>NC_091625.1:22127469-22430499 GCF_027580195.1 Bos mutus | reverse complement strand
AGGGTATAAGAACAAAGAGCACTAATTTGCAGTCTTGTCTTGGACTTGCAACACAGAAATGTTATTAATATTTTAGGGCATGTCTGTGTTTAATAAATGCAGAGAAAGGTGCTGAGTAGAATTTAAGACCTCTTCCTAGGTATGGCACTAATAGATCAGAATTTGACTTAAATTTATTTGCTTTTTTAAAAACTCTAGACCATAGAATCTCCATGAATTAGATGGGAGGGCGGGGGAAATATCTTCCTTCACACCCTCAAAGAGTTAAATTTTAGCTTCTCAATTCCCAAGTCACATTAAACAAAGACCTATTATATGACCCTGTGAACATAGCCCCCAAAGTTATGATTTATTTTCCAATGTTATAAAAAGTTATGGTTCAAATAGAAATTGTATTTGCAATTTAAAAAGATAAAGTATAGGTTATCATTGTCTCTTCTTCAGGATCCTTATTATCTCTCAACCTCTTGTTCAGATTATTCTTCTAGGAACTCACAGGCTTCCCTGGTGGCTCAGATGGTAAAGACTCTGTCTGCAATGCAGGAGACCTGGTTTCAATCCCTGGGTTGGGAAGATCCCTTGGAGGAGGGAGTGGTTACCCACTCCAGTATTCTTGCCTTGAGAATTCCATGGACAGAGGAGCCTGGTAGGCTAGAGTTCGTGGCGTCACAAAGAGTCAGACATGACTGAGCAACTAATACACATACAAACACACAGTAACCCACAGTTTTGAAAGCGAATAGTTGGTATGACTGAGTTATACTCTCAGATTTTATTAGTGGTTTTTAAAGAAGGTCTATAACTTGCTTAGATTATCCAGAGCTTGGGCTGTAAGATACCCTGTGAGGCTCCAGTCTTCTGTTCTCAGAAGTTGCAACATTCAAAAGCAGGTGAAGTTTGTCTTTAACATCATCTCTTTTCCTTAAAGTCTCCATCCCCCTCCTCATGGGCTCAGCTTCCAACATGCTGCCCTCCACCTGCTGAATATCTTCTGGCAACACTCCAATCTGAATTGCTGTACTCAAATAATTTCTGGGGTTATGGACCTCTTTTCATAGTCCCATTTCTAGCAGGACCCTGATCTCAACTATGATCTGATAAGCTAATTTGTGTGAAGTGTTGGCAACCAAAATGATGTAGGGGTTACCTTCTGGAGGCTGGCAGTTACTCAGTTTCTAGAGAAAGGAAGTTGGTCTCAACCTATTGAAAGTTTTATTTGGACCTTGAAAAAATATCTTTAAATAACCAATTTTACCTTTAAGACATTCATGGATGTTGAATCTTCTGAGAACTGTGGCTAGAAATATTGTATGCCATGATCAACAGTGACTTTAAAAATCTAATGAAATTCAAAGAAACCCTCTCAGTGATTTTTTTAAGAATCAAAAATGTGTAATGATTTGCTTTTCTTGTTTAAAATAAGCATTCACAGGTTAGGAAATCTTAGTCCATAAAATTCTTTGTCCAGTATATAAAATTATCACAACTTTAGTCCTTACTAGGAATGTGAATATATATATAAATATGACAAAAACTATTTCCTAAGAAAGACTTGAAAATTAACATAAGTGAATAAAATAGAAAGTCTTTGCAAGACTACTCAAGTTAGTGACAGCAATGGGTTTATTTGCATACAAAATCACAGTTACCTGAGACTTTCCTGTTGGCAAAAACAACCTTTGATGGTTGAAGTCAGTATGTAAACAGTGACCATTCTCTCAATTCTAAATGAGGGTTAAAAATACCGAGTGTATTTAGGTAACATGTTTAGGTATTTTATTTTTTTAATTGGTAAGAAAAGGAATAAGAGTCCTTTCATTTCATGACTGAGGAAATGGAGCCACAGAAAGGCAAAGTGACTTTTCCGTGGTCACAGAGGAGGACAGTGGCACATTTCCAATATATTTGATCTGTCCCTTGCTCGACTACGCTTCATTTAACCAGCTAGAGCACCAAAAACTCTGGGGTTTACTCACATCGTTTTTTTTCTTTTTCAAAAAAGGTGTGAAAGCCATCTCGGGGGTGTTAAGGTTGGGCAGTGAAGCCAGATGTGGGCAGATGGCAGACTGCATGGGAACAACCCTGACTCTTGCAAGGTCAGTAGAAGGCTGTGCGGGCATGCATTTGACATATATTTGAGTCTATAACCTCTCAAGATATGGTGGGAAAGAAGAGCCTTCCTACCTTCCCAGGACCCCCCAGTATAAGTGAACATATTTATTTCTGTAGGTCCCTGAAAGACCTGAAAAGAAGTGATAGTGAATATCGACACTTGTACTCTATTTTCACTGTGACCCACACACTTGCCCTTCCATCACAGGGGCAGATTCACATGTGCCCAAGGTGACATATATGGAGTGGTTCATTGTAATGTTGTTACAACAGGAGGCAGAAGAAACAAGCTTGTGGTCCATCAGTAGGGTTATGGACAGATTGTGGTTTATCCATTAATGGGAAACCTTAATGTGGTTAAAGTAAATGAATTAGATCTACAAGATTCATTAAATCTCATGAGCATAATGTGGAAGGAGATCAAAGGAAATGGAAGCTCTTGGTGTCTTTTGACACCACCAGTGGTGCCCCCGTCAACGGAAACAAATGCACAACCTGAAAGATGAGAGTTGTGTTTTATTAGGTGGACAAATCTGAGGACTTAAGCCCAGGATAACTGAGAAAACTGTTCCGAAGAGGAAGGAGGGAATGCAAGTTTTTGCAGCAATGCCAGACAGTTGGAACAGAAGTTTACTGTTCATAAAAGAAAACCAGATATCTCAAGCCAAGGAATTTAGCGTTTTTCTGTAAATGGGAAGATGCGAGGCAAGAGTCTGGGTTCACTGAAATCATTTCTTTGATGTGCACCTCAGCTGTAGGGGCCAGTATCCTGTTTTCTCATCCTGAATTTCCTCAAGCTGCACTGTTGGGACTGGCAGCCGTCTGATGATTCAGTGGTGGGTATTATGGCTCCATCCTAAGTTCCCTTAGGAACTTTTGCAAGAAAATCTCCATATTTGAAGTCTTTGATTTTATATTTTCTAGTTTATCTTTCTATCTTGATCATCTATAACTGACTATTTAATAGAGTAATCAGTTTCTCTTTTCCACTATGTCTGCTGATAATAATGCCAACTCTGATCAATTCTATGTGCAAAATTCCCAAGAATACTGGACTACTTACTAAAATGTATTTAAGAATAAAAATTAAATGTAAACCCTTTATTAAGAAGGCACATTTGCCAATTAGAATTTTAAGCTTTTAAATTAATTTTTAATGGGGAATCATGTAAATAACTCAAACATAAAAGGATACAGAAAAAGTCTGGCCTGCTCTTGTCTCCTGTCTCTTATCTACTCAGTTCTCATTGCTCCAACAGATAAAACTGTTATTATTTTCATATTATAATAGATTTTCAAGTCAATTAGAGAGATGAGATAGCTATGTGGTCCTAGTTAATTTATAGGGAAATTTATATAAACATATTTATGGAGAAGCTGGTACATGTAAAACAATGTGCCAGTCCAACATAAGACTCATTTTCTCCCACTGCAGAGCCTGTGATATAGTAAGAAAATCAACAAATTCAACTGTAATAAAAGATCCAATACAATCAGTTTGGGGTCCATCCCATTGTCAGAATCCATGACAGGTCACAAGTCTGCACTTGGTTCAGAAAACATGATTGCCATAACCATAACCATAAGAGATGTCCAAATAGAAGAACACAAAATCACATCTGATTTATTAAAGAGGAGATACATTTGTTATAGTGTGAAATGATGAGTAGGATGCTGGCATGGAAGGGAAAGGCATTATCAATGGAAGAAGCCACATTAGCAAGCATACGGAGGCTGGGAGAGCATGGGCACAATTGAACTCTAGGTACCTTGTTTTGGTTGAAGGGTAGTATATAGCTGACAGTTTGTTTATAGTTTGGGAAATAATGAGACAAGCCAGTAAAGTTTAATTTGAGACCATGTTACGGGAAATCCATAAATCCTGCGGTAGGCAGTTTGTGTTTAATGCCGTGTGTACAGGGAAGCTGTTGAAAGTTTCTGCACAGGCATGCTCATGGCTGGGCTCCAGAAAGAGTAATAATGTGGCAGGGTAAACTTGAACTGGAGAAACTGGTACATATAAAACAATATGCTAATCCAAGATGGGTAATGTTAAAAAAAAAATGGTTCTGAAAAACATTGAGTTGGGACTGGATGAATATGTGTTGGATTGACTGTAGTTGACACCTACTTTTTTATATATGTAATCATTAATAACATAGTATTTCAATCTCAAAGACATCCTAGTTTGGATAATGATGTATTCATCTGCTTCTCCCTAGTTGAGAGATTTTTACAGCATTCCAGGTACTTGAAATTCAGAACTGGACCTTCACACAAATATTTTAAAGACATAGGCATTAATCTTTATGATGCTTGGTAATAAGATATGTTGTTGTTCAGTCACTGAGTCGTATCTGATTCTTTTAGACCCTGTAACACACCAGGTCCTCTGTCCTCCCCTGTCTCCCAGAGTTTGCTCAAATTCTTGAGTCAGTGACGCTCTCTAACCATCTCATCCTTTGGTGCCCCCTTCTCCTTTTGCCTTCAGTCTTTCCCAGCATCCAGGCTTTTCCAGTGAGTTGGCTCTTTGCATCAGGTGGCCAAAGTATTGGAGCTTCAGCTTCAGAATCAGTCCTTCCAATGAATATTCAGGGTTGATTTCCTTTAGGATTGACTGGTTGGAACTCCTTGCTGTCCAAGGAACTCTCAAGATACAAGGACAATAGAAAAGAGTCTTATCAAAAAATCAGTTTAGGGTTTTGAATCCGTTAAGTAAGAGGGAGATTGGTTGCACCAAGAAACAAAATAGGGAAGTTAGGAGAAAAAGCAAGTTTACAGATAGACACAGTTTTTGGTGACCTACCCCAAACTTTCCCTCACCCACTTCTTTCTGGCTAGGAGAGACCTAAAATTGTTTAGTTATTCACCTTTTGCTGCATAACAATATTCTTAGGGAAAAGGAATCTAGATTAGCTCAGTTGGTAAAGAATCTGCCTGCAATACAGGAGACCCCAGTTCAATTCCTGGGTCAGGAAGATCCCCTGAAGAATGGATAGGCTACGCCCTCCAGTATTCTTGGTCTTTCCTTGGGGCTCAGCTGGTAAAGAATCTGCCTGCAATGTGGGACACCTGGGTTCGATCCCTGGGTTGGGAAGAACTCCTGGAGAAGGGAAAGGCTACCCACTCTAGTATTCTGGCCTGGAGAATTCCATGGACTGTATAGTCTGTGGGGTCACAAAGAGTTGGACATTACTGAGCGGTTTTCACTTTAAGCTAATCATAGTAATTCTTTAATCACTCCCAGTGATTGGTGTGGAAAGAGTATACACCCTAGTTCTGACCAGTGAGATGTGAGAGAAAGCCTAATGGGAGGGAACTTACATGAAGGTTCAAAGTAAAAAGTGAAAGAGAAGTCGCTCAGTCATGTCCGACTCTTTGCAACCCCATGGACTGTAGCCTACCACGCTCCTCCATCCGTGGGATTTTCCAGGCAAGAGTACTGGAGTGGGTTGCCATTTCCTTCTCCAGAGGATCTTCCTGACCCAGGGATCCAACCCGGGTCTCCTGCATTGTAGGCAGACGCTTTACTGTCTGAGCCACAAGGGAAGTTATTAGTTCTTTAAAAAAAAAACACGAGAGAGATAGAATCTCTGTTCCTGCCTTCAGACATTGGTATGAAAACAAACAGTGCCTGAAGCTGCTTCTGTCATCTAGGATCAGAAGGGTGTGCCTAAAGATGTGCTGAGAAAGATGCAGTGATAAGATAGTGAGATGCAGGTGATACTACTGGGCCACTGAATTAATGTTTATGGAGCCTTCTTACCCCAGGACTTCTTGTTATATGAACTGGGGGATCCTCTTACTGTTAGAACATTTTCAATCATATCTTCTATTACGTGTAGCCCCCAAATTCTCCTGATTCAGAGGTAGGTGCAGGGATAGGTTAGGGAGGAAAGAAGTTTCGAGTTTGACTTCTGATTAAAGTCCGAAGCTGGAATAAGGACTTGATCATCTAAACTTCCATGGTGTTTATCTATCCTTCTCATCTCTTTTCCATTTCCAACCAGTACTATAGACATCAAAGTAGAGTCTCTCCCATGAGATTATAAACACTGCTAGATTAAATTCAGTTTCAGATTCATGCTTTATTTTGCAATACAAAGACCAATTCTTATATAATGGAAGACCTTAATAAATATTTCTTCAGGTAATTAATGAATACCTTGAACAAAATTAAGTAAGGCACTTAGAGGATAGACTGTCCCAGGTGTCAAAAATGTGTTCTTTAGCAATATTACTGGGGTAGGCTATTAGTCAGAGATATTTGAGAGAAGGTTGTAGGTATATCTGCCATTTTATAGCATAAACTACATAGATAATCTTGGCATAGAAATTAATTGTTTTCTCAGGATGATTAATCAAAATGTGTAAAAGGCATTTTAATAACTAGACATACTTTTCTGGAGAAGTACAAGAAGCATAAGACTTCAGTTCAGTTCAGTTCAGTCGCTCAGTCATGTCCGACTCTTTGCGACCCCATGAATTGCAACATGCCAGGCCTCCCTGTCCATCACCAACCCCGGAGTTCACCCAGACTCACATCCATCGAATCAGTGATGCCATCCAGCCATCTCATCCTCTGACGTCTGCTTCTCCTCCTGCCCCCAATCCCCCCCAGTATCAGAGTCTTTTCCAATGAGTCAACTCTTTGCATGAGGTGGCCAAAGTACTGGAGTTTCAGCTTTAGCATCATTCCTTCCAAAGAAATCCCAGGGCTGATCTCCTTCAGAATAGACTGGTTGGATCTCCTTGCAGTCCAAGGGACTCTCAAGAGTCTTCTCCAACACCACAGTTCAAAAACATCAATTCTTCGGCGCTCAGCCTTCTTCACAGTCCAACTCTCACATCCATACATGACCACAGGAAAAAACCATAGCCTTGACTAGACGAACCTTTGTTGGCAAAGTAATGTCTCTGCTTTTGAATATGCTATCTAGGTTGGTCATAACTTTCCTTCCAAGGAGTAAGCGTCTTTTAATTTCACGGCTGCAGTCACCATCTGCACTGATTTTGGAGCGCAGAAAAATAAAGTCTGACACTGTTTCCACTGTTTCCCTATCTATTTCCCATGAAGTGATGGGACCGGGTCTCAATAAAATAGACACGAAGAACTTTAAAATCTACTTCACTAGGAATGATGAGGATAAATAATCTAACATATGTTAAAGCATTGTGGGCTCTTTGGAAACTGCTATATGAATCAAATATAAATACTAATGATCCCTACTGGCAGTCTGCCAGTTCTTCAACAGAGTTACATTGATGCTTATGTTCCAAAAACATAATTTCAAAACAGAAAACTTTTATTCCAGAAAGTTAAAAAACAAAAACAAAACATAGAATCACAAACAATGGTTATTTCTTTGTTATTGTTGTTGTTCAGTCACTAAGTGGTGTCCGACTCTTTGGGACCCTGTGAACTCCAGCACACCAAGCATCCCTGTCCTTCAGTACCTCCCAGAGTTTGCACAGACTCATGCTCATTGAGTCGGTGATGCCATCCAACAATCTCATCCTCTGTCACCTTCTTCTGCCTTCACTCTTTCCCTGTATCAGGGTCTTTTCGAATGAGTCAGCTCTTCACATCAGGTGGCCAAAGTATTTGAGCTTCAGCATCAGTCCCTTCAATGAATTGTCAGGGTTGATTTCCTTTAGGATTGACTGCTTTGATCTCCTTGCAGTCCAAGGAACTCTGAAGAGTCTTCTCCAGCACCATAGTTTAAAAGCATCAGTTGTTTAGTGCTTAGCCTTCTTCATGGTCCAACTCTCACATCTCTACATGACTCCTGGAAAAACAATAGCTTTGACTATATGGACTTTGTGGCAAACTGATGTCTCTGCTTTTTAATACGGTATCTAGGTTTCTCATAGCTTGTCATCCAAGGAGCAAGCATCTTTTAATTTCATGGCTGCAGTTAATGTCCACAGTGATTTTTGAGCCCAAGAAAATAAAATCTGTCACTGTTTCCACTTTTTCCCAGTCTGTTTGCCATGAAGCAGTGGGACCAGATGCCAAGATCTTAGTTGTTTGAATGCTGAGTTTTAAGCCAGTTTTTTTACTCTTCTCTTTCACCCTCATCAAGAGGCTCTTTAATTTCTCTTCACTTTCTGCCATTAGAGTGGCATCATCTACATATCTGAGGTTGTTGAAATTCCTCCCAGCAATCTTGATTCCAGCTTATGAGTAATCCACCCTGGCATTTCTCATGATGTACTCTGCATAGAAGTTAAATAAGCATAATGACAATACATAGCCTTGACATACTCCTTTTCCAATTTTGAATCAGTCCATTGTTCCATGTCTGGTTCTAACAGTGGCTTCTTGACCTGCATACAGTATTCTCAGGAGACAGATAAACTGGTCCAGTATTCCCATCTCTTTATGAATTTTCCACAGTTTGTTGTGATCTATATAGTCAAAGGCTTTAGTGTAGTCAATGAAACAGAAGTAGATATTTTTTTCTGGAATTCCCTTGCTTTTTCTATAATCCAATGGATGTTGGAAATTTGATGTCTGGTTCCTCTGCCTTTTCTAAATCCAGCTTGAACATCTGGAAGTTCTCAGTTCATGTACTGTTGAAGCCATTCTTGAAGGATTTTGAGCTTTACTTTGCTGGCCTGTGAAATGAGTACAATTGTATGATAGTTTGAATATTCTTTGGCATTACCTTTCTTTGGGATTGGAAGGAAAACTGATCTTTTCCAGTCCTGTGGCCACTGCTGAGTTTTCCAAATTTGCTTGCATATTGAGTGCAACACATTAACAGCATCATCTTTCAGGATTTAAAATAGCTCAGCTGGAATTCCTTCACCTCCACTAGCTTTGTTTGTAGTTATGCTTCCTAAGGCCCACTTGATTTCATGCTCCAGGATGTTTGGCTCTAGGTGAATGATCACAGCATCATGGTTATCTGGGTCATTAAGATCTTTTTTGTATAGTTCTTCTGTGTATTTTTGCCACCTCTTCTTAATATCTTCTGCTTCTCTTAGGTCCATACCATTTCTGTCCTTTATTGTGCCCAACTTTGCATGAAATGTTCCCTTGGTATCTAATTTTCTTGAAGAGATCTCTAGTCTTTCCCATTTTATTATTTTCCTCTATTTCTTTGCATTGATTACTGAGGAGGGCTTTCTTATTTATCTCTCCTTGCTATTCTTTTGAACTCTCTAGCCCCAACAGAGATTGAGCCAGACCTGCCTTTGAGTGTTTAAGTGTTTTCTGCAGAGGCACAGGTCAGCAGTAGCCTGCCACATAGACAGGGGCTCTGGCTGCAGCAGACCTGGGTCACGAAGCATTATTCACCATAGAGCTGCTGAGCAGACAACCCACAAACTGCAGACAAGTATACCAAAGGAATTCTCACACTGAATTTTCTAGAACTGAAAGTTCTAGGAACCACAACAGATTTCCCAACCTGGGGATCTGGCAAAGGGACTGAGAACCCCCAGGGAATTTAACCTGGGAAGCCAGTAGGATTTGATTACAGAACTTCCACAGGACTGCAGAAACAGACTCTTGGAAGGCACAAACAAAATCTTGTGTGCACCAGGACCCAGGAGAAAGGAGCAGTGACCCCACAAGAGACTGAGCCAGACTTGCCTGTGAGTGTCCAGGAGTCTCTGGTGGAGGCATGGATTGACAGTTTGGCCTCAAGCCAAACGACAGGCAGGGAACACAGGTCCACCCATCAATAGAAAATTGGATTAAAGATTTACTGAGCATGGCCCCACCCATCAGAACCCAGTCCCCAGCCCCAATCAGTCTCTCCCACCATGAAGCTTCCATAAGCCTCTTATCCTTTTCCATCAGAGGGCAGGCAGAATGAAAACCACAATCACAGAAAACTAACCAAACTGATGACATGGACCACAGCCTCATCTAACTCAATGAAACTATGAACCATGCCATGTTGGGCCACCGAAGATGGATGGGTCATGGTGGAGAGTTCTGACAAAACATGGAGAAGGGAATGCCAAACCACTTCAGTATTCTTGCCTTGAGAACCCCATGGACAGTATGAAAAGACAAAAGGATAGGATTCTGAAAGATGAACTCTCCAGGTCAGTAGGTGCCCAATATGCTACTGGAGAAATAACTCTAGAAACAATGAAGAGATGAAGCCAAAGTGAAAACAATGCCCAGTTGTGGATGTGACTGGTGATGGAAGTAAAGTCTGATGCTCTAAAGAACAATATTGCATAGGAACCTGGAATGTTAGGTCCATGACTCAAGGTAAATTGAAAGTGGTCAAACAGGAGATGGCAAGGGTGAGCATCAACATTTTAGGTATCAGTGAACTGAAATGGACCAGAATGGGTGAATTTAATTCAGATGACCATTATATCTACTACTGTGGGCAGGATTCCCTTAGAAGAAGTAGAGTAGCCATCATAGTCAACAAAAGAGTCTGAAACGCAGTACTTGGGTGCAGTCTCAAAAATGACAGAATGATCTCTGTCCGTTTCGAAGGCAAACCATTCAGTATCACAGTAAGTCAAATCTATGCTCCAACACTAATACTAAGAAGCTGAATTTGAATGGTTCTATGAAGATGACCTGTAAGAACTTCTGGAACTAACACCAAAAAAAAAAAAAAAAGTACTTTTCATCATAGGGGACTGGAATGCAAAAGTAGGAAGTCAAGAGATACCTGGAGTAACAGGCAAATTTGGCCTTGGAGTACAAAATGAAATAGGGCAAAAGCTAACAGAGTTTTGCCAAGAGCGCACCAGTCATAGCGAACACCCTCTTCCAACAACACAGGAGACAACTCTACATGAACATCACCAGATGGTCAATACCGAAATCAGATTGATTATATTCTTTGCAGTCGGAGATGGAGAAGCTCTATACAGTCAGCAAAATCAAGACTGGGAGCTGACTGTGGCTCAGATAATGAACTCCTTATTGCCAAATGCAGACTTAAATTGAAGAAAGTAGGGAAAACCACTAGACCATTCAGGTATGACCTAAATCAAATCCCTTTTAATTTTACAGTGGAAGTGACAAATAGATTCAAGGGATTAGATCTGATAGACAGAGTGCCTGAAGAACTATAGATGGAGGTTCGTGACATTGTACAGGAGGCAGGAGTCAAGACCATCCCTAAGAAAAAGAAATGCAAAAAGGCAAAATGGTTGTCTGAAGAAGCCTTACAAATAGCTGAGAAAAGAAGAGAAGTGAAAGGCAAAGGAGAAAAGGAAAGATATACCCATCTGAATGCAGAGGCCACATGGAGAAGTACAGAGGATGCCAGCTGATAGCCAGCATCAAAGCCTCATACATATGGGTGAAGCTGTTTGGACCCTCTTGCCTAGCCCAGTCACCAACTAAATGCAGCCACATGGATAAATCCAGATGAGATTAGCGGAAGAGGTATCCTGTGAATCCACAGAATTGTAAAAAAAAAAGTCATTATTCTTTTAAGCCACAAAATTTGGAGTGGTTTAGTATGTAGTAATAGATAGCTGATACAGAGAGTATTCATTACATCCTGCTAGAGAAAATGTCAGCCAAGGAGAGATGAGATACTGGTCATCCTTCAGATTTACCCCATGGTAATTGTGAACTATGATCACTACATGTATGTTTTATATGCGGTTAGATGAGATGGTATCAGAAGCTGGACATACCAAATCAAGGAATATTAAACTCCGGCTTGGCTTGTTTTAATGCAGTTTTTAATGCAATGTTTATTGTTATTAACAATAATAATGCACCAATTAAAAGCTTTTAATGCATTCCAGACTAATACTAAATCAAATGAGATACCAAGATACCAGAGACAAACCATGACTCTCCCAGGAAAAGAGAACATCTGGTTATATTAGCCAAAATCCAAAAGGAAATTTTGATCATCAAAGAATCAGGGTTCTACCAGCGCTATGCAAAATTCAAACAGGAAGATCTTGAAACTCCTCAAAATCCTGCTGGTCCCAAACTGGGCACAAGGAAAATGTTGTTTCTCATTGTTCCTGGACAATAACAGTTAAAATATGGCTCTATGAACTTTCACCTGCATGGTGAAAAAAATGTAGATTCTCTTAATAGTAAATATATTTAGGTTTGTCTTTCATGAGATGATTGGTTTTTGAAATCCATGATAATATCCTCTCCCACTGAACCCTTCAGAGCACTAGAGCATGTGTGAGTTCAAAGTCTTCCTGCGCCCACACTGAGAACTGTTGAAGGCATTTTGATATACTCCTTATCACATTTATGAAATTGAAAACTTTTCTTATGCTTTCTTTCCTTGTCCTAGAATGTTGTACCAAAATGGAAAGTTAGAGACCCAAATTGATTTTTGAAAGGTAGAAGAGAAAGTGTCATGTCCTAAGGCTGTTTATAATTCCATTTTCTCTAAGTACATGAGCTTTCTATCTGTGCAGTAGCTGACTTTCAAAAAGACAGAAAGGTTTTGAAACTGCTTCTGCCTAGGAAAGAATGTTAAGAAACTGGTTTTCTCCAGTGTCCTGGCTAAGTACATGAACACGCAGTGACATGTGCACACAGACACACTTAGACACACCCACACATTTTTCAGATGAGTATTTGGAGGTAGTTAGTAAGATCTTTTTCGCTTGAGGCTGCCATCAGATTTTGGAAATGTAACTGCTAATATGATCTGCGTCCTAAGTGTAGTGTTTCTGGCAAATGTAAGTCATCAGGAAGGCAAAGTGCAGCACCCTGCACATAATGGGATTGTGCAGATAAAAGCCCACTCTGCCTGCGATTCGGAGAAGGCAATGGCACCCCACTCCAGTACTCTTGCCTGGAAACTCCCATGGACGGAGGAGCCTGGTTGCAGTCCATGGGGTCGCCAAGAGTGGGACATGACTGAGCGACTTCACTTTCACTTTTCACTTTCATGCACTGGAGAAGGAAATGGCGGCCCACTCCAGTGTTCTTGCCTGGAGAATCCCAGGGATGAGGGAGCCTGGTGGGCTGCCGTCTATGGGGTCGCACAGAGTCAGACACGACTGAAGCGACTTAGTAGCAGCAGCAGCAGCATGCCTGCGATCATGAGAGCAAAGGGAGTGGGCATCCCCAGCTCAACCAACCACTCTCACCTCTGTGAAAGCCTCTATCATAGAAGTCTTTTTTTCCCCCAAAGCATTGTTTTTTAGACTTTTATTTTCTTGATTCTTTTTCTGAACTGAATGATGTGAAAGTTTCTTTGTAGTAATTAATTTGGTGAGTATCACAATGTATTCACATGTAGGACTGTGTAGAAATTTCTATTTGATGTAAGTCTTGGCATTTGCAATTTGAACTTTTTCTTATACTTTTGTAAATCTAAGTATTCTTTATTTTTTTTTTTTTTTTTTTTTTTTTTTTTTTTTTTTTTTTTTTTTTAACATTCTCCCAAATCTTCCCACCCTCTCCCACAGAGTCCATAAGACTGTTCTATACATCAGTGTCTCTTTTGCTGTCTCGTACACAGGGTTATCGTTACCATCTTTCTAAATTCCATATACATGCGTTAGTATACTGTATTTATGTTTTTCCTTCTGGCTTACTTCACTCTGTATAATAGTCTCCAGTTTCATCCACCTCATTAGAACTGATTCAAATGTATTCTTTTTAATGGCTGAGTAATACTCCATTGTGTATATGTACCACAGCTTTCTTATCCATTCATCTGCTGATGGACATCTAGGTTGCTTCCATGTCCTGGCTATTATAAACAGTGCTGCGATGAACATTGGGGTACACGTGTCTCTTTCCCTTCTGGTTTCCTCAGTGTGTATGCCCAGCAGTGGGATTGCTGGATCATAAGGCAGTTCTATTTCCAGTTTTTTAAGGAATCTCCACACTGTTCTCCATAGTGGCTGTACTAATTTGCATTCCCACCAACAGTGTAAGAGGGTTCCCTTTTCTCCACACCCTCTCCAGCATTTATTATTTGTAGACTTTTGGATCGCAGCCATTCTGACTGGTGTGAAATGGTACCTCATAGTGGTTTTAATTTGCATTTCTCTGATAAAGAGTGATGTTGAACATCTTTTCAAGTGTTTGTTAGCCATCTGTATGTCTTCTTTGGAGAAATGTCTATTTAGATCTTTGGCCCATTTTTTGATTGGGTCATTTATTTTTCTGGAGTTGAGCTGTAGGAGTTGCTTGTATATTTTGAGATTAGTTGTTTGTCGTTTGCTTCATTTGCTATTATTTTCTCCCATTCTGAAGGCTGTCTTTTCACCTTGCTAATAGTTTCCTTTGATGTGCAGAAGCTTTTAAGTTTAATTAGGTCCCATTTGTTTATTTTTGCTTTTATTTCCAATATTCTGGGAGGTGGGTCATAGAGGATCCTGCTGTGATGTATGTCAGAGAGTGTTTTGCCTATGTTCTCCTCTAGGAGTTTTATAGTTTCTGGTCTTATGTTGAGATCTTTAATCCATTTTGAGTTTATTTTTGTATATGGTGTTAGAAAGTGTTCTAGTTTCATTCTTTTACAAGTGGTTGACCAGATTTCCCAGCACCACTTGTTAAAGAGATTGTCTTTAATCCACTGTATATTCTTGCCTCCTTTGTCAAAGATAAGGTGTCCATATGTGCGTGGATTTATCTCTGGGCTTTCTATTTTGTTCCATTGATCTATATTTCTGTCTTTGTGCCAGTACCATACTGTCTTGATAACTGTGGCTTTGTAGTAGAGCCTGAAGTCAGGTAGGTTGATTCCTCCAGTTCCATTTTTCTTTCTAAGTATTCTTTAAATACACTTACATAAACACACACACATACACAGTCTCACATATACTCGGGGGAATAGTTCCTGAACATTAAAAACTACTGATATCACTGTTGAAATTCAAACTATTCAGTGTTTCAGAATCCTTCATATGATCAACTTAAATTCTTATACAGAGATAAAATTTGACTTAAATTAGACAAAGGAAAGGGGAAGATAAAGATGACAAAAGATAAGGCCTGGAATTCAAAACCCATGACTAGATTCAGTAGTTAAATTGGAAGAAGATCATCAAGTAGATAAAAATCCTCAGGGGAAAAAAAAATACAAAAATGAGTTTTTTAAACCTAGAAGAGGGACTGGTGTGGTCACAATGATAATAAACCAGATTGGGACAGTCACTACCAGTTACTGACAGAATCAAGGGATGATTTAACCTTTCTCAGGGGAATATTAGAAAAATCCTTTTTTTCTGTAGGAAACATGTTCTTTTATCAACAGATTAGAAATATCACAAGCCACAGTCTATTAAATAGATCGTCCCTTGGCTCTCATTTAGTTCTAGTACCAATTTCCTCTGTATATCTGAACAAAGATGGAATTCCCGATGCATGTCCGCCCTCAGCACGTGGAATCTGTGTTATTTATTCACAGTGAGAGTCATCCTGGGTACACCGGAATGTACAACAACCTGACAGCCTGCAAGCCGCACACATATGTTTTGAGGGATTCTTTTTTTAGACTTCTTTTTTTCCAATTATTTTTGGCTGTTCTGCATGCCCTATAAGATCTTAGTTCCTTGACCAGGGAATAAATCTATGCCCCCTGCAGTCGAAGCGTGGGGTCTTATCCAC
The DNA here is from genome assembly GCF_027580195.1 of Bos mutus. Lineage (NCBI taxonomy): Eukaryota > Metazoa > Chordata > Mammalia > Artiodactyla > Bovidae > Bos > Bos mutus. The sequence goes on along the minus strand of NC_091625.1, from coordinate 22,414,841 downwards.
TGAGTCTCCAGGGAAGTCCCACACACATACGTTTTTGAGACGCTAAATCAGATTCCACCATGCATAAGCTTCCTTGGTTGCAATGGCCACAGCAATGATTTGTTAGGGCTTGGCATCCCATTTGTTTAGGCCACTATTCTCGTTTGCACACACACACACTACCTGCCCCCCTCCAAACTACCCTCTGAAATATTATGACTCCATTTTATATGCACAGGTGTCAGGCTCAAATTGGAAAGGTACGTTTTTCTATTTTGTACCAACAATGTCAATGATTGCCTGCCTACTCACCTCCCGACCTAAGGAAAACTGCCCCCTCCGCTGTTCCTCTTGCATCGCTGGCCACACACACCCAGTGTGCAGAGATTCATTCTCTACCCCCATCCCAAACCCCTCACTCTGGTCACACACAATAGCTTGGTCCTGACACACTTAACTAACCAAGGGCCCTCCAATGAGTAGGCTTGCCAGCAACCAGCGACACACCCTGGAATGAAGTGCTTGCCTCAGTCAATCACATGGCTGCTCTCAGGAAACAAAGAGAGTCAGTCACAGGAGTAGCCGGAGCTGTAAAGTCATGATCACAGCCAACTTCATGGCCTGCGATCTGTGTAGCTACCCAGGACTCTAAGCTTAGCAAGGTCCCACCCTTGATTTAATGTTCTGCTCTTGGTGTCTTGACATTTTTTTCCTTCTTTCTTTTTTTATTTTTTATTAATTTTTACTGAGATATGGTTGCTTTATAGTGTTGTGATGTTAGTTTTTACTGTACAGCAAAGAGAATCAGCTACACATATACATATATTCCCTCCTTTTTGAATTTCATTCCCATTTAGGTCACCATAGAGCACGGAGTAGAGCTCCCAATTCTATACAGTAGAGTCTCATTAGTTATCTATTTTGTGCATAGTATCAATAGTGTATATATGTCAATCCCAATCTCCTAATTCATCTCACCTCCCCTTTTCCCGCCTTTAGTGTCCATATTTGCGTGTCTCTATTTCTATTTTGGAAATAAGATCATCTATATCATTTTCCTAGATTCCGTATATATGCATTGATACATGATATTTGATTCTCTCTTTCAAACTGACTTCATTCTGTATCTCAGTTTCTAGCTCCACCCACATTTATGCAAATGATACGATTTCATTCCTTTTTATGACTAATATTCCACTGTCTATATGTCCCACATCTTCTTTACCCTTGTTGCTTTAAACTGACACTTAGGTTGCTTTCATGTCCTGGCTATTGTAAATAGTGTGGCAGTGAATATTGGGATGCATGTGTTTTCTGAATTGGCATCTTGACATTTTTAATAATTAAATTCTTGACAACTTTTTTAGCAGGGACCCTGCGTATTCATTTCCCAGTGGACCCCACAAATTATATAGTCAGTCCCAGTCGTGACATGGAAATTAGAGCATCAAATCTCAGATGGAAGAATGGGCTCTAAGAGAAATTTAAGACATAATCAATTTTATAATTTATTTTTATTTTATAAAAATAGAACAAAACTCTTATTTTTATAATGCCAATTTCCGAAAACAAAACACAACACTCTTTTGTTGCTGCTAGGTTACAAAGGAAATACAAAGCTCCCCAGCTGGAGTTTTCTTTCTCCTAATCGCAAGAGCCATGTTAGGATTTCTGGGGGAAGTGTGAATGAGATGTTTATGAAAAGCTGGCCTTAGTTTAAAGGGTTGAGAGATACTGGAACAGAGAGAACTGGGCAGTGATGATGAGCCCAGTGAGAATCTGAGGATCCAAGTGGGGAAGTGGACCAAGGAACAGAGAAAGCTGCAGTGATGGAGCTAATCTGTGAGTTCAGGCCGTGACTAATAATGCCCTTTAATCCGAGCACATAGCCCATCTGCAGGTATCTGAGATCTCCCCTTGCCCATCTGCTGTTCCTTATAGAGAAGAAAATACAAGTTTGCTAGGTGCTTTTAAAATGTGGGCCCTCGTTTCTTTCTCATATATAGACAATTAGTAAGGGCTTGGATTTCAAATCAAATATTTTTTGTTAGCACCTAATTGATGTAATGATAACATTGATATCCCAGCTCTAGAGAGATTAACCTAGAGGTTCAGATGCCCTTTCATATCTAAAACACTCTCCTTCTCCTCTCCCTAGCTCTAGGAATGATTTTAAGAGACAACTACATGATTTGAGGAGAAAACTTTCTTTTGCTAAAGGGCCACGAACCACTTTCCATCTCCTCTTAATATTAATTGAATGAAATTCTCAAGGCTTTGGGAAAACAGCTCTTCACCTCAAAGTAAAAAAATAGTCTCAAAGAGAAACAATCTCTAGGGCTTTTAGTCATTCCAGACAATCTGTTAATGTGATAATTGAGAATTGCCAGAAAGTGTGGGAGATTTTCTTAATGTCAAAATATGTGGGACATTTTATGTTTGATTTAGAATCTGTACCCACATCTCTGTGGGTACAGAATGCAATGGAGAGGGTGGGGAAGGGATAACTGGGAGCTGGGGGGTTGTCGATGCAAACTATTATATATAGGGTAGATAAACAATAAGATTCTACTGTATAGCACAGGGAACTATATTCAACATCCTGAAATAAACCTTGATGCAAAAGAATATGAAAAAGAATGTCCATATGTATAACTGAATCACTTTGCTGTACAGCGCAACATAGTAAATCAACTATACCTCATTAAAAAACAACAACTACTACTTTGGGAACCAGCACAGAATGAAAGTTTAAATACCATACCAGCAATTTCCAGTTGTTCTGTTTATTTCAGTTCTAAACACCCTTCTTTGTCCCTTTCACCAATCTGGAAAATTTTCTGTACAGAAAATATATAGTTTTTCAATCGCAGTGACTTAAAATGTTATTTTGAGAAACTTCAGAATTTTCTGACACCTCTTGAAATAGCAAAAGACCCCCAAGGTGCTGCAAATCCAAATAATGAAAAGCATTAAAAATAGCAAGGAAAAGTCACCTGAAGCAACCAGGAATGAAATTTCACTCTTCTATGGAGTGTGTGTACACACACATCATCTTCAGGTACTCACACCCCCATGATTGACCTCAACCAAAAAGTTTATCTTTCCAGAATTTTGAAACACTTTAATAATATTCTCATTACATAGTACTGGTAATGATTTCTTTTATAGCATAAAAGGAATGGAAGGTTTTTGAATTTCAGATCCTGGGAGATAACAATAATAGAAGTGTCTGAATAATTATGAAGAACTGAAGCAAAGAAAGGAAAGTTTGCTTTTTCCTCTGCCCATTCAGAAACTATAGCATTTTAACTACTTTAAAAAAAAGAAAAAGAGGAACCAGCATTATTAGAAAGAGGCAAGGGAAAAGTGGGTGATTTTTAAAACAACTTCTGCATGGTCTGAATCATTTCTAAATTATTCTAAAATAATTTTTAAAATTATTTTGCTGTCTTTTGGTCTTGCTCTGGAGATATGGGGATCTCTTGGTTTCTCATGAAGAAAAGGTCATTGTTAAAACTTATAGTCTTAGCCTTCGGGTGAAAGTTGGAAATAATCTAGACCAGTGGTTCTCAAAGCATGGTTCCTGAACCAGCAGCATCAGTATTACCTGAGAACACTAAAAATGCAAATTCTGTCAACTGAACTTCAATAAAACAAATTTTAAAAAATAATTTTATCTCTCTATTCTTAAAAAAAAAAAAAAAAAAGAAGAATCCTGAGCATCTTCTCTGGACACACAGAATCAGAAACTAGGGGCGTAGGACCCAGCAACCTGCAATTGGCCAAGCCCTCAAAGTTTGAGAACCGCTGGTTTAGACCACCTCTCCAGCCACTGAAGAATTCTCCACCATGGCAGTCCTGAAAGAAGCTCATCCACACGTGTGCCAGCATCGGTCAACTGCCCCTATCAGAGCCTAGCATATTAAGAGTAGACACAATGTATTGTAATGATAATAATAACAATTAAATATAAACATAATAAACATCCCCACTCTCATCGTCTTCATCATCACCATCCACCCACTGCTTATGAATCTCCACTGTCAGTCAGCTTGCTAGCTATTGACACTCCATTCTTTTAGGATATACCTAACTATCCAACCAGTCCATTCTGAAGGAGATCAGCCCTGGGATTTCTTTGGAAGGAATGATGCTAAAGCTGAAACTCCAGTACTTTGGCCACCTCATGTGAAGAGTTGACTCATTGGAAAAGACTCTGATGCTGGGAGGGATTGGGGGCAGGAGGAGATGGGGACGAAAGAGGAGGAGATGGCTGGATGGCATCACTGACTCGATGGACGTGAGTCTGAGAGAACTCCGGGAGTTGGTGATGGACAGGGAGGCCTGGCGTGCTGCGATTCATGGGGTCACAAAGAGTCGGACACGACTGAGCGACTGAACTGAACTATTAGAACAGTCTTTCATATTTAGTTAAAAATTTACCCCTTTGTAAGTTATCCATTGACCCTGATTTTGTCTTTTTCAATGAGAGGCATCAGATTCTTCAGCCCTTTACTGTGACTTTTTGGGTACATTTTATCTTTTTATTTATTTTTAATCAGAGTATAGTTGATTTGCAATGTTTCAGGTGTACAGCAAAGTGATTCAGTTATACATATATTTCCTTTTTCATCTTCTTTTCCATGATAGGTTATTACAAGATATTGAGTATAGTTCCCTGTGCTATACAATAGGTCCTTCTTGTTTATTTTAAATGTAGTAGTATCTGTTAATGTATCTGTTAACCCTGAATTCCCAATTTATCCCTTCCCTAACTTTCCCCTTTGGTAATGATTTTTATTTTTATTTTATATTGGAGTACAGTTTACTTACAGTGTTGTGTTAGTTTCAGGTGAGGTGTACAACAAAGTGACTCAGTTATACGTATACATATGTCTATTCCTTTTCAGATTCTTTTCCCATATAGGTCATTACAGAATGTTTAGCAGAGTTCCATCTGATACACAGTATGTCCTTTAATTATCTGCTGGATATATAGTAGTGTGTCTGTTATCCTCAACTTCTAATTTATCCCTTCCCCCTTCCCCTTAGGTCACCATAAGTTTGTTTTCTATGTCTGTGAGTCCGTTTCTGTTTTGTAAATAAGTTCCCTTGTACCATTTTTTAACATTCCATGTATAAGTGATATTATATGACATTTGTCTTTGCATGACCTCAGTTAGTATGACAATCTCGAGGGCAATTCATGTTGATGCAAATGGCATTATTTCATCCTTTTTGGGGGACTAAGTAATATTCTGTTGTATGTGTATATACCACATCTTCCTTATCCATTTGTATGTTGATGGACACTTAGGTTTCTTCCATGTCCTGTGTGTGCTAAATCACATCAGTCATGTCCATCTCTATGTGACCATACAGACCATAGCCAGCCAGGCTCCTCTGTCCATGGGATTCTCCAGGCAAGAATACTGGAGTGGGTTGCTATGCCCTTCTCAAGGGGATCTTCTTAACCCAGGGATCGAACCCACATCTCCTGTATTTCTTGCATCTCAGGTAGATTCTTTGTCCAGTGAGCCATCTGTCTCAGCTACTGTAAGTACTGCTGCTATGAACATTGGGATGCATGTATCTTTTCTATTTAGAGTTTTAGTCTTTTCTGGATATATGTCCAGGAGTGGGTTTGCTGGATCATATAGTAAACTATTACGTTTTAAATGTTTTTACAGAAGAGGCATATAATATGAGAGATTAGAATCATAAGGCCTCATCAGTTTTGAGCCCCTTCATTTTATACAAGAAAAATCTCAAACCCCAAACAGCTAAATAGATTGTAAGCTACTCTCCATATTTATCACTGTCTTTTTTTCTCTAGCCTAAGCTTTCAGACGTCTCAACCTTTCCCCAGTTGGTATGATATGCAGGATCTTCACCCTTTCTTCACTGTTTTCTGAACATGCTCCTGTTGTTCCATATCTCTTTAACATGCAGATTCCAGAATCTCACTCAAAACTCAAAATGTCGTTTGACTGTCTCAGAGTGCCTTGAAATGTTTCTTGCCACGATTTGGGGCTTTTTCTTCTTTGAATGTTACTTAAAGACTGTGTTTACTTTTTTCCCCCAGCTTTATTGAGACATAATTGACAAGCAAAAAAATTGTGTGTGCATGGTGTGTACAGCATGACAATGAGAAGGCCAAGACCTGATTCACCTCACAAATGTCACTCACGTTCACTCTGACTTATCTTCCCGGGGCCACACTATTTACCAGTGTAACCATGCATCTCCTTTTCCACCATCAGATCAGGTATGTTATGAAATTTCTGCCCATTGTTTTTACTGAAATTAAGATATGCTATACTTTTTTTTAGCATTTCTTGGTAAACGCATCAGTAGGAAATGGCACCCCACTCTAGAATTCTTGCCTGGAAAATTCCATGGGCAGAGGAGCCTGGCTATAGTCCACGGAACTGTAAAGAGTCAGACATGACTCTGCTACTAAGCAAATTTACCTAACATGTTAATGGAATAAATTCAGAACAGTTTATTGATTTAAAATTTATTTGATTGAAGTGCAGTTGGTTTACAGTGTGTTAATTTCTGCTATACAGCAAAGTGATTAGGTTATACGTACAAATATGTAGATCTGTGTTATTTTTCATATTCTTTTCCATTATGGTTTATCACAGGATATTGACCATAGCTCCCTGTGCTATTCAGTAGGACTTTGTCGTTCTATATAATAGTTTGCTTCTATTAATCCCAGACTCCCAGTCCATCCACCCCCTCTTCCTTGGCAACCGCAAGTCTACAGAACAACTTACTGTTTCAATGGAATGCACCTTAACTACAGTTTTTCATTATATTCTTTTCTCACAAACCTGTTCTATACATTTCCTGAGGCTTGATGTCAAGCCCTGATAATTACTAATTGTAGTTTCTGAGATTTTTCCATTTTCATACCCTTTTGAAAACTGGAGATATTTGCCCATCTCTAGTCTTCTGGACACATTTTTCCATACTCTACAACTTCTCAACTGTGAATGAAAATACCTCTGAGGTGGTAATCTAAGCCATTTAATTTGGCTACAATATTATTTTTCTAGGTCTGAAGAATAGACTTGATTCAGAGAATTGATGGGGTCTTTTATTATCACCTCTCTTATTTTGATTTCCAGTTTTCTCTTAGTCATGTCTTGCCATTTCTAATTTAGAAAAATATTCCATTTTCTGGGAAAGATAGTCACAAAATGACAATTCTCTCTTCTCTCTGAAAATGTTATCCCATCTTAGACAAAACATAACCAGAATGGCATTGCTAAGTGGTTAGGGGCTCAAACTTGAGGTCAGCAAAATAGGGCTTGGTTGAAAAGCCTATATTCTGAGCCAACTGAGGCAAGGACTCCCCCCAAAATGAAACCTATGGAAAAGAGAACTGTCATCTGTGTGATTAATGTTGGAACTGATATATCTAGCAGCCAGGGAGCTGGAACTGTGCCCCAGGATTTGGGAGATGCTCCCCATCAGTCACGGGCAGCTCTGGACCACTGCAGGCCTTCTCCAAGAGGACAGCACCTTCGCTTCTAGGTTACCTCAAGGCTCAGAGAGTCTGAGAGCATCGCTTGCAAAGGCAGCTCTCCCAAGAGAGAAGTTGGGCTAGTTAGCACAGTTTCTCCTTCTAGGCCCACTAATCAGCTCTTTGGTCCTTCACCACCACTGTGGAGGTGGGGGTTGAGAGAGACGGGGAAAAGCCAAGATTAAAGGATGTTCCTTCGCATGCAAGACACGTAAGGAAGGAGTAAGTGTCCTTCACTGGTTTGAAAGCGCTGCTCCACTGTTTAACAGTATATGATATCGCTGAAGCAGCTTTACCTTTTGCACTTGCTTCCTCCTCTTTAAAGTGAAAGAAATAGCAACACACCCTGAGACTTCGTGGTTTCTACTGCCCGACATATATCAAGTGCTTTTTTAAAAAAGATGTTTATTTGGCTATGTTGGGTCTCAGTTGCACCATGCAAGCTCTCTAGTTGTGGCATGGAGGCTTAGTTGCTCCATGATATGTAGGACCTTAATTCCCCACCGAGGATTGAACCTTTATCCCCATATTGCAAGGTGGATTCTTTAACCACTGGACCACCAGGGATGTCCCTATCAAGTGCTTTAAATAACATAATCTCACCCTCAAGTCTCTGCTCACTTTGGTCTTTGACTTCCCTGTGTTATTCCTAACAGTTAGTACTATGGTTTTTACTTGCCTTTATTTATTTATTTATTTTTCTTGCTACCCACCCCATGTTGGACTTCTGTCCTTTGAAAGCCTGAGCTTATCAGAGAGCTCCCCATATAGCCATGATCGTTTCTCCTGATGTCCATCACGCCTACCTGCATCTCTTTTTGAATCATCTGGATGTATAGTCAGAATTTCACTGCTCAGGATCTTTGATCTTCGTGAGTCATTTTTCTCTTTGTGTCTCTGGCTGTTGGCATATACTTATTCTTCCTGGAACTTTTGAAGTCAGCTATTCGGTTGGTCTGGAATGTATGTCCAGAAATGTCCAGCGCTTCATTCCTTTCTTCTGTGAGCTCCAGGATGACATGGTCTCTTTTCCCTGTTTCTGACACTCCCACATTGCTACCAAGTTCTCCTTTGTTGGTCAGAGTTAAATCCTAGGAGGCATATCATGGTTTCTCTTACTTTATGACATTTTGCTTGAGGGCCTAGAATTTAAATTAATAATTCTGGTTGGAAATAATTTATACAGCCTTGAGCTGTTGAAATGTCTAATATTCACTCATTGTTTAGATTTTTATCATATTTCTTCTCTTATCCTGCCTGCCACCTACGTTCCTTTAAAAAATTCTGTAAGTATCTTATAATTCATCTCCATATTCATCCGTTACTTTTAATGGCCTATTTTTCAAATAAATAAACACTTGTAAGAAGATGAGTTTTCTAGCAAATAGGCTTAGTATTCCCCCAAAAGTATGATGATTGATAGAAACTTTTAAAAGTTAAAAATCTCTTTTGTTCATATTTATAAATATATATATATTTTCTAAAATGAATATCCTTAGAGGGAAACACTATTAGGAAGAGAAAAGAAAACCTGTTTATTGTTAAGAAAAATGGACAAATTTTTTTTTTCAAGCAAAAGATAGAAGTGTTCAAGGATATTGTAAATGTACTAATTTAATGTTTGTACATCTTTGTTTTCATTGCTTTAAATAGTCATTAAGCTTACGGCAAGGATCATGTTATTTAGGAGAAGTGTGAAATGGCATAATGGAAGGACTATTGTTTTATTATATGTTCAGTACTTAGCACAGATTAAGTGGTGTAACCTAACATTTTTGGGGGGCGAGATAGTCCATTGAAAAGATGATGAACTCTCTGCCCTGAAAAAGTACTTATGTAATTGCATATAAAATTTTTCATAAAATTCCAGCTCCCTCAGAAACCATTTGAGCAGTTACTCTGTGCCAGATACTTAGCTTATGTGTTGATTTTTCATTATTTGAGAAGTTGTTCTACTAATCTGTGGGATTCAAACTGTGAACCAGAAAAGTAGCTGGTTAGTGTTATACTTTAGATTTGCATAGTCATTTGCCACACAGGACACAGCTATTTGGGAGTACACTTGGGAGTAATTCAAATGTCTGAATCATGCAGCTTTCTCCATTTTGCCGTTGGTTTTACTGTTCCTTTTTCCAAATGAAAAAAACTTCACAGGTGGCAAGAATATTGGATGATTTAAAGAACTCAGCTCTTCTAGCAGTTGGGTGCTTACTAAGTAGTAAAGAACTAATCAGAATTCAAATGGACTACACAGGCAGAAATACCCACCAGGGCATTTAGAAAGCATTCTATCACCTCAGTCTGTTTAAACATCTCTCCTTTTCTTCCTGCCTCTTTCCTACACTATTTTATGTATTAAAAAGTCCCTGGGAAGCTTTTCTCCTGCTGGTTGGGGGAGTCCATTCAGGAATGATCTGTTTACAGAAATAACTGTGCTGTTTCAGCATCAGTGATCTTTTGACAGTGGAGAATGCTATATCAGGGCCCAGGGGTTAAAATATGTTGCTCCCACAGGGTTGCAGGCATCTATAGCTGACCGAATAGGATGCAGGAGAGCCATGAGAAAGTGCCACTCCTAGCAGGGGACAAAGAGCCTGCCCTGCTCCTTCAATAAAGAGAGTACACCTGGGTCCCAAGAGCCTTGACTTGGGTTGGGAGAAAGTGCAGTGTTTGCACCAACGAGCAAATCTCTGCATTGTTAGAGGGGTGCAATTTGCTGAGGGCCATGACACCCCATCATTTCCTCTGACCATCAGCCAGTGATTTCATAGTTAGACTCTCCACTCTCCAGCCTCCCTGGGAGTTGGCTATCAAGCTCCTTGGAAGACAGTTCTTAACTTAGAGGCACCCCACAGGCTGAAACATTCCCTGGCACATGATGATGGGAAAATATCCCTAGAGGTGGCATCTTTTCAGTCAGTGGAATCATCAGTAAACTGGAACAACTTAATGCTGGTTGCGGTTTCTCCTGGTGAACAGAGATGTTCAAGACAAAGTCAGGAGATTGCCCTTCTTATTTCTGTCAATCAAAGATGCATCACTTGCTTGGCACGAGTTATATCAGGAAGTCGTGGGGCTACACAGTCTTCCACTTTTTGGCACTTCTTGGTTTATGAACTAGTAGTGGTGTAGAGGGTAGGCAGTTTTGCAAGGATATCAACTCCTTGGAAGAAATGAGATGGAAACTGTGACCACTTCCCTTTTGAGGTTCATTGTGGTAAGATCCTCTGTTGGGCTGGAGTGTTCCTGACTGAGGTTCACTAACAGGAGAGGACACAGATGGCCTCTGGGGGGATGTTTCAGGTGGTGAGTGGAGTCTGGCATGATGCCCTTGCACTACATTCTGGGCTGAAAGCTGGCTATCCAGTTCTCTATCTGCAGAGGGTGTAATATTGCAGTGAAGTGTTGCAGTTTCTCACCTTGCAGACTGGCTGCCTTAGCCCTTTTTGGCTGTCATAAAATACCATAGACTCAGTTCAGTTCAGTCGCTCAAGTCATGTCCGACTCTTTGCGACGCCATGAACTGCAGCACGCCAGGCCTCCCTGTCCATCACCAACTCCAGGAGTCCACCCAAACCCATGTCCATTGAGTCAGTGATGCCATCCAGCCATCTCATCCTCTGTCGGCCCCTTCTCCTCCTACTAGGTGGCTTATAAACAACATACATTTATTTCTCACTGCTCTGGGGGCTGGAAAGTCCAAGATCACGGTGCTGCCAAATTTGGTGTATGATGAAAGCCTGCTTCCTCAGTGATGTCCATCTTCTTCCTGTAACTTCACGTGGCAGAAGGGACAAGGGGGTTTTCTCAGACCTATTTCATAAGGGCACTAATCCCACCCATGAAGGTTCTTCTCTCATAACCTAATGACCTCATTTCCTGATATCACCACAAAGAGTATTAGGATTCTAACATGTGCATTTCGAGTGTATGCATTCAGACCATAGCACGGGAAAACATTAAAAAGCATATGACAGCCCATCCTGCTGGCATTCCCATTGGTAGTGGGAATGCAAAGTGGTATAACCATTTAAAGGGCTCCCCCAGTGGCTCAGCAGTAAAGAATCTGCCTGCAGTGCTTAGAAGAGAAAGGGCAATATCTGAGAAAACCACAGACTCATTTATCTCTTGAGCCACAGATCTCACTTCATGAATTTCATCTGAGGACACACCTCAAATAATATAAAACTATATTCTTTTAAAGCTGACAAAGGGGAGGAGCCAAGATGGCGGAGGAGTAGGACGGGGAGAACACTTTCTCCCCCACAAATTCATCAAAAGAGCATTTAAACGTCGAGTAAATTCCACAAAACAACTTCTGAATGCCGGCAGAGGACATCAGGCACCCAGAAAAGCAATCCAACTCTTCGAAAGGAGGTAGGAAAAAATATAAAAGACAAAAAAAGAGACAAAAGAGGGAGGGACGGAGTTCTGTCCCAGGAAGGGAGTCTTAAAAAGAGAGAAGTTTCCAAACACCAGGAAACCTTCTCACTGCCGAATCTGTGCCGAGCTTTGGAAGCACAGAGGGCAACATAACAGGAAGAAAAAATAAATAAACAATTAAAACTCGAAGATTGCGAGTCCTACGGTAACTCCCCCAGCGGAGAAGCAGCGCAGACGCCTGCACGCGCCATTAGCAAGCGGGGGCTGGGCAGGGAGGCGCAGCGCAGGCTGCATCGCTTAGAGTAAGAATCTGGCCTGAATACCCTGAGCACTATCTGAGCGAAATAATTTGGGCTAGCAAACCAGACTGTGGGATATCTACCACGCGAAAAGCCAGCCCCAACCTAAGACACCGCCAGGCCCGCGCACGGAACAAAGAATTGAACAGAGATAGCCGGGTGCAGACCTTCCCCCTCCGGTGACAGGCAGCCAGAGCCGGAAGGGGGCAATCGCAGCCCCAGAGAGACATTATCTATAAAACTGTAAGCAGGCTTCTTTGCTAACTAAAACTTCTTGGGGGTCTGGACGGTTAACATCTGCCTGAGAAGGTGCGCCGGTTTTACACCCAGATAACCGAGTGGCGGGGAGGCGATAAGGCGCAGCATTGGTGCTCGCCAAACACGTCATCACTTGAGCTGCTCGGACCTGGGAAGAGCACAAAACTCAGGCCCAACTGAGTCTGCGCCTCTGAGGACTACCCGAATGCCTGAACCTGAGCGGCTTGGACCTGGGAGGTACATGCAACCCAGGGCCAGCCTCGGATTGTTCCCGGCGAAACAACCTAGAGCCCGAGCAGTGTGGGCAGGGAGGCTACACGCGCCGTGAGCGGGGGCAGAACCAGTGTGGCTGAGACACTGCGAGCGCACGCCAGTGTTATTTGTTTGCAGCATCCCTCCCTCCCTCACCACAGTGCGACTGAACAAAGAGAAGAAATACAGCTCCACCCATCAGAACACCGACACAAGCTTCCCTAACCAGGAAACCTTGACAAGCCACCTGTACAAACCCACACACAGCGAGGAAAAGCCACAATAAAGAGAACTCCACAAACTGCCAGAATACAGAAAGCACACCCCAAACTCAGCAATTTAAACAAGATGAAGAGACAGAGGAATACCCAGCAGATAAAGGAACAGGATAAATGCCCACCAAACCAAACAAAAGAGGAAGAGACAGGGAATCTACCTGATAAAGAATTCCGAATAATGATAGTGAAATTGATCCAAAATCTTGAAATTAAAATGGAATCACAGATAAATAGCTTGGAGACAAGGATTGAGAAGATGCAAGAAAGGTTTAACAAGGACCTAGAAGAAATAAAAAAGAGTCAATATATAATGAATAATGCAGTAAATGAAATTAAAAACACTCTGGAGGCAACAAATAGTAGAATAACAGAGGCAGAAGATAGGATTAGTGAATTAGAAGATAGAATGGTAGAAATAAATGAATCAGAGAGAATAAAAGAAAAACGAATTAAAAGAAATGAGGACAATCTCAGAGACCTCCAGGACAATATTAAACACTACAACATTCGAAATCATAGGGGTTCCAGAAGAAGAAGACAAAAAGAAAGACCATGAGAAAATACTTGAGGAGATAATAGTTGAAAACTTCCCTAAACTGGGGAAGGAAATAATCACCCAAGTCCAAGAAACCCAGAGAATCCCAAACAGGATAAACCCAAGAGGCGAAACACCCCAAGACACATATTAATCAAATTAACAAAGATCAAACACAAAGAACAAATATTAAAAGCAGCAAGGGAAAAACAACAAATAACACACAAGGGAATTCCCATAAGGATAACAGCTGATCTTTCAATAGAAACTCTTCAAGCCAGGAGGGAACGGCAAGACATACTTAAAATGATGAAAGAAAATAACCTACAGCCCAGATTATTGTACCCAGCAAGGATTTCATTCAAGTATGAAGGAGAAATCAAAAGCTTCTCAGACAAGCAAAAGCTGAGAGAATTCTGCACCACCAAACCAGCTCTCCAACAAATACTAAAGGATATTCTCTAGACAGGAAACACAAAAATGGTGTATAAATTCGAACCCCAAACAATAAAGTAAATGGCAATGGGATCATACTTATCAGTAATTACCTTAAACGTAAATGGGTTGAATGCCCCAAACAAAAGACAAAGACTGGCTGAATGGATACAAAAACAAGACCCCTACATATGTTGTCTACAGGAGACCCACCTCAAAACAGGGGACACATACAGACTGAAAGTGAAGGGCTGGAAAAAGATTTTCCATGCAAATAGGGACCAAAAGAAAGCAGGAGTAGCAATACTCATATCAGATAAAATAGACTTTAAAACAAAGGCTGTGCAAAGAGACAAAGAAGGTCACTACATAATGATCAAAGGATCAATCCAAGAAGAAGATATAACAATTATAAATATATATGCACCCAACACAGGAGCACCATGAGTATGTAAGACAAATGCTAACAAGTATGAAAGGAGAAATTAACAATAACACAATAATAGTGGGAGACTTTAATACCCCACTCACACCTATGGATAGATCAACTAAACAGAAAATTAACAAGGAAACACAAACTTTAAATGATACAATAGACTAGTTAGACCTAATTGATATCTATAGGACATTTCATCCCAAAACAATGAATTTCACCTTTTTCTCAAGCGCACATGGAACCTTCTCAGGATAGATCACATCCTGGGCCATAAAGCTAGCCTTGGTAAATTAAAAAAATAGAAATCATTCCAAGCATCTTTTCTGACCACAATGCAGTAAGATTAGATCTCAATTACAGGAGAAAAAACTATTAAAAATTCCAACATATGGAGGCTGAACAACACGCTGCTGAATAACCAACAAATCACAGAAGAAATCAAAAATAAATCAAAATTTGCATAGAAACGAATGAAAATGAAAACACAACAACCCAAAACCTGTGGGACACAGTAAAAGCAGTCCTAAGGGGAAAGTTCATAGCAATACAGGCACACCTCAAGAAACAAGAAAAAAGTCAAATAAATAACCTAACTCTACACCTAAAGCAACTAGAAAAGGAAGAAATGAAGAACCCCAGGGTTAGTAGAAGGAAAGAAATCTTAAAAATTAGAGCAGAAATAAATGCAAAAGAAACAAAAGAGACCATAGCAAAAATCAACAAAGCCAAAAGCTGGTTCTTTGAAAGGATAAATAAAATTGACAAACCATTAGCCAGACTCATCAAGAAACAAAGGAGAAAAAAATCAAATCAATAAAATTAGAAACGAAAATGGAGAGATCACAACAGACAACACAGAAATACAAAGGATCATAAGAGACTACTATCAACAATTATATGCCAATAAAATGGACAACGAGGAAGAAATGGACAAATTCTTAGAAAAGTACAACTTTCCAAAACTCGACCAGGAAGAAATAGAAAACCTTAACAGACCCATCACAAGCACGGAAATTGAAACTGTAATCAAAAATCTTCCAGCAAACAAAAGCCCAGGTCCAGACGGCTTCACAGCTGAATTCTACCAAAAATTTAGAGAAGAGCTAACACCTATCCTGCTCAAACTCTTCCAGAAAATTGCAGAGGAAGGTAAACTTCCAAACTCATTCTATGAGGCCACCATCACCCTAATACCAAAACCTGACAAAGATCCCACAAAAAAAACTACAGGCCAATATCACTGATGAACATAGATGCAAAAATCTAAACAAAATTCTAGCAATCAGAATCCAACAACACATTAAAAGATCATACACCATGACCAAGTGGGCTTTATCCCAGGGATGCAAGGATTCTTCAATATCCATAAATCAATCAATGTAATACACCACATTAACAAATTGAAAAACAAAACCATATGATTATCTCAATAGATGCAGAGAAAGCCTTTGACAAAATTCAACACCCATTTATTATAAAAACTCTCCAGAAAGCAGGAATAGAAGGAACATACCTCAACATAATAAAAGCTATATATGACAAACCCACAGCAAACATTATCCTCAATGGGGGAAAATTGAAAGCATTTCCTCTAAAGTCAGGAACAAGACAAGGGTGCCCACTTTCACCATTACTATTCAACATAGTTTTGGAAGTTTTGGCCACAGCAATCAGAGCAGAAAAAGAAATAAAAGGAATCAAAATTGAAAAAGAAGAAGTAAAACTCTCACTATTTGCAGATGACATGATCCTCTACATAGAAAACCCTAAAGACTCCACCAGAAAATTACTAGAACTAATCAATGATTATAGTAAAGTTGCAGGATATAAAATCAACACACAGAAATCCCTTGCATTCCTATACACTAATAATGAGAAAACAGAAAGAGAAATTAAGAAACCATTCCATTCACCATTGCAATGAAAAGAATAAAATACTTATGAATATATCTACCTAAAGAAACTAAAGACCTATATATAGAAAACTATAAAACACTGGTGAAAGAAATCAAAGAGGACACTAATAGATGGAGAAATATACCATGTTCATGGATTGGAAGAATCAATATAGGGAAAATGAGTATACTACCCAAAGCAATTTATAGATTCAATGCAATCCCTATCAAGCTACCAACAGTATTCTTCACAGAGCTAGAACAAATAATTTCACAATTTGTATGGAAATACAAAAAACCTCGAATAGCCAAAGCGATCTTGAGAAAGAAAAATGGAACTGGAGGAATCAACCTACCTGACTTCAGGCTCTACTACAAAGCCACAGTTATCAAGACAGTATGGTACTGGCACAAAGACAGAAATATAGATCAATGGAACAAAATAGAAAGCCCAGAGATAAATCCATGCACATATGGACACCTTATCTTTGACAAAGGAGGCAAGAATATACAATGGATTAAAGACAATCTCTTTAACAAGTGGTGCTGGGAAATCTGGTCAACCACTTGTAAAAGAATGAAACTAGAACACTTTCTAACACCATATACAAAAATAAACTCAAAATGGATTAAAGATCTCAACATAAGACCAGAAACTATAAAACTCCTAGAGGAGAACATAGGCAAAACACTCTCTGACATACATCACAGCAGGATCCTCTATGACCCACCTCCCAGAATATTGGAAATAAAAGCAAAAATAAACAAATGGGACCTAATTAAACTTAAAAGCTTCTGCACATCAAAGGAAACTATTAGCAAGGTGAAAAGACAGCCTTCAGAATGGGAGAGAAAATAATAGCAAATGAAGCAACCGACAAACAACTAATCTCAAAAATATACAAGCAACTCCTACAGCTCAACTCCAGAAAAACAAATGACCCAATCAAAAAATGGGCCAAAGATCTAAATAGACATTTCTCCAAAGAAGACATACAGATGGCTAACAAACACATGAAAAGATGCTCAACATCACTCATTATCAGAGAAATGCAAATCAAAACCACTATGAGTTACCATTTCACACCAGTCAGAATGGCTGCGATCCAAAAGTCTACAAATAATAAATGCTGGAGAGGGTGTGGAGAAAAGGGAACCCTCTTACATTGTTGGTGGGAATGCAGACTAGTACAGCCACTATGGAGAACAGTGTGGAGATTCCTTAAAAACTGGAAATAGAACTGCCTTATGATCCAGCAATCCCACTGCTGGGCATACACACTGAGGAAACCAGAAGGGAAAGAGACACGTGTACCCCAATGTTCATCGCAGCACTGTTTATAATAGCCAGGACATGGAAGCAACCTAGATGTCCATCAGCAGATGAATGGATAAGAAAGCTGTGGTACATATACACAATGGAGTATTACTCAGCCATTAAAAAGAATACCTTTGAATCAGTTCTAATGAGGTGGATGAAACTGGAGCCTATTATACAGAGTGAAGTAAGCCAGAAGGAAAAACACCAATACAGTATACTAACGCATATATATGGAATTTAGAAAGATGGTAACGATAACCCTGTATACGAGACAGCAAAAGAGACACTGATGTATAGAACAGTCTTATGGACTCTGTGGGAGAGGGAGAGGGTGGGAAGATTTGGGAGAATGGCATTGAAACATGTGAAATGTCATGTATGAAACGAGATGCCAGTCCAGGTTCAATGCACGATGCTGGATGCTTGGGGCTGGTGCACTGGGACGACCCAGAGGGATGGTATGGGGAGGGAGGAGGGAGGGGGTTCAGGATGGGGAACACATGTATACCTGTGGTGGATTCATTTTGATATTTGGCAAAACTAATACAATTATGTAAGGTTTAAAAATAAAATAAAACTAATTTAAAAAAAAAAAAAAAAAGCTGACAAAGGCTCCAGACCAGCAACATCAACATCGCTGCTGCTGCTGCTGCTGCTGCTACTACGTCGCTTCAGTCGTGCCTGACTCTGTGCAATCCCATAGACGGCAGCCCACCAGGCTCCTCTGTCCCTGGGATTCTCCAGGCAAGAACACTGGAGTGGGTTGCCATTTCCTTCTCCAATGCATGAAAGTGAAAAGTGAAAGTGAAGTCGCTCAGTCGTGTCCGACTCCTAGTGACCCCATGGACTGCAGCCTACCAGGCTCCTCCGCCCATGGGATTTTCCAGGCAAGAGTACTGGAGTGGGTCGCCAGTGCCTTCTCCGCAACATCACTGCCACAGGGCACAAAGACAGTGGACCTGAATCGAAGGAAACATGGAAATAACAACATGACACATAAATGTACCTTTGACCCAGCAATGCTAGTTTCTGGGAATTAAACCTTCGGCATGCCTTCTCCAAGACAAAAAAAAAAAAAAAAAACATATCACAGCATTGTTTATAGTTGCAAATTATTTGAAACAACCAAAACGCTCATACATAGGAGAATGGTTACATAAACCAGATACATCCACAAAATGGATATCGATGCAACCATGTAGCTTTATCAAAAAGAAAAAGGCAGAGCTCTGTCAACTAATATAATGGGATTTCTAGAATACATTGCTAAGTGAAAGAATCAAGATGAAAAAGAGTATAGTATGTTACTTTTATTATGTAATAAAATTAGGTTACATTTTATATAAGAAAGATGCAGAACCTTAAAAGGATGAGAATAAAGTAGAAGAAATGGGGAAAAGGATGACTCTTTGAAAAGGCTTTTTATATAAATCTAACATGTAGAATTCTATGACTGTTTCACATATTAAAAAACAAAACAAAACAGGTTTGAGAATGGCCCCAAATAGTGTAGAAGCACCAACAAACAATCTTACTGTATTTCAATGAATAACGTAACCACACTGATGTGAGGCAAGAAGAGGTAGTGAGAAAATAATCCAAGTAACTTTTGAAAACTTACCACAAAGCAATTTACCATACAAGACACATGAATGGAAAACCTGAATAGTGCTTTGTCAAATAATAGAATTGAATCTATAATTTAGAAACTTTTTGCAAAGAAATATTTAGACACGAATGGCTGTATCAGTTTCTCCAGTTATTTAAAGTAAAAATATCAGTCTGACCAAACTCTTCCAGCAAATTGAAAAAGGATGAACACTTCCTTATGAACTTTATTAGGTCAGCATCACCTTGATAATAAAACCTGAGAAGAATATTACAATGAAAAAAAAAAAAACACAAACCAGTGTTAAGATTTTTCAAAGAAGGCAAAAATCATTTAATATGCAAAATTCAATTGATGTAATTCATCATATTTGCAGAATTTAAAAGTAAAATAAAATGATTTTTGTAATAGGTACAGAAAAATCATTAGATGAAATTTAATACCCAATAACAGTTTTGTGTGCTTTTTTTTTAAAGGAAAATTAGTCACAGTTTTTTAAGAAAGGAAAATCCTCTTCTAGGAAACCCCCCTAATTTTATGATAAACGCCTCTAATTTTATGAAAAGTACCTCCAGTAGTCATGTATGGATGTGAGAATTGGACTGTGAAGAAAGCTGAGTGCCGAAGAATTGATGCTTTTGAACTGTGGTGTTGGAGAAGACTCTTGAGAGTCCCTTGGACTGCAAGGAAATCCAACCAGTTGATCCTAAAGGAAATCAGTCCTGAATATTCATTGGAAGGACTGATGCTAAAGCTGAAACTCCAATACTTTGGCCACCTGATGCAAGCAAAGAACTGATTCATTTGAAAAGACTCTGATGCTGAGAAAGATTGAAGGCTGGAGGAGAAGGGGATGACAGAGGATGAGATGGTTGGATGGCATCACTGACTCGATGGACATGAGTTTGAGCAAACTCCGGGAGCTGGCGATGGACAGGGAAGCTTGGTGTGCTGCAGTCCATTTCTGCAGTCCAAAGAGTTGGACATGACTGAGTGACTGAACTGAACCTCCAAAAAAGTTTACAGCAAATATATTCAATGGTAAAATATTTAAAGCTTTCACCCTATGTTTGGAAACATTTATTGAATCTTAATATGTGCCTGATATTGTTCTAGGCACTAAGAATAAAAGCAGTGAACAAAGCAGACAAAAATCCTTGCCCCAAGTAGCTGGCATTCTAAAGGCCCTATTTTATTTTGTATGAGTGATTCTTGTGTAAGAAATCTAAAACTACCATTTATTAAGTGACTACTGTATGCCTGGCCTTTGTCCGAAACTATTACGTATTTACCTTTTTTAAAGTACACTCTGAGAGAGCCCCGCCATTTCTTATTTGTTGATTAGAAAACGGAGCACATAGCACTTAATTAGTCCAAAGGCATGCACTAGTTATTAACTAGGTTCAGGGCTTCCCAGATGGCACTAGTGGTAAAAAAAGAACCCTCTTGCCAATGCAGGAGATGAGACATGAGGTCAGTCCCTGGCTGGGGAAGATCCCCTGGAGGAGGGCATGGCAATTTCCACTCCAGTATTCTTGCCTGGAGAATTCCCAGTGACAGAGGTACCTGGCAGGCTATAGCTCATAGGGTCACACAGAGTCGGACACAACTGAAGCGACTCAGCACACACCCTACATTCATCTAGTAATTCCAAAGTTCATATTCTTTCCCCTATGCTATATCCACAGTATCTATCATTATAGACAAATTTTGTCTTAAATAAGAAAGAAATTTAAGTAAGAAAATTTTCTTAAGTAAGAAAATTTGTTCTAATTTATTGCTGGTTTTTAAATATTTGTTAATTTTTAAATTTCCATGCAGAATTTTAAGTTGTTGTATAATTAAATCTGGGAGGTTTTATTGCTTGATGATTTCTAGTGGTTTTTTAAAATTAATTTATTTTTAATTGAAGGATAATTGCTTTACAGTATTGTGTTGGTTTCTACCAAATATCAACATGAATCAGCCATAGGTGATTTCTAGTGTTTTAAATTTAGAAGATGTCCTCTCAGAGGTTTGTTAAATATTTTTTCTAATTTAAAAGAATTTGAACTGCTAAAACTACCTGGACTTTATTCTATTGTGTACAATGTAGAATGTTTTACTTATTACCCAAACTGATCATTGTTAATAAATTCTTCTTCTCATTGATCATTGGTGAAAATATAGTGCCTTTTAGATAGAAATCCTTGAAAAAGTCATTCAATAAAGCCCAATCAAGCCACTGTTGGTTAAAAAAAAAAATTCTAGGATATCTTCTTATATAAAAAAAGTTCAGGCTATTTGCTTAAATTATAAATATTTTGCCTCTCTGCTTGACACATGCACACACACACACATACATACACATACACACACATACACACACACACACTCTTAAATTCCAGAGGCAGAAATATTCATGCTGTATCTGAATGCAGATTTCATTACTTAATTTTATTCCTAACTGTATCTTCTTTAGCCTGTTTAAATGATTAGTCACAAATATTTACTTAGCACTAAGTATGATTTATATAAATATACACATGGTGGAATAAAACAAAACAAACAACAAACAAAATTTGGCCCTTTTAGGAAACCTACAGTCTAATTGAAGAAGATAAAACAGACATGAAAACTTATACCTAAGTGTTTGGGAAGGCCCAGTTTGTGAACAGCAATCACTACAAGGGTTCAGGGGAAGAAGTGATGCATGTGGTTGGCCAGGAAGCTTCACCAAGGAGCTGGGGGTTACCTTAGCCTGGACCAGTTGTTAGCAGCTTGGTCTAGAGAAGAGGGTGTGGCAGTTATAGACTAGAAAGATTGAACCCGGATACCCAGGCAGATGTGTGCCATCTGTGTGGGTGCGGTGTGAAGGGAGGATGTATAGTGTTAAAAAAAAAATTCAATCAAGTAAGTTTTAAAGATCCAGTTGGTTTTATTAAACAATTCATGAATCTGGCAGCATCCTGTCCATCAAGGAGCAAGGAGCTCCAAGAAGCTGTATGAAATGGACAACTTTTATAGGCAGAAAGAGGAAAAGCATAGAGTTTTTTAGGTTTAGCTTAAGTAACCCATCTTTTAAGGACAAGAGGGAGACTTTGAGGCAGGTTACCTCACCAGGGCTGACTAGAAAATTCCAGACTAACAAGTTAAGACAACATTCCTGGGGGAGGTTGTCACTGCAGGTTAGGTGTTAAGTCCTGGTTTGCTGACGTGGGACTTAGCACAAGAGCGTCCACATGGGGCCTGTCATTTTTTTTCTAACAATTCCCCCTTTTTGATCAGACTCTTAGCTTAACTGAGAGATGTGATCAAAATTGAAGGCATTAGCATCACTCTTGGCCACAACTCTGCCGTTCTCACAGTTTTGCTGATCCTTGTGTGGTGTCCATGCGTCAAGGTGTTTTTGCTTAATCCCTGTGATATTCATAGATCATGGCGTTAGGCTCATAGTCTTTAAATTAATCATCTCCTCATTCCTTCTCTTATGTTCTAGTCTTAAGATCATTTGCCTGGTGGTTAACAGCTGTGAACATACATTTAAAGCCTTTGAGAGAGCACAGTTCACCAGGGAGATGACTATAACTGTCTTAAGCAGGGTAATTCCCAGTGTCTGAAGTGCCCTTCAGAGCCATGTGCCCAAGACGCAAACCAATCAACATCAAAGAAGGACCCTCACGAAGGCATCAAGATTTTAAGCCAGGCAGCTTGCTCAGTGAGCTCTTGTCACCGAGTTTCAGCTTACCCTGAAGTCTTAACCCAGGTGTAGCAGGTGGTACTGGCCACAGCACAGACACTTCCTGGCTCAGCTAAAAGGTAATCCAGAGCTACCCTATCATCAAGAGCAACTTTAGCCAGAGAGACCAAGGACTGTTATTGCTTTAGCAGCAAAGTCTGCAATATTTTTGAGTTAAGAAGAGGTTCCTGACTATAGCCTCCTTTGTAATTACTCCTAACCAGAGAAGTAGGGACCTACCAAAGGGAGTGAATCCGGAATCACAGAACCTCCTCCTAAGTCCTTTCTAGCTGGATGAGGCAACTCCAGGGAAGTTGATCAATGAGATGTCCCAGTTCATGTGTGAACAGTTTAGGGGCACCATTAGATGACCTAGGAGGCATTGCCTGATTAGGCACTAGCATAATCTAGTACACACCACTCCAGTCAACTCATGTTGATAGAGTCACTCAAAGGGATGGTTGCATTTGCCTGTTTGAGTCAAGAGCTGGTTTGTTTTTCTCCTAACCTGAAATAATAATAAAAATTGTTCCAAGTACCAGAGTTTACCTCCTCTGCCCACCGCCCCTTAACAATGACTTAAAAGATACAGGTGATGCATTATCTTTCCAGGTCAATGCAGAAGTAAAGGACAGAAAGGGAAGAACAAAGGGACTCATATTCAGTTAAAATATGAGGTCTTAATCCAGCATCTTGGAAAGAAGCAATTTGCCTCAATGTCAACTCTTTCTCTTCCTACTCAGTTTGATTTGGCAGCTCCAGCCTTTGGATAAAACCAGATGTCAGGCAGAGCCCTCTTTAGCTGAGATATGTACAGTCCCTGAAGTTTGTGCCACATGGGTAGTAAAGAGATCTTGATATAGTCCCTCCCAAAGAGATCCAGGGGGAGACTTTGTTCTTACTGATTCCAAATCAGAAAGGTGGGAGAAAATTGGAAGCATTACTTTGGAGAGTCATAGCCAGACATTTGAAGAAGCTAGAAGAATTCAGGATCCAGTCCAATTTACAGGTGTGTTACAAAACCTTAAAGACAATTAGCAGGACTAAAATCTAATATAGACAAAGGTGAAAGCATAGTTTTTCTTTTACGGTTATCCCTGTCTCTTTTTTCCAAGGATAATCACAGTAAAACCTATTTTTTGCATTAAATTTGGGTTGATTATTTACATAACTATGATAAGAATAGTAATTGACCTTATAAGCTCTTCTTTTTTTTTTTAATTAATTTTATTTTATTTTTAAACTTTACATAATTGTATTAGTTTTGCCAAATATCAAAATGAATCCACCACGGGTACACATGTGTTCCCCATCCTGAACCCCCCTCCCTCCTCCCTCCCCACACCATCCCTCTGGGTCGTCCCAGTGCACCAGCCCCAAGCATCCAGTATCATGCATTGAACCTGGACTGGCATCTCGTTTCATACATGATATTTTACATGTTTCAATGCCATTCTCCCAAATCTTCCCACCCTCTCCCTCTCCCACAGAGTCCATAAGACTGTTCTATACGTCAATGTCTCTTTTGCTGTCTCGTATACAGGGTTATCGTTACCATCTTTCTAAATTCCATATATATGCGTTAGTATACTGTATTGGTGTTTTTCCTTCTGGCTTACTTCACTCTGTATAATAGGCTCCAGTTTCATCCACCTCATTAGAACTGATTCAAATGTATTCTTTTTAATGGCTGAGTAATACTCCATTGTGTATATGTACCATAGCTTTCTTATCCATTCATCTGCTGATGGACATCTAGGTTGCTTCCATGTCCTGGCTATTATAAACAGTGCTGTGATGAACATTGGGGTACACGTGTCTCTTTCCCTTCTGGTTTCCTCAGTGTGTATGCCCAGCAGTGGGATTGCTGGATCATAAGAAAGTTCTATCCTGCTCAAACTCTTCCAGAAAATTGCAGAGGAAGGTAAACTTCCAAACTCATTCTATGAGGCCACCATCACCCTAATACCAAAACCTGACAAAGGTCCCACAAAAGAAGAAAACTACAGGCCAATATCACTGATGAACATAGATGCAAAAATCCTAAACAAAATTCTAGCAATCAGAATCCAACAACACATTAAAAAGATCATACACCATGACCAAGTGGGCTTTATCACAGGGATGCAAGGATTCTTCAATATCCACAAATCAATCAATGTAATACACCACATTAACAAATTGAAAAATAAAAACCATATGATTATCTCAATAGATGCAGAGAAAGCCTTTGACAAAATTCAACACCCATTTATTATAAAAACTCTCCAGAAAGCAGGAATAGAAGGAACATACCTCAACATAATAAAAGCTATATATGACAAACCCACAGCAAACATTATCCTCAATGGGGAAAAATTGAAAGCATTTCCTCTAAAGTCAGGAACAAGACAAGGGTGCCCACTTTCACCATTACTATTCAACATAGTTTTGGAAGTTTTGGCCACAAAATCAGAGCAGAAAAAGAAATAAAAGGAATCCAAATTGGAAAAGAAGAAGTAAAACTCTCACTATTTGCAGATGACATGATCCTCTACATAGAAAACCCTAAAGACTCCACCAGAAAATTACTAGAACTAATCAATGATTATAGTAAAGTTGCAGGATATAAAATCAACACACAGAAATCCTTGCATTCCTATACACTAATAATGAGAAAACAGAAAGAGAAATTAAGGAAACAATTCCATTCACCATTGCAACGAAAAGAATAAAATACTTATGAATATATCTACCTAAAGAAACTAAAGACCTATATATAGAAAACTATAAAACACTGGTGAAAGAAATCAAAGAGGACACTAATAGATGGAGAAATATACCATGTTCATGGATTGGAAGAATCAATATAGGGAAAATGAGTATACTACCCAAAGCAATTTATAGATTCAATGCAATCCCTATCAAGCTACCAACAGTATTCTTCACAGAGCTAGAACAAATAGTTTCACAATTTGTATGGAAATACGAAAAACCTCGAATAGCCAAAGCGATCTTGAGAAAGAAGAATGGAACTGGAGGAATCAACCTACCTGACTTCAGGCTCTACTACAAAGCCACAGTTATCAAGACAGTATGGTACTGGCACAAAGACAGAAATATAGATCAATGGAACAAAATAGAAAGCCCAGAGATAAATCCATGCACATATGGACACCTTATCTTTGACAAAGGAGGCAAGAATATACAGTGGATTAAAGACAATCTCTTTAACAAGTGGTGCTGGGAAATCTGGTCAACCACTTGTAAAAAGAATGAAACTAGAACACTTTCTAACACCATATACAAAAATAAACTCAAAATGGATTAAAGATCTCAACATAAGACCAGAAACTATAAAACTCCTAGAGGAGAACATAGGCAAAACACTCTATGACATACATCACAGCAGGATCCTCTATGACCCACCTCCCAGAATATTGGAAATAAAAGCAAAAATAAACAAATGGGACCTAATTAAACTTAAAAGCTTCTGCACATCAAAGGAAACTATTAGCAAGGTGAAAAGACAGCCTTCAGAATGGGAGAAAATAATAGCAAATGAAGCAACGGACAAACAACTAATCTCAAAAATATACAAGCAACTCCTACAGCTCAACTCCAGAAAAATAAATGACCCAATCAAAAAATGGGCCAAAGATCTAAATAGACATTTCTCCAAAGAAGACATACAGATGGCTAACAAACACATGAAAAGATGCTCAACATCACTCATTATCAGAGAAATGCAAATCAAAACCACTATGAGGTACCATTTCACACCAGTCAGAATGGCTGCAATCCAAAAGTCTACAAATAATAAATGCTGGAGAGGGTGTGGAGAAAAGGGAACCCTCTTACACTGTTGGTGGGAATGCAAACTAGTACAGCCACTATGGAGAACAGTGTGGAGATTCCTTAAGCTCTTCTTAAGACTACTTTTCTAGTACTTTTCATAACGATCCTCAAATCAAACTCAAAAACTGCTTGAAGCCAGGAAGCCAAGCCAAAGGTCAAGCAGTTTCCTAAAGCTGTCTGGTCATATCTGAGTCTATGAAGAGACATTACTTTGCCAACAAAGGTTCATCTAGTCAAGGCTATGGTTTTTCCTGTGGTCATGTATGGATGTGAGAGTTGGACCGTGAAGAAGGCCGAGTGCCGAAGAATTGATGCTTTTGAACTGTGGTGTTGGAGAAGACTCTTGAGAGTCCCTTGGACTGCAAGGACATCCAACCAGTCCATTCTAGAGGAGATCAGCCATGGGATTCCTTTGGAAGGAATGATGCTGAAGCTGAAACTCCAGTACTTTGGCCACCTCATGCGAAGAGTTGACTCATTGGAAAAGACTCTGATGCTGGGAGGGATTGAGGGCAGGAGGAGAAGGGGGCGACAGAGGATGAGGTGGCTGGATGGCATCACTGACTCGATGGACGTGAGTCTGAGTGAACTCCGGGAGTTGGTGATAGACAGGGAGGCCTGGCGTGCTGCGATTCATGGGGTCACAAAGAGTCGGACACAACTGAGCGACTGATCTGATCTGATGCATATCTCTCTCAAATAAAATATTCCAGTCAGAGCTTCCATTATTAATATATATCCAGTGTTTCTAATTGTGTCCTGTTACAAAGAGACAAGATTTTTATTTAACTTAGGTAAATAACTATGTTGTCATTGAAAGAATACTGGAGAGTTGCCAAATTTTAGAGGGATCAAAGTAGGGAGAAAAAGTAAATATTTCACCCTTGTTCACAAAAGTGTATTTTACCAGATTGCTGATAGCTTTAAAAGAAAATAGAAGGTTTCTTTCATCTAGACAAACAAAATGTTAAGAAACCAGCAGTATTTTCCCTCCTCAGTTCATTTAGTGCCATGTACTTTTTCTGTTTCAATCCAATTTTTCCCTTAGTTCTAGAAATTCTTACTAGTTCAGTTTTATGATCTTAAAATTATCAAAAACCTGTACTTGTCATGAGTTCTTTCCATGAATCCCTTTGAAGATACAGCACTTCTGTAGGAACACTTTTTCCAAAGCATCAGAATAAAACAATAGCTCTCTGTCAATGACAAAAGACTTTAAAATGCCTGTTATTAAAGATTTGATGAGAGCTTATTAAAATGGAATTGACAAGGAAATTTGGTTATTCCTGGAACATATAATATCTGAGGACAATAACTGGAATTCTGTCCGATAATGTTATACTAGGACTTATCAGATTTGCAGGAATTTTATTAATACATAATTTTTAGGAAACACTTACATATCTATACAGATAAAACATGAAGATTTAGTATTATTTATTTGGCAATGCTTCCCATGTAATTTAACATACCAACTAAGTCTAATTTGTTTAATTTGCGCTTATAAAAATAAGGAGAGAGAACAAATCTTTTGAGATATTCCAAAGGCCCTCTGGACTATGCTGCAGTTAGCTTGAAGTAAAAAAGATTTCATGGAGCTAACATTCCAGGTTCCTATGCAATCCTGTTCTTTACAGCATCGGATTTTACTTTCATTGCCAGACATACCCACAATTGAGCATCATTTTCGCTTTGGTCCAGCCACTTCGTTCTTTCAGAGCTATTAGTAGTTCTCCTCCACTCTTCCCCAGAAGCATATTGGGGGCCTTCTGACCTGGGAGGCTCATCTTTCAAGGTCATATATTTTGCCTGTTTGTACAGTTCATGGAGTTCTCACGGCAAGTATACTGGAGTGGTTTCCCATTCCCTCCTCCAGTGGATCACATTTTGTCAGAACTCTCCACTCTGACCCATCTGTCTTGGATAGTCCCACACAGCGTGGCTCATAGCTTCACTGAGTTGCACAAGCCCCTTCTCCATGGCAAGGCAGTGATGCACGAACATACTAAACAATGTTCAAACTACCAGACAGTTGCAGTCATCTCCCATGCTGGTAAGGTTATGCTCAAAATCCTTCAAGCTAGCCTTCAGCATTGTGTGAACCGAGAACTTTCACGTATTCAAGCTGGGTTTAGAAAAGGCAGAGGAACCAGAGATCAAGTTGCCAACATTTGCTGGATCACAGAGAAAGCGAGAGAATTCCAGAAAAACATCTACCTCTGTTTCAGTGACTACACTAAAGCTTTTGACTGTGTGGATCATAACAAACTGTACAAAACTCTTAAAGAGATGGGAATACCAGACCATCTTACCTGTCCCCTGAGAAACCCATATGCGGTCAAGAAGCAACAGTTAGAACCTTAAATGGAACAAGTGACTGGTTCAGAATTGAGAAAGGAGTATGACAAGGCTGCTCATTGTCACCCTGTATATTTAACTTATACCCAGAGCACATCATGCAAAATGCTGAGCTGGATGAGTTACAAGCTGGAATCAAGATTGCTGGGAGAAATAACAACCTCAGATATACAGATGACATCACTTTAATGGCAGGAACTAAAGAGCCTCTTGATAAGGGTGAAAGAGGAGGGTGAAAAAGCCAGCCTAAAGATGGTGACTGCAGCCATGAAATTAAAAGGCAATTGCTTCTTGGCAGGAAAGCTTTGACAAACCTAGACAGTGTATTAACAAGCAAAGACATCACTTTTCTGAGAAAGGTCCATCTAGTCAAGGCTATGGTCTTTCCAGTAGTCGTGTATGGATGTGAGAGCTGGACCATAAAGATGGCGGAGTGACAGAGTTGATGCTTTCAAATTGTGATGCTCTTAAAAACCCCTTGGATTGCAAGGAGATCACACTAGTCAATCTTAAAGGAAATCAACCCTGAATACTCATTGGAAGGATTTATGCTGAAGCACTAATACTTTGGCCATCTGATGTGAAGAGCCGACTCATTAGAAAAGATCCTGATGCTGAGAAAGATTGAGGGCAAGAGGAGAGGGGGACAACAGAGGATGAGATGGTTGGATGGCATCACTGACTCACTGGACATGAGTTTGAGCAAACTCTGGGAGATAGTGAAGGACAGGGAAGCTCGGCGTGCTGCATTCCATGGGGTCACAAAGAGTCGGACATGACTTTGGGACTGAACAACAACAGCAACAGTGAAAGATTTCATTTAGAATTCGATTTCTGGGAAGTTTGTCAAAAATGTCAAAAAATTTTAAGATACTTGGTCAATTAGGATCATAGGATCCTATTGGATCAAATAGGATCATGTCACTGTGAAACAATACTTAGTTATCTATTTAACCAAAGTGACAGACTTCACAGGCAAATACAGAATGGTACAGTTTTGAAATTAAATTAATTCTTTCAAAGTTGTAAAGATTGGGTTTACTTAAGTAATCAAAACCTGATAAAGATGACTTGGAACATAGTGATTATTTTGACAGGCACAAGATCTTTGTTTTTCCTAAGCAGATTATTCAAAAGGTAAACAAAAACCTTTTGCAGTCTGTTATTATCAAAAGCAGACCAATAGTCCAAAATAACTTTGCACCAGCTTACTTTTGATGTTAAAACTCATTTACTTAGTTAAATTTATTCCAATTTTAACCAGTTCTGACCACACATGAAATTCCTTTCCCTTATTTCTGGTAGTTACAATTGCATAGATTAGCATTTTTAAACCTTAAAAACCTCAGATTTCTTTCTAGTATAAACTAAGATGCAAGCACTTATGAACTTTTATTTTAGCATTCTATTTACTGGGAAAGATAAATATTTTTTATAATTTCTTGAAACACGTGCTTTCTTACAGAAAATTTCTCAGAGTGGCATCAAATGTGTTTATTTACAATCTAAAATATCTTTAATTCCTCTGTAAAACAAAGCAAGAAATGAGTAAACTTATTAATGTTTCAGTATTTTATCTTATTTGGAAATAATCTGGATATTCAAGGAGTTTAACCATCACTTAGCAAAACTTAAAAGTTTCAAGTTAGCAAAAATATTTGGGGAAATTATTTTAAAAATTCACCAATCAACTTTTTATCCTACTTACATCTATTTAATTTACTTGTCTTTATCAATTAAGGATTAGATTCCTTATGGAAAATTCATCATACCAAATTATTTTCTTGTTGACAGATTTTGTAAATTTAACTTATTTTAATAATAAACCCAGATAAAATAAAAATTATATGTCTGCTTTATATTCAATGTTGATAACTCTAAGATGTGTCTATTTTAATCAAACCAACAAATTTAAACTACCTTTAATACCAAATATTTTCCCAGAGTATGTGAATCTGAAAGGCATTTTGGTTATTGTCTATCAGAATTTTGAGAATTCTTATGAGTACTAAGTTTATGTAAGTATTTGTTAAAGTCATTTAAGTGGAGCACTTTTCAGTTCAGTTCAGTCACTCAGTCATGTCCAACTTTGGGACCCCATGAACTGCAACACGCCAGGCCTCCCTGTCCATCACCAACTCCTGGACTTCACTCAAACTCATGCCCGTTGAGTCGGTGATGCCATCCAACCACCTCATTCTCTGTCGTCCCCTTCTCCTCCTGCCTCAATCTTTCCCAGCATCAGGGTCTTTTCCAGTGAGTCAGCTCTTCGCATCAGGTGGCCAAAATATTGGAGTTTCAGCTTTAGCATCAGTCCTTCCAATGAATATTCAGGACTGATTTTCTTTAGGGTGGACTGGTTGGATCTCCTTGTAGTCCCGGGACTTTCAAGAGTCTTCTCCAACACCACAGTTCAAAAGCATCAATTCTTCAGCACTCAGCTTTCTTTATAAACCTGTGTAAGCCAACTTTCACATCCACACATGACCACTGGAAAAACCAAAGCCTTGACTAGATGGAAATTTGTTGGCAAAGTAATGTCTCTGCTTTTTAATATGCTGTCTATGTTGGTCATAACTTTTCTTCTAAGGCTGCAGTCACCATCTGCAGTGATTTTGGAGCCCCAAAAATAAAGTCTGTCAATGTTTCCACTGTTTCTCCATCATTTGCCATGAAGTGATGGGACTGGATGCCATGATCTTCATCTACTGAATGTTGTTTTAAGCCAGCTTTTTCACTCTCCTCTTTCACCTTCATCAAGAGGCATTTTGGTTACTCTTTGATTTCTGGCATAAGGGTGGTGTCATCTGCATATCTGAGGTGATTGATATTGCTCCCAGCAGTCTGATTACAGCTTGTGCTTCATCCAGTCCAGCATTTCTCATGATGTTTTCTGCATATAAGTTAAATGAGCAGGGCGAAAATATACAGCCTTGACGTACTCCTTTTCCTGTTTGGAACCAGTCTGTTGTTCCATGTCCAGTTCTAACTGTTGTTCCTGACCTGCATACAGGTTTCTCAAGAGGCAGGTCAGGTGGTCTGGTATTCCCATCTCTTTCAGAATTTTCCACAGTTTGTTGTGATCCACACAATCAAAGGCTTTGGCATAGTCAATAAAGCAGAAATAGATGTTTTTCTGGAACTCTCTTGCTTTTTCAATGATTCAGCAGATGTTGGCAATTTGATCTCTGGTTCCTCTGCCTTTTCTAAATCCAGCTTAAACATCTGGAATTTCACAGTTCATGTACTGTTGAAACCTGGCTTGGAGAATTTTGAGCATTACTTTACTAGTGTGTGAGATGAGTGCAATTGTGCAGTAGTTTGAGCATTCTTTCGCATTGCCTTTCTTAGGGATTGGAATAAAAACTGACCTTTTCTAGTCCCGTGGCCACTGCTCTTTTACAGATTAATTTTAATAATATTTTGGCAGTAGGAAATACCACATATCTGCAACACACCTATGTAGACAAACAAGTATACAGACAAATATAAACAGAGACCTTGTAGTTTCACTTTAAAATTTTAGCCGTGAGACAGGTATAATCATATAAAACTCACTAGTTATAAAATGACAGTTGGAATCATATAAGTTTACCTACTCAGATGGCTAACATTTTTTCTGTTAATATTTGTGGAGAAGACATTTTACATTTGTGTTCGTCCTTGACAAGTAATGTTACGGAAGCTGTGGAGATGTTTGAATTTTTAAAAAGTCCTCTGTCCCCTTTTCTTTTAGTTTTAGGAATTGGAGATCGTCTCGATCAAGGTTCCCAGAGGACATGAGATGAAATATTTATATCTCAAAGGCACAGGGAAAGAATGTAAGCACTCCAATAATTTGAACTCTTTTTAGAGTCACATTTCTGATTTTGTAGAGATTTGTAAGATAAGGACAATTGCTTTTAATTCTTCAAGGAACTGGAAGTTCAGTTGATCTATCCATTCAGTTACATTATAAGTTGATTATATTATAAGTTGATCTATCCATTACATTATAAGTTGATCTATCCACTCAGTCACATTATCATCAATGAGGAGAGAGCTTATAAAAAATTTCTGTCAGACTCTGAATATTGGTTTCTAATCTCTGACGAACTTTTGACCATAGAGGGAATTTTTAAAAAATTATTTTAAATACCCTGGCAATTTTTTAACCGGGACAAAGAGTAAATATTTCTGGCAGTATTGAATGACCCATTGGACTCAAGATGTGTTCCCAAAGAGGGGATAAAGGATATTTTGTTTTCCTTTCCCTCTCGGGTACTGTAGGGCTCCTCAGGTGGTGCAGGTAGTAAAGAATTCGCCCTCCAATGCAGGAGACACAAGAGATGTGGGTTCAGTCCCTGGGTCAGGAAGATCCCCTAGAGAAGGGAATGGCTACACATTCTAGTATTCTTGCCTGGAAAAGTCCATGGACAGAGAAGCCTTAATGGGCTATATATAGTCCATGGGGTCGCAACGAGTTGGACTTGACTGAGCAATCACTCACACACCAGGTACTCTAGACAGATTTGGGAGAGCTGACCTGGTAAGAATTTCACCGTTAGCCAGCTTCTTCCAGCTTTATCAGGATCCCCTCTTCAGATTCTGAATAGGATTTAAAATGGAGTGAATAGCTCTGATATTTACCACATTATGGAAAGTTTTTTTTTAATTAATTTTAATTTTAGTTTCCCCTTGGCATTAAAAATTTAGTTGAATGGAATAATGTGGCAGTTTACAAGAAACAAAAAATCCTGTAGTCTTGTCAACTCTGGAAGGGGGCTATATGGGAGCATCTGTAAGGCCATTGACTTGGCAGACTCTTATTCATGGTCCTGTAGTCTTTTTAGAGTAGAAAACCAATTCAACCAGAGGATTACTAGAAAGAGTAGTCCAGTAAATGAGGAAGGAGGGAGTTACATCAGTCTTAGAGTTCTTTTGTCTTAGGTACCTCTTATATTGTTAATTTTTCATTAGCTTTTAACAACAAATCGTTCAATGAAGCTATTTTGGAATCTTGCAGACTTTTCAAGGCTTCTGCATACTAATTAAAAGAGGTATCCCATAAAGAAGATGTGATACATGTATGTAATGGAGTATTACTCCATCATAAAAAAAGAATGAAATAATGCCATTTGCAGCAACATGGATGGGCCTAGATTATACTATGTGAAATAAGTCAACAGAGAAAAACAAACATCATAGGATATCCCTTATATATGGAGTCTAGAAAATGACACAAATGAACTTATTTACAAACAGAAACAGACTCACAGACTTCAAAAACAAACCTATGCTTATGAAAGGGGAAATGTCAGAGTGGGTAGGGGGAGGGGATAAATGAGGAGTTGGGGATTAATATATACACACTGCTATACATAACATAGATAACCAACAAGGGCCTACAGTATAGCTCAGGGAACTATATTCAATATTCTGTAATGACCTTAATGGGAAAAGAATCAGAAAAAGAATGAATATATGTATATGTATAATGGAATCACTTAGCTGTACCCCTGAAACTAGCACAACACTGCAAATCAGCTATACTCCAATACAAAATAAAAATTAATTTAAAAATAAAGAAAATAGGTTTCCTA
The DNA here is from genome assembly GCF_027580195.1 of Bos mutus. Classification (NCBI taxonomy): domain Eukaryota; kingdom Metazoa; phylum Chordata; class Mammalia; order Artiodactyla; family Bovidae; genus Bos; species Bos mutus. Next base: position 22,380,126 of record NC_091625.1, on the reverse strand, counting down.
TTCAGTTTGATTTGGAAGACTTTGCTTTTAAATGCACTTTTTCAATGATCTTATCTAATGGAATATTCCTTCTAATGGCCATTATAATTCTCCTGAGAACTGACAGGAGTTTGGCAGGATCTTAGCCACAATTGAGGTGCAACCACACTTTTATCTGGTCGTATTTCAAGGCCTCTCACCCCATGGCTTCCAGGCTAAACTCTTAGGACACAGTAAGATGTTGCCATTTTTGTGGACCTCTACAGCTTCTGGGATTATAGTTCTTAGATATAAAATGAGTAGCTGTGCTGGAAGGTGGCACAAATGACTGTTTAGAAATTAAAGATTCCATGTCTTTTAACTACCTTTTATCTACCTAAAACAAGACAAACAAACATGCACTGTTCATTCTGGCCAAGAGAAGGCCCAGTACACCATCATCAGTTCCCATGGAACCTTGACTGGGGAGAGGATTGAACCAGCAGAACTCAACAAACGGGGACTGAGGACTGAAGGGCTCTCCATGGACGGGGAGCTGTGAGCCACCACCAACAGTTCCCACATGGATTTTCAGAAAGAATCAAGGGTTGGGGGTTTTCTACTCGAAAACCTGGGAATTACAACCTGAAAGCTAGGAGCTTGGCTCTGGGAAGAGTTGTTTGACAGCTCAATTGGGTTCCAGGTAGAACCATCTGGCAGCTCAAAGCTGACCTGCCCTGTATTGGAAAACCAATTAGATTGGGAATTCAATGCAAAGAGAGCAGAGCTCAGAACTGAGAACTTACCTAAGACTCTCAGAAGTGGCAAGAAAGACAGTGAACTCAAAAAGGTGTTTGTAGGTGCCATGCCTTCGTTTCTTTTTGTCCCCAAATGCTGTTACAAGTTTACTTTGGATCACATCACTAACACTGTTAAAAAAAAAAAAAAGTTCAATCCAGTACATTTTAAAGATCTATTTGACTTTATTGAATGACTCACAAATCTTGTAACATCCCATTCACCAAGCAGAAAGTAGTTGTGAGGAGCTGGACAAAATGGAAGACTTTTATAGGCAGAAGAGGAGGAAGAGTGGGTTTTTCAGGCTTAGATAACCTACCTGTGGGAGATAAAAGGGGTTTGTGTGACAGATTACCTCATCATTACATACCAGAAACTTCCAGATTGACTAGTTAAGACTACATTCCTGGGGAAGGTTGTCACTGCAGTTAGTTAGGTATTAAGTCTTGATTCGCCAACCTGGGGTTTAGCACAAGAGACTCCATTTGGAGCCTGTGATTTTTTTTTTTTTAACAAAAAACAAGACGAGGAAAAAAGCCAAACTATATTGGAACCTAATGATAACAAGGAATTCTTTCATTCCACAATCTAGCAAACACACAAGAATGACCCACAGGAAGAAGGAAATAAGCTGTAAATGTTAATAGTTACTTTGACTGTAAATGAGCAGTTGATGTGTTAGAAAAAAGCAATTGCATTTTATTTTGGACCAATAATTTCTATATTTGGGAAGGAGAATAAAAAGAATTAAAATAACCCCTCCGGTTGGCAGGAAGGGTCAAGTCTGCAGAGCTTCAGGTATAAGGTGCTGGTGTCCCTTTGTGAATACTGCCAAGCACCAGGGAACAGTCTGGCATTTAGGCAGACGGCTTGAAGGCTGGGCTAGAAATATCCAGTTATTATAAGAGCAGTGAATTCACTAGGGAGACAAGAAAGGGCATGTAAAAACTTTTGATTAGGGTCCATTTCTTTCCATGTCCTCAAGTACTGAAATTCTGTCTCCTATCAAGATAGTGATGATATTGTCACAACTGACAGAGAATATTGCTATCTCTAAACCTGGCAGACTATTATTCAGGTGTTCGGAAACTGTCCTTTACTTCTAGTGTTCTAAGTTCAGCAAGTACATTTTTATATTCATAGTTTTTATGTGTGTGTGTGTTAGTCACTCAGTCGTGTCCGACTCTTTGTGACCCCATGGACTGTAGCCCACCAGGTTCTTCTGTCCATGGAATTTCCCAGGCAAGAATACTGGAGTGGGTTGCCATTTCCCTAGCCAGGGGATCTTCCCAACCCAGGGATTGAACCCAGGTCTCCTTCATTGCAGGCAGATTATTTACTGTCTGAACCACCAGGGAAGCCCCTCTAATTGTCTGATTTCAACATTTTTGTATCCATTTTAGGATAGTGATACTGTATTCACAATGATCTTCAATTTATGTCAACAAGTTTCAGCAATCACTAGAGGATACTCTTCCCCTCCTTTCTCCCTTTAGCTTGTGCACCTCCTCAATCTAGCTGCTCAATAAACACTTAAACAAATTGTGTGAATTTAAGTCGATTCCTGGAGGAATCTATTTTAGTATTTTGAAAATTTTGTTATCCTTATCCCCAGTTACCATCTCATTTCTGATTCTTCTATTGAAGATATTCTTTAACTGTTATTATCAAAAGTATAAAACTTGATTATTATTTATTTAGGGGCTTAACCACATGGGAGAATTCATGTGTATTTATCATCTCTCCCTCTTTTTCTCTTGTAATGCACATAGATTAAAATAATGAATAAATTCTATAAAGTCCTTGCCTATGGAATATTTCTAGTCTAGTGGGGAGATGTAAAACAAGCTCACAATTCCAACACAATTTGATGAGTGTCATAATAAGGATAAGCATAAGAGTGCTGTGGTGATACATACCAAAAATAATAGTAAGCACTTAATTATAAAGATCGGAGAAGGCAATGGCACCCCACTCCAGAACTCTTGCCTGGAAAATCCATGGACAGAGGAGCCTGGTAGGCTGCAGTCCATGGGGTCGCTAAGAGTCGGGAACGACTGAGCGACTTCCCTTTCACTTTTCACTTTCATGCATTGGAGAAGGAAATGGCAACCCACTCCAGTGTTCTTGCCTGGAGAATCCCAGGGACGGCGGAGCCTGGTGGGCTGCCGTCTATGGGGTCGCATAGAGTCGGACACAACTGAAGCGACTTAGCAGCAGCAGCAGTAGCAGCAGCAATTATAAAGATTAAGTTCTTTGAAGAGTCTTAGGTTTTTTGTTCTGGTTATATGTAAACATAATGAGATAATTATCTTGTGAAATTTGCATAGTATAGTGTGTGTGCTTAGTCACTTCAGGGATTGACTCTGCTATCCCATATACCATAGCCCACCAGATTCCTCCATCCATGGGATTTTCCTGGCAAGAATACTGGAGTGGGTTGTCATTTCCTTCTTCAGGGGATCTTCCCAACCCTGGGATCGAACCTGCCTATCCTCTATTTCCTACATTGCAGGTAGATTCTTTACCTCTGAGCCACAGGGGATCAAATCATAATTGCATAATTTCATGTGTCTGAAGAAGAGGGCTGCACTTTGTAGATGTATGTAAAATAAGCTTTAGTATATTACTTACAAATGAGATCAAAATGTATAAATGACCATGCTGATTGTTAATTTTTTTTCAGTATGATATAATGATATTCATGATCATTATAAAAGAGCAAGAAATACTTGCAGAGGGGAAAATGCTTCTTTGGCAGTTTGAAGAGTGAACATTTTTGAAGAGCCCATTGTCTGAGGTCATGTTTTATCAGAATGCTTTACCCTTTGAATATCTTCTACAAATACTGAGAAATTTTTTGTCCCTAAGCAAGTCAAGCATTACTTTTTCACTGTGGTTGCTTTAAAACAGTGATGTATATTTCTCCTTTTACCTATTATTGAGAGATAAGGGTGACCTCATTTTTTGCAGGTAGTGAGATTGTTCCATCATGCAAAGCATTTTCAAAAAGTGTTTGCAACAAGTATGCATTTGGTGTTAGTGGCTAGTTGTGTTCATGTAGACTTGTATCCCCATCTGGGCCCAGGTACACAGGCAGCTGAGTTGCAGTGAGTGACTGTGGATTCTTCATTTACCAGAAGCTTTAGCCTTACAGCTAAATCGACAGACACTTACAAGCATCAGCTGTAGCAATTATGGAAAGAAAAATTTGTGAACCATTTATCTGAGGGCTGTTAGATCATAATTTTTAGTGACATAATAATCACCTTAAACACACTAACGGTTGCACAATTTGGGGATGAGCAGATATTCATGGTGTAAAATGTGACTTTAAATTTTTTAATATTGAATTTTAAATATTTGTTAAATTCTCTGCAATGAGAATGATAAAGAAAATAAAATAGGTGAAATTACTCTGCCTCTGGAATTGTTCAGAGATGCTCAGCTGTTCAGAGGCAATGAGAACTGAACACTTCACAGAAAATACAGCTACGATATATGGTAACATTACTTTCCTTCAGGAGATGATAGCACCCAAGATCATAAGCTCCCTGAAGCAGAGACTTGACCCCGTGTCACTGCCACTGCTGCTGCTGCTAAGTCACTTCAGTCGTGTCTGACTCTCTGTGACCCCATAGATGGCAGCCCACCAGGCTCCCCCATCCCTGGGATTCTCCAGGCAAGAACACTGGAGTGGGTTGCCATTTCCTTCTCAATGCATGAAAGTGAAAAATGAAAGTGAAGTCGTTCAGTCGTGTCCGACTCTTCACGACCCCATGGACTGCAGCCTACCAGGCTCCTCCATCCATAGGAGTTTCCAGGCAAGAATACTGGAGTGGGGTGCCATCGCCTTCTCCGCCCCATGTCGCTGCTGACACTTAAAGGGAAGGATCGAAGTCTGCCTGCTCCCATGACTCATGGGAGTCCTGACTTAGACTGGGATCATGGAGTTGCCAATTTCAGGACATATGTGAGAAATTCCCAGATGCACAGCTCTGGCCTGTGTCAACATAACTAGTTAAGTGTGATAAAGAAACTTTGGCTTTGGGTTCTGGCTTCCCACTATCATAAAATAAGATGTTATTTCTCCTTTCCAGAAACTGGAGATTTGTTTTTTCTCTTAAAAGATCTGAAATTGAGCTGTAGTGAGAAACCAATCCAAGGATTTACTTTAAGAAGAGGCTTTCTGTTAAAGTTTCACATGAAAAATAAAGGATGATTCTAGGATGAATCAAGTAGTACCAGTTACCTAATAATTGGACATCACTATCTTGCAAGCTTTTACATAGATTTAGTTTCCCAAACTTTAAACTGTGATGGTATGGGTTGTTAGAAAGAAACTTAAGCCTGGGGTTCAACAGTAGAAAAGAGGGAGAGGAAAGGAATAAAATGTATATGTGGGCTCTGAGTTTACCTTTGCTGTCAACTCAGCACTGCAAAAGCCAAGGACCCTTTAGAAGAAGAAAGAGGGTGGAGAGGAAGAAAGGAGAGCAATGGAAATGGGGAGTTAAGTATATCTAAGTTAAGTAGCCCATCATTTGAGGGAGAACTTTAAAAAGCTTTGATCAAAAAAACATGTTTTGGGGACTTCCTTGGTGATCCAGTGGTTAAGACTCCATCTTCTAGAGAAGGAGGTGCAGTTGCTATCTCTGGTTGGGGAGCAAAGATCCTACATGCCTCATGGCCAAAAAGCCAAAACATAAACAGAAGCAATATTGTAACAAATTCAATAAAGACTTTAAAAATGGTCTGCATTTTAAAAAAATCTTTAGGAAAAAAACAAACATGTTTTAGGAATGGTGATAGTGGTTTAGTCGCTAAGTCATGTCTGACTCTTTGCAACCCTATGGACCATAGCCTGCCAGGTTCCTTTGTCCTTGGAATTGTCCAGACAAGAATTCTGGAGTGTGTTGCCATTTCCTTCTCCAGGGGATCTTCCTCACCCAAGGGTTGAACATGCATCTGTCTCTTGCATCTCCTGCATTGCAGGCAGATTCTTTACTGCTAAGCCACCAGGGAAGCCTATTTTAGGAATAGCATGGAACATAAATAAGAAGGAGGTATTTGATTATCAGTACCTAGTTAGGAATGCCCTGCTCTTCCAGACTAAAAAGGTATAAAATGGCTGGGATTGAAGCAACTAGTTGCAGGCTTGTCTGTGGCTGATAATGACAGGTTTGCTTTCATGATTTTGCTTTTGAGAATATGAGGGTAGAAAGCTTGACATTCTGCATCATTTGTGGTGTTAATCTGTGTGTCAAGGACAAAGTTATTTTCATGTGTGTAAACAAGATGACTAGTTGCAACATTGGTCTTGATTATTTTTTCCTGATTAATATATCTTTTTGTGCCAATTTTTTGGTCTGTTTTTATACAGTTTTGTATAGCAACCCTCCTATAAACTAGTTCAGATATATAAATATTTTAAGGAAAATGAGTCAAATGCTATTACCTAAAAATGTAGCTATAATATACATGCAGCACTGTGGCTTGACTGAGCTTTTGCAATTAAATTTTTAAAATCTTTCTACATACTGATCATAATGTAATTTTTATATTAAAATATTTAAATATAGTATTGCATCATATTTTAAATCAGCTTTCTTACATGACACATTTGATTTGAAAATTGTCTTGCAGAAGTTATATTTGGATGAATGAAACTTTCCCCCGACTTTGAAATCTCATAGGCAATGGCATTTATTTAACATAAATTTATAAAGATGGCCTAGAAGTAAAAATGCACATGAGAAAACTAATATGTAAGAGTCCATTAGAAATTGTCAGATATATTAATATGAGTTCAAATTGCATAATCACAGAGGAACAGATGACAGCAAAATAACAGAAATAGTTTAGGCACAGACCAGCATAAATCAAGAATAGAATTGACTTTAGTTAGAACCTAATGTTAGTAGAAAGCTGACTCTTAAAATAGGGGCTTAAGTTTCTTGTGAAGAGGCTGACAGTAGCCTGTGAGATAAAAGTCACTGAGGGAATAGATTCACAAAAGAAACATGAAATAAGAATGCAAAGTCACATTTACTATTATAGCTGTTTAATGAAATACATGTAAAAAATATATTAATAGATAAGAAAGTTGATGTGACTCAACTAATACATGCCACTAATGGAAAGTAAGACATTGATTATAGTTCATAATAAAGGTGTTTTCACTTTTTTAAGGGACTAAGTGTTATGCTAAGTTTAAGTCATTTTATTATTGAATGCATACCTTATTCAAGTTACTTGCTAAATAGGGTTCAAAGACCCTAATATGCCTACCCTCAGGCTTCCCATATGGTCCTAGAGCAGTGAAGATGAGTCTATAAAGCCTTTCATTCATCCATCCATTCATTCAGTATTTATAAAATCCTGAGTAGTATGAGGATGCAGAGTTGAATCAAATACATATTATGTAAGAAGTGTATGGATCATGGATCACAGAGCCTTTGTGGGGATGAAGGTAGAGGTCAGCCCCTGAAACTACATGGAATCAAAATTGGAAAGGAAAATAGATCAAAGAAATTTTAGGCAGCAAAAGATATGTCCACTACAGATAGTGACTCAACTGTTGATTTGCAGTTTAGTCACTGGCTTGCCCTTTCTACAATGGATTTTTACCCAAGAGTAGCAGTTTGAATTGCCTTCAGGTACAACTCACAAAACTTAGCTTAAATAATGAGTAAACCTTTTACTTAATGCTAAATTTTCACAGAGAGTCAAAGTTCTTTGAGTCACTGATTTAAAGACACCATTAAGGAACCAAGTTCTTTCATTTCTCTGCCCTGCCGTCTTGATGAGGTTTTCTCGCTCATGCAAGATGGCTGCAGCAATTTCAGTCTTACACCAAGACCAATGTCCAGAGGCAGAAAAGAGACCATCTCTTCCTATGCCTCTGTCAAGAGCAAGGACACAGTTCCTAGGATATACACCTCTCACCCACATAGAGGTGTATATCTAGATAGAAAATTTCTATCACATCTCATGGACCAGAATTGTGTTTCACACCCATTCCTAAGCCAATCCCTGACCTGGATTAGGATACTCATCAAAAATGGAATGACTGGACTTCCCTGGTGGTCCAGTGGTGGAGAATCCACCTGCCAATGCAGGGAACATGGATTTGATCCCTGGTCCAAGAAATCCACATGCCGTGGGACAACTAAGCCCATGAACCACTACTGCACCAGAACTCTAGAGTCTGCACAGACTGCAGCTCCTGAAGCCCACACCGCTAGAGCCCGCACTCTGCAACAAGAGAAACAGCCACAGTGAGAAACTCGCACACCACAACTAGGGAGTAGCCCCCACAGCTAGAGAGAGCTCCCAGGCAGCGACGAAGGCACCGCAGGGCCCAAAATAAATACGTGACTTTTAAAAACAAATTTAAAAATAAATAAATTTTTAACACAGAATGACAACTAGGAACAGAACCCCAGTGTTTCCCGCTTGATTTGGTTAAGTAAATATAGCAATTAAAATGGAAGAATGATTCTCAGAGACTATGCTTGGAATCTTGCTCTAGAAATTGAAGTTCTTTTGAGAGTGAAAAATAGATAAAACAGACTCTGCCCATCCAAGTACTGTAGTGACATTCCTTATAGAATGTGTAATTACGCCACTTATGAGTTGATAAGACTGTCGTTCTAGCACTCCCTGAACTATGTGCCACCCAGCAGACAGTCTGTGCCACTTATCTAAAGAATAGTCTGACATTAAGTAGTGATTATTCACACTAGGGAGAACGGATATCCCTACATAACAGAGACTCTCTAGCTTACTTCCTTATTTAAAAAAATTAAAACATGTCCGAAGTGTATAGCAGACATCTCAAAATGGCATTGTAGCAGCTAATATGTATGTGGGAGGTAAAGGGCACCAGCGCCCGTCCTCTCCAGAGAAGCAGACCTCGTGTGAGAGCAAATTGCCTGCGGTCACACAGCTCCATTTATCCTGTATGAAAATTAGGATTAGTAGACTTCCCATTAACTCTCCCGACAACAGCTTCTAATTTCCCCCGTGAATCTGCCCGCCTCCAGTGGCTCATGTGCTATTTATCTTCATCTGCATGTGTACCACATTTCTGAATTCATGAATTACAATTATTTTACTTGAATGGAAACAAATTCTAGGGAGAGTTGAATTCCTAAAACCAACACAGGTCCTCTTTTTTTCCCCCCTCAGAGAAGTATACTTTTTACATTCAAAAAAACTTTTCCTTATTTTACCAGGACTGGGGGCAAATAGAAGTTGATCTACTCAGTTATTTCATTATTTTGGCTCCCTAATTTCTTCCTGTAACATATTTTAATATATAGGGTGAAATTCAACAATTTGAGTTTAATTGGTTTCACACTTGCATCTCTTAAATTCTTGAGATGTAAATATCTTCACACAAGAGCATTGGAGATTTAATACATATGGAAATAATCTTCACCTCATTTTAATAAGCACTTATCCCCAGCTAACTACTAGGTGCTGGCCATATATAAAATAGATTACTGATGAGAACCAACTGTATAGCACAGGGAACTCTGCTCAGTGCTCTTTGTTGACCTAAATGGGAAGGAAATCCAGGGAAGAGGGGATAAAGGTATCCGTGTGGCTGATTCACTTTGCTGTAGTGAATACAGCAGAAACTAACACAACACTGTAAAGCAACTGCACTCCATTAAAAACTAAAAATAAGGACAGGTTTTGGTACTTCAAAATCTTTACAATCTAGAGACAGAAGTCATTACAGTACAGAGGAGGGCCATCTCTACTATGCTGGCAAGATGGTAGCTATGGCAGCAAGAAGCACTGGATGGGGATGACAGAGAGAAAGGACACCAGTGTAGTCAATGAATGTTGCCTTAGTCCATTCCGGCTGCTAAAATTTATTTCTCACAGTCCTGGAAACTGTAGCCATTTTTTTTGGCTGTTTATCTCAAAAGCCAGGAAGGCGGTCTGTAGAAAGTAGAGTGAACTGGAAACCTTGAGAAGAATAAAGTGAGAGACCACGTGTTGTTGGAAAGACGAATATCCAGAGGTGGCCCCATTCTTTTGTGAGACTGCACTGTGCTTCTTGCCCTTGAGTTTGTTTGTTTACTTGTTTTTTAATATTTATTTATTTATTTGACTGCACTAGATCTTAGTTTGGGCACATGGGATCTTCAATCTTCATTGTGGCATGTGGAATCTCTTTAGTTGCAGCAGGTGGGATCTAGTTCCCTGACCAGGAATCGAATCAACTCCCCTGCATTAGGAGTCTTAGCCACTGGACTAAGCCACCAGGAAAGTCCCACCCTTGAGTCTTTAAACACAAACACACCCCTACCTATGTTTTTCTTACGCCCACAAGAGTAAGTTTTTGCCTCTTGTAACTGAACATCCTTAACTTCTACCTATGTCTAGAACTGACTCTGAATGGGCCCTCAAATCCTAAAACCTTTATCCATCCACCTACCTTCCTCCTTTTCTGGAATGTAGACCCTCCTCAGCCATGGCCCCTCCATGCCACATCCCTTCCTTACCTTCATATGGAAATGTTAATTCACTTGGAATAACAGCCTACCTGACTCAGAAGTAAGAACTGTGCAGACAGATAAAGGTTTCCATGGGCTTCTCTGGTGGCTCAGATGGTAAAGAATCCACCTGCAATCAGGAGACCCACCTTTGATCCCTGGGTTGGGAAGATCCCCATGGCTACCCACTCTGGTATTCTTGTCAGGAGAACTCCATGGACAGAGGAGCCTGGTAGGCAACAGTCCATGGGTTCACAAAGAGTCGGACACAACTGAGCAACTAACACTAGAGGTCTCCATAGGAGAGTTGAACGTATTATATTTGTATTACAATTATCATGTGCATCCTGTTATTTCTTCCCTGAAAAACAATCTTCCTTGCTAAAATGAGAAATGACTTTGAAGGCATAAGCCAATGACTTTAGAGTGAGTTATTGTCCTACTTTATACCTTCCTCAAATGAAACTTGCAAGATTAATTGCAACCTTGAATATGACTGTATTGAAGTGTATTCGCTTAGCTTTGGCTTCTAGAAATATGACATGAGTCATGTCCTACAAACTTAAACCTAAAAGGAAAGACGGTGGAGTAGTAAATATAGACCATCTAGAAGATAAGTAATTTATAAAGAAACTTGTGCCTGGTTATTGGGACTTCTCACCTGCAACGAGAACATTTGGACCATGTAAAGGACAAATTGAGTACACGCTGACAGAGCTGACTATCTACTGTCTCTGAACTGCAGTGGGTGGTTAAAGTAAATTACGGTTAAAATCTATCTGACAAAACTACATTTTATGCTGAGGAATCAGCATGATTAAACTGTCATCCTGGGGAGAAGTGTTCAGGTCCAAAATATCTCTTAATTTGCAGCATACCGTCCGCTTTCAGATTCCTTTTTCTCTTCTCGAACATTCTTTGCTCAATTTCCGAGTCCAGGGTAAAATTTGATTCACTGGGAACTGGTTTCTTGAGGGAATCTAGCCTGGGTTAGGCTATATACAATCGAGCAGCTCTTTTACTTGCTGTCTCTATCACCCCAGTTCCTCAGGTCGGTCCTCAAATAGGTGAATCTGTTGCCAATCCCTGTGGAGTTTGGAGTTGGAATAGGAAGCAGGAAGGCAAGACATGTTGGTTGACCTCTTAGGGATTCTCCTTCTCTCCTGATCTATCAGCCACTGGAGCAATTAAGTGGAGTAAACTCGGAGAGCCATGGCTGCTCTAGGAAGCATCTGATTGGTTCCAAGACCCACGCTAGGCTTGGAACCTCAGTTCTGTGTCTATTCCAGTGATAACTCTGTGCTCGGACTCAATCTACCCCACCCCATCCCAAGATACAAACAAAAGTACATAGGCCTCAAGAGAATAAGTGATGGTAAACTTCATGTTCATTCCCTCCTTTATTTCCAAGAATTAGCACTTAGTGGCATTTGATGGTGTTTGCTAGATTGACAAATGACCTTCCTAAAGCCTCTTGTGTTTGTGCTCATCTTCAGTTTCTCTGATGGTTCCTGACAACAGCTTCTTTTCTGATACTCTCTCGGCATTCTGAACTTGATCGGCCCCACGTGTATTCCAGCTCCATGCAGCCTCTAGTCCTCAACAACTCTCTGTTTCCTGAGCTGAGCAGTTCCTGCTGTAGCTTGGCGCCTCACTGAATCCCAGCCAAGCTACGGGAGATCCCCACAGCAGATTTCTCAAGAGCTTTGGGATTACAAGCAGTTTAGTTGAGGGATAATTTATTACTCTGTTTTAAGATAAAATTAGATCAGCCTTGGGCTCAGGGATGGAGAATATGAGCAGATGGTTATTCTATTCTGTCCTTTTTCATGCTGTTCTTCCATTCTGAGCAGACTGATGTAGTAATCAAGAACAGAAACCAACCATGTGATGGGAAAGCATACAAAAGAACTTAATCTAAGTCCTTCTACTGAAAAGCATATATTTTTGGAAAAACTATAATAGGAGTTAACATGTACTGAGGTCTTACTGTATTCAAGCAAAATGCTAAAAACTTTACTGCAATATTCGCCTCTATCATTAGGACAACAGTAACGAGGTATTGGCACCCCACTCCGGTACTCTTGCTGGAAAATCCCATGGATGGAGGAGCCTGGTGGGCTGCAGTCCATGAGGTCGCTAAGAGTTGGACACAACTGAGCGACTTCACTTTCACTTTTCACTTTCATGCACTGGAGAAGGCAATGGCAACCCACTCCAGTGTTCTTGCCTGGAGAATCCCAGGGACAGGGGAGCCTGGTGGGCTGCTGTCTATGGGGTCGCACAGAGTCAGACACGACTGAAGCGACTTAGCAGCAGCAGCAGCAATAAGGTATTATTATCACTCCCCAGTTTTACAAGTTTAGAGGCTGAGACTCAGAGATTAAGTAACTTACCCGAAACCTGAGCAGCTACTTTGTACAACTCCATGAGTGCACTGCCACTGACATCTAAGTGAGTGGCTCTCTACACTGCACTCCTCCAGGGGGTGCTATTCATCTAGACTCTAATCTGACTGTGTTCTAGGAGTAGAACAAGGCAGCTGTACTGTCCACAGCAGAAAGGAGCAATACTAGAGCTCGAACACAAGTCAGCCTGATTTCAAAACACAAGCTCATCACCACTAAGCTCCAAGCAGATAAACATTTGAGTTTTAGAAATATGATCTGCCCTTTTTTCAAGCGATTAGAGGGACAAACGGGGATGTATTCTGTTACAGTTGCAGGTGTTAGCCATTTTTCTGTGCAACACTTAGCACAAAGGATCCCAGGTCTTTTGAAGCAGAGCCATTTCAGGCTTGATGACACAGTGGCGGAGACATGTATCTAACCACATCAGAGGCCAGGGGAGATCAGTGGATACACCCCCAAAATGGTTCATAAGTGATTTGGGCTTATATTTGTTTAGGATAGACTAGGATGACACCTTTCCCCCTATTGGGAAAACAATGACAATCATTTTCTCTATCCATTAGGCATTTTTGAAAGCCAAAGTTTATAATGGAAATTCAGAAGGAATTTAAAAGCAAAACAAGAAAATGGTTTAGTCAACTATAAAGAGGCTTCCCCATTGGCTCACCGGGTAGAGAATCTGCCTGCAGTGCAGGAGACACAGGAGACACAGGTTCGATTCCTGGGTGAGGAAGATCCTCGGAGGAAGAAATGGCAACCCACTCCAGTGTTCTTGCCTAGAGAATCTCATGGACAGAGGAGCCTGGTGGGCTGCTGTCCATAGGGTTGCACAGAGTCGGACACGACTGAAGAGACTTAGCATGCATGCATGCGTGGGAGAAGGAAATGGCAACCCACCCCAGTATTCTTGCCTGGAGAATCCCAGGGACAGGGGAGCCTGGTGGGCTGTTGTCTATGGGGTCACACAGAGTCGGACACGACTGAAACGACTTAACAGCAGCAGCAGCAGCAGCAGCAACCATTTAAAATATGTATATATGAAAATACATAAGGGAATACATATAAACAATAATGATAACAATTGTTATTAATATGTTGGGGGGTTGGCATTATTGTATGTGATTCATTTTATTGTTTCTACCTTCCACTGATTCTGTCATGTTTACAATTTTTAGCAAGAAAAGCAAAACTAATTTTAAACTGTATTTTCCATATGAGAGAAATAAAATTTAAACATTTGTTTAGCAGCCCAATTTTTCTCCAAAAATGAGAAAAAAATCCACTCAGAATTGTTCATTACACAGACTCATCCCACACTCCTGCCATTTAAAACGATCTAGGCAAGCATAATAGCCAGTTCTTCTAAAGATCACTGCCTTTATAAGCACGTCGTAAACCACAAATTATCATAATTTATGAAATGTAGTAGAAGTGAGCCTATCATTGCCATTCAAAGCATCTGTGAGGGAAAATACTGGTAATTAGCTTCCACACAATTTGTAATTTGATTTTTGCGATTGGTGCTTCCCTCAACATTTGCTTTTTGTTCTGTTTTGTTTAACTCCCTCTTTGCAAATATGACATTGTAGATTCACCTGTCATCTTTTAGCACATCATGTTCTAAAATGAATCGAATTGCCAAGAAGTCCACCTCCTAACCCAGGTGACCATTTTAAGACTCTCATTGAAAGTGAAAAGAAAATTCTGCCTCTTCTGTGACAACTGGCTTTGGTGCTGAACACTTGCAGTTTTCATTTCAGGAATTTTTGTTTGTTTGTTTAAATCTGAGTCATAAAAATAGTGGGCTCAGGGCAAAATGAATCAGTCCATCAGTAATATATCCACTCTCCTTTCTAGTCCTTTTTGGTGGCTTTGCATGCAAATCAGTCTCATAGGAAAACGGCAAGAGCTACTGAAGAAAAAGTGCTTCCCTGGAGGCTCAGATGGTAAAGAATTTGCCTGCAATGCAGGAGGTCTGGGTTCAATCCCTGGGTCAGGAAGATCCCCTGGAGGAGGAAATGGCAACCCGCTCCAGTGTTCTTGCCCGGAGAATTCCATGGATAGAGGAGCCTGGCGGGCTACAGTCCATGGGGTCACAAAAAGAGTCAACACAGCTGAGTGACTAACACTTCACTACTACACTGAAGAAAAACCTTTGTCTTCTTTTCCTCAGAGTCACAAGTGGAGGTGGGAGGTAGCAGAAACTTTACGACGGGAGGTACAGCTGCAGCTGAAATATCAGTGTCGGTTTAGAAGTTACAGATGTTACCACTGTCATTTAGCCCCAAACTTGGCTGGACTGCCGGCGCACATGTGACTGAGGATTTCAAGCCAGTGGCCCAGGTGTGACACAGGCTCTCTCGCTTTCCAGCTCTGTGACCTGGCCTGCGTTACTCACTTCCTCATCGCTGTAACAGAGTTGTCACTCAGAAGAAATAAAAGCATGAAAGTATCTTATAAAGCGCTGACTGTCCTTTCTCTACCTGCACCTTCTAGCACATAATGGCTCGACTCATTGGCCTGTGGTTTTTAAATATTTACTTATTTGGCTGCCTTGGCTCTTAGTTGTAGCACATGGGAATCTTCAGTGGCACATGGGAATCTTCAGTGTCATGTGGGATCTTTTGTTGTGGCGCCAGGACTCTCTAGTTGTGGCCCGGGGGCTCCGAAGCACGCGGGCTTCAGCAGTTGCATTGCTAGGGCTTAGTTGCTCGGTGGCATATGGGGATCTTAATTCCCTGAGCAGGGATCAAGCCCACGTCCCCTGTATTGCAAGGTGGATTTTTAACCACTGCCCCAGCAGCCAGTCCCTGCTGTGTGTGTGTGTGTGTTTTAAGTAGTTTTCTTAGACTTCTTGTTTCACTCTGTCATTCTCTCTGGCACTGGGACTCCTGTATTTGGGTCCCCTTGGTTCTGGTCTCCAGTCAGACTCTCTGCGTCCACTTCCTGCTTGGTCATTAGCTGTGCACACACCACTAATTTAGGTGTCCACCTTGACCTCGATACACTTCTCTTCCAGGCTCATACATGGTCTTGCGGGACCCTTATACCCACTTTGCAACTATTCTTATCCCACCAAGGAACATGCAGATGGTGCCAGTCACCAGGGTGGGAGATTCAAGATGAACAGGCTTATAAAGAAAGAAGGCTGAAAAATACCCAAATGAGATTAGACCATGCTGAGTTGGAAGTGCCTGTATGCCTGCAACTCCCCACCCCCCACCCCAGTAAAGATATTTAGGAGGCTGTTGGAACTAGAAATACAGATTAAGAAATCATAAGCCTGTTGGGGAGAGCGTGTCAAATGAGAAGAGTGTAAAGAAGATGCCAAAGAAAATAGGGACCAAAATATGTTTATTGCATTGACTCTGCAAAGTCATGAGTAACCTGAACAAGAGCAATTTCCAAGGGGAAGTAAGAGTACATGCAGCCAGATTTCAGGAGGATCAATAAATTATGGAAGGAACATGCCTTTATAATCAGTTGCCTGCAGCTACCTGGTTTTATGTGTCAGCCAGTCATGGTGGCAGAAGTGGGGAAACTGCCTTATAATCTTTCCAGAAAATAGAAAAGTCATGGTGGCAGGACTTAGGCTGTTTGGAAACGCTCACCTCAAGATGTGAAGGAGATTTATAATACCTGCCTTATTTGTATTAAACTATAAAGCATAGCAAACCTGTTCCGGACCTAGTGATTTTTCTTTTTTGAAACTCAATTCAGATGAAGAACAGCTTTCTGGAACTGTTTACTCTGAATTGATCAGGAAATAGGAGGATCCTAATTTGTTATGTGTTTTTTTTTTTTTAAGTGATGGTTGTATGTGTATGTATATGTACACGTGCATGCTAAGTCTCTTCAGTCATGTCCAACTCTTTGTGACCCCATGGACTGTAGCCCGTCAGACTCCTCTGTCCATGGGATTCTCCAGGCAAGAATACTGGAGTGGGTTGCATGCCCTCCTCCAGGGGAGCTTTCCAACTCAGGGATTAAACCTGCATCTCCTGCAGGTCCTGCATTGCAGGTGGATTCTTTACCTGCTGAGCCACCAGGGATGTGTATATATACACACACATATGATAGTGGAGGTAGGCCATGGAGGTGTGGATAGGATAAGTGTAAATATTTTCTAGCTCTTTTGGCATTTCCAAAGGAGCAGGTAATGTGCTATATTCCCAAAGGAGATGAGAACATGGGGCAGAATCTGCCATATTTTCTGAAAATATCTCTGCCTGTATTACAGGGTTGATGGGTTTAACTCTGTCTCTAGGTCACCCATTAGTGAAGAAGGGGTCTATCTGGCTTTCCATTAGGAAGGGGTAGAAGAGGACACTATCAGGGGAGTGAGGGACTGTCTCAAAAATAAACTCAGGCAGCCAAGAGTTCTCTTCTCCTGTATTTTGATGTGGTTTCCTTTTGTCATCTCTTTGGGAAATCATCAAAATAGTAATATTATTTTATAACATTTAACAAATACGAAAAGGAGTACATCAAGGCTGTATATTGTCACCCTGCTTATTTAACTTAGATGCAGAGTACATCATGAGAAACGCTGGGCTGAATGAAGCACAAGCTGGAATCAAGATTGATGGGAGAAATATCAATAACCTCAGATATGCATATGACACCACCCTTATGGCAGAAAGTGAAGAACTAAAGACCCTCTTGATTAAAGTTAAAGAGGAGAGTGAAAAAGTTGGCTTAAAGCTCAACATTCAGAAAACCAAGATCATGGCATCTGGTCCCATCACTTCATGGGAAATAGATGGGGAAACAGTGGCTGACTTTATTTTTTGGGCTCCAAAATCACTGCAGCCGTGAAATTAAAAGATGCTTACTCTGTGGAAGAAAAGTTATGACCAACCTAGACAGCATATTAAAAAGCAGAGACATTACTTTGCCAACAAAGGTCCGTCTAGTCAAGGCTACGGTTTTTCCAGTAGTCATGTATGGATGTGAGAGTTGGACTATAAAGAAAGCTGAGCACCAGAGAATTGATGCTTTTGAACTGTGGTGTTGGAGAAGACTCTTGAGAGTCCTTTGGACTGCAAGGAGACCCAACCAGTAGACCCAAGTAGATCAATTCTGAGTGTTCATTGGAAGGACTGATGTTGAAGCTGAAACTCCAATACTTTGGCCATCTGATACAAAGAGCTGACTCATTTGGAAAGACCCTGATGCTGGGAAAGATTGAAGGCAGGAGGAGAAGGGGACAACAGAGGATGAAGATGGTTGGATGGCATCACCGACTCAATGGACATGAATTTGGGTAAACTCCAGGAGTTGGTGATGGACAGGGAGGCCTGATGTGCTGTGGTCCATGGGATTGCAGAGTTGGACACAACTGAGCGACTGAACTGAACTGAACTGTCCAGGAGACGTATCTCCCACAGTTTGGGTTTCTTGCTCTTTGAACAGAGAGAAATTAGCAGAAGCTATATCCTATTTAAAAAAATTTTTTTAATTTATATGTTATATTGGAGTGTAATTGATTAATAATGTTTTCTTAGTTTCAGGCATACAGCAAAGTGATTCAGTTGTAGATATGTATGAACAACATACACATAGTTGTACATATGTATAAAAAGAATTATTTTTCACATTATTTTGCCATTTAATTTATTGAAAAATATTGAACAGAATTCCCTATTCTATACAGTAGTTCCTTGTTGGTTATCTCTTTTAAATATAGTAGTGCTGCTGCTAAGTCACTTCAGTCGTGTCCGACTCTGTGCAATCCCATAGACGGCAGCCCACCAGGCTCCCCCGTCCCTGGGATTCTCCAGGCAAGAACACTGGAGTGGGTTGCCATTTCCTTCTCCAATGCATGAAAGTGAAAAGTGAAAGGGAAGTCGTTCAGTCGTGTCTGATTCTTCTCGACCCCATATATATAGTAGTTAGTACATATGTGTTAATCCCAACCTCCTAATTTATCCCTCCCTCCACCCTCCCCCTCTGGTAACTATAAATTCATTTTCTAAGTCCATGAATCTGTGTCTGTTTTGTAAATAAGTTCAATTGTATCACTTAAAAGAAACAATTTTGAAAGCAAGGTGTTTGGTTCTTTTCAAGACTCTGGATATCAAATATTGCAATGTTCTATTTAAGAGTTCGGTGAGAATATTTACTAAAACCCTTCCTGTGAGGGAAGTATAGCACAAAGTTTCCAGTTTTTGCAGAGTGCTAGCTGCTAAGACTGATTAAACAGTTTATCCTTGTTTACATGGGACAAAGCTAAGTTCATAAGTAAGTCCTATACAGAGGTGGTATCATTAACCTTTGTCCTACTTCATCGGGTCTGGAGATGCCCCATCCAAACTCTCTTGTGGTTGTGTGGGTGCCCTGATATGCTGAGAGGGAAGCTGTGCCCTCAGAGTATGGCCTCATAAAGTCCAGGGGCACAGAAGGCATCAGGACTGGTAGGCAAGCTCCATAGAGGTGCCAGGTGATGACGCACTAAGGGAACAGCAGACAGGCCCCTCAGCACGTGTTGCCCATGCCTGTAAGAATGACTGCTGTGCTTGCAGAGAAGAAGCGGTGCTGAGGGTGCTGACTGCCTCCTTCCCCTTTGGGAGCCTCTGAGCACTGCTCCTCATGGTGTCCTCTGTGGCTTCCTGCCATCTTTGGGGTGCGAGAGACTCCACATTGTTGCCCAGGAGGCATTACACCTAGTAGTTACTCATCCACAAGGCCTTTCTTCCCTAGAGTGGCCCAGCTCCCTCCTTCTCCTACTAGCCCAAGGGAATATTTTCCATCCTGGAAGGAACCCTCCACTTTCCTGTCTGCCTTTAGAAACATTTTGTCTAGAGAAAGAGAACTATCATATGACACCCCTTATATGTGGAATCTGAAAAGAAATGATACAAATGAATAACAGACTTTCAGAAGCATCTTATAGCTGTGGGGTGGGGGGAGAAATACCGATGGAAGGAAGGAATAGTTAGGGAGTTTGGGATGGACATCTACACACTGCTGGATTTAAAGTGGATAACCAACAAGGACCTACTGTACAGCACAGGGAGCTCTGTTCAGTGTATGTGGCAGCCTGATGGGAGGGGAGTCTGGGGGAGAATGGCTGTATCTTTGTGTATGGCTGAGTCCCTTCACTGTTCCCTGAAACTATCACAACATTGTTGATTAAATCCATTACACCCCAATACAAAATCAAAAGGGTTTTAAGAAAACAAAATTTTGCCTGTAGATACATACCCTTTTTCTTTAAAGTTCTCTGTACATGAAAAAATAAACTTAATAATAAATGCTTCTTACCATCAAACCCAGGGCTTTAGTCAGTCTAAAGGCTATTCCCCTTTTCACAGAGGACAAAGACAGCTTAACCTTGAAACCCTTCCAAAGTAGCCAAGAAAGACAGGAAAAACACACCAGCTAATTGCCATATCAAAGCCACTTGTTTACATTCTGCCAAAGTCGCAAAAATCAAATTTTTGTGTTCTATGAGAGTTTTAGTCAATGGTAGGTCCAAACCAAAAGCTTATTTAGGAAAAAATGGACACATTACTGGAAAACCTACCTAGACAGATTGGTTTTGTACAGGCCAACATGCTGGTCATGGATGCTGCATTTCCCTTTACAACTCACTGCTGCTGCTGCTGCTGCTGCTAAGTCATTTCAGTCGTGTCCAGTTCTGTGCGACCCCATAGACGGCAGCCCACCAGGCTTCCCCATCCCTGGGATTCTCCAGGCAAGAACACTGAAGTGGGTTGCCATTTCCTTCTCCAAAGCATGAAAGTGAAAAGTGAAAGTGAAGTCTCTCAGTCATGTCCAACTCGTGACCCCATGGACTGCAGCCTACCAGGCTCCTCCGTCCATGGGATTTTCTAGGCAAGAGTACTGGAGTGGGGTGCCATCGCCTTCTCCGTTACAACTCACAGGTAGGCCTTGTGCTGGCTTTTTTTGATTTTGTGGGTTTGAGTTAAAGGTCTCTGTTTATCTCACCCCTGCTGTCTTTTCACATCAAGATGTTAAAATACAAGATTTGGTGCTGCTTAGCCTTGGTACTCCTGTTTCATTCATGGAGTTCAAACGTTTGTACAGGCAACATCAAATCCTATTTAGGCTACACCATGAAATGTGAGCGCTGGATAGAAGAGACTTCATCCGAGGTACCCACCTGCTTTAATATTGATTCAATAGCAAAATTAATCCTTAATGCTTGAAAAGTCAACATTTGATTTTGATAATATGAGCAGCCTAGGGCCCAGCGAGCTCTCTCTCTTATGTGTGTTCTGCTTGCAAGTGGCACACTTTCCTTTCGTAGGTCAGTGCCCATGGTTTGCTGGAGGCAGGTGTCAAGGAAGAAAGAAATAACTCATTTCGTAGTTTCACAAACTCACCAAGACTGTATCTGCATTGTTACCATTTTTCAAAACTCAAGGTACTGGATTTCCATCCTCAACACTCTTACTTTGAGGGGTGTGGAGTTTCTTTTATCCTCTCTGCCCCTTCCACCCAAAATTTTCCCAAATATATCTATGATTCACTCAAATATCAATTTACCAGCCAGGTTTTCCCTAACCACTCCCAGGGTTAAGTGAGAAAATAATTTGGGAGGCTATTGCCCTAGTCCAGACAAGATATACCAATGTAACCCAACTAAGGTGGTAACACCAGAGGCGGAAAAGTGGAAAGAATCAAGGTAGATAAATGTTTGTTGGAATGAATGGGTAACATAATGGTTGCCATTTGTTGAGCATTTATTGTGTGTCAGACATTGTGCCAGCTGTTTCATACATTTACCTTATTTACCCTTACTGCTGAGTCATTTCAGTCGTGTCCGACTCTGTGCGACCCCATAGATGGCAGCCCACCAGGCTCCCCTGTCCCTGGGATTCTCCAGGCAAGAATACTGGAGTGGGTTGCCATTTCCTTCTCCAATGCATGAAAGTGAAAAGTGAAAGGGAAGTTGCTCAGTCGTGTCTGACCCTCAGCGACCCCATGGACTGCAGCCTTCCAGGCTCCTCCATCCATGGGATTTTCCAGGCAAGAGTACTGGAGTGGGGTGCCATTGCCTTCTCCATATTTACCCTTAGAATGAGTTTGATGAAGAGGTGTGATATCTCTATTGCATAAATGAGGAGTTTGACCCTTTTGAAATGCAATAACATACCTTGAGTCACACATTATTGTTGGGGCTGCTATTTGGATCAGGTCTGTTTGATGAGCGCAAGAGAGAGAGAAAGAGAGAGCAAAAGATATGTCTATATATCCATATAGAGAGACATAGGTATATAGGTCTACCTAAATCTGTAATGGTTAATTTTATGTGCCAACTTAAGAACATGCTTTTGAATGCAATTAACATTTGAATTGCTGAACTCTGAGTAAGCTGATTGCCCTCCATCTTGAAGGTGGGCTTCATCTAATCAGGTGAAGGCATGAATGGCATAAAAAAATTGGCCTCCTGAAGCAAGAGGTAATTCTCCAGAAGATCACCTTCAGTCTTCATTTGTACCACAGGCTGTCCTGAGTCTCAAGCCTGTTGCCCCGGCCTGCAAATTTGGACTTCCCAGCCACCATAGTCATATGAGTCTCTTTCCTAAGGTTTGCTAGGATGGTTGGAACATGGAGAGTCTCTATACCATCCTTTTAATCTTTGTATATGTTTGAAATTTCCCTAAGTAAAAAGAATTTTTGTTGTTTTTAATTAGTTACCATTTTGAGTGACTGTGATTTGCCCCTTGTTCTTTTTTGTCTTTTCCAAATTTTTCATAAAGGTAGTGATTTACTTTAAATAATGGGAAGAATATTTTAGGCAAGGGATAAAACTAAAAAATTTAGGCTGTTTATCAGAGACTTAAAAAAACTTTCCGTATTACACCCTGTTAATTCTGTTTCTCCAGATAACCCCGACTAATGCAATATCTATCAATCTATCTATTCATATATCCACCAAAAAAGGGAAATGTACAATTAAGAGAACTAGAACAAAGGATGATTGTGACATTGAAATCAGAGGTCACCAGCCATAGGAATCACTACTGTCGTGATGTATGGAAGAAAATGACCTTTTAAAATGTTTATCTTTTGTTTGATGGTTTTCTTTCCTGGACACAAATGATTTTCAGTTTTGAACATAGTCTGTATATGATGAACTAGTTACATTACCTTATATATTGTATACATATTTTTATACAAATCTGCCAGATACTTATGTGCGTGCATGAGTGCACATACACACACACACACACACACACACACACACACAATTTGGCCAAGAATACTCATCTGATCCTGTAGACTTGAGGGTAATTGCTGTGCTCTGTTACTTCTAGGGAAACACAGAATAAGCATGGCAGCTTGATGCAATAGGTAGACATTTCTTTACTGAAGAGGGAACCATGGTAGAAAGAACATTTTCTTATTTCACCAGCAGCATCTTTGTTCTAGAGGTAAGGGCAGTAAGATGCCTCCCTCTAAGAACTTGGGAGGTTACACCGTGATGGCCCAGCTGGTGAGGCAAAACAGCCTGGCAAACAACAAAAATGCATTTCAGCTCTTCTAGCTCAAGTGGCTCCAGCTCTAGGATGATACAAAAGGGACTCAATAAACGGATATTAAAAGACTGAAAATGTCATGGTGACATTATCCTTTGGAAATACCAGACTATCAGTTAAAGTGCTGCTTCCCAATGGTACAGTTTACAGGATTTGTGGCTGAAATTTGTGGATTGTCTATTGCGGTTCACAAAAGGTGCTTTGCTGAGTTTTGTGGAGAAAACTCCCCCCACCCCTTGACTCAGCAGGAATTGTGTCTAATTGTGCATTCTGTGTATATCCTAGCTAAATTTTAGTCTTGGAAAATGGCAGTAAAGTGAGGACATGTGACAACTAATTGCCTTTAGTTATAGAAAGAAGTTTTAGAGTGAAAATACATGTGCCTAAAGCTTCATGTTTTCTTTGAAGAGTATCATTGGTTTTTATAGGACTACAGAGAATTCATTGGAAAAGACTCTGATGCTGGGAGGGATTGGGGGCAGGAGGAGAAGGGGACGACAGAGGAGGAGATGGCTGGATGGCATCACTGACTCGATGGACGTGAGTCTGAGTGAACTCCGGAAGTTGGTGATGGACAGGGAGGCCTGGCGTGCTGCGATTCATGGGGTCGCAAAGAGTCGGACACGACTGAGCGACTGATCTGATCTGATCTGATCTGATCTGATAGAAAGAAGTTTTAGAGTGAAAATACATGTGCCTAAAGATTCATGTTTTATGTGAAGAGTATCATTGGTTTTTATAGGACTACAGAGAATACATGAAGTAGCAAAGATTTGTATTTCTCTGAGGTTTGTAAGAATTTCTTCAGTTGTGTGGATCCCCTGGCCACATACAGAATGTAGAAGTACAGGTATATTTTTACTAAATGATATAGATGCCTCCCAGCAAATTCAGCTTTAAAGCAATCCCATTTCCCTTGAATGTCCTTTAAAAGTTAGGGATGATTTCCCAAAGGGGCAAAATCTTATAACAATCTTTTTTTTTTTTAAACTTTACAATATTGTATTAGTTTTGCCAAATATCAAAATGAATCCGCCACAGGTATACCTGTGTTCCCCATCCTGAACCCTCCTCCCTCCTCCCTCCCCATAACAATCTTAACTGCAAACTTTTAATGAAACAGTGACTAGCCCAATTGCAAGATGGAATTTGGACTAGACTAGATATTTTGATGTTCTCCCGGGAGATTTTCCCGACCCAGGGATTTAACCTGGGTCTCCTACATTGCACGTGGATTCTTTACCATCTGAACCACCAAGAAAGCCCTCAAATATTTTGATGTTAGGTTATTAGTTCCAATTCAGGAACTTCATTTTTCCTTATATTTTCCTAACTTTTACCCAGTATCATCATTTCTTTCCTCAGATTAACTCATTTTCTCTAGTACCACAGATATTTTTCCTAATTAGCATGATCAGTGTTATTGTCTTTATTTTCATGTCATTCTTTATTTACTTAAAAAAGAGTTATTGGTAGACAAACACAGTGAAGGAATGTAGATTAAAAAAAAAAAAAAAAGAATCCTGTCCTCCAGAAGCTTCTAATCTATAGAGGAACTTTCTGTCACTAATAATATTTAACTTCTAATTAATATTCTGGCACTTCACAGTATTATAAAATACGTCCATGAAAGTGATCTCTTTTCAACTGTCAACAACTTTTTACATAGTAGGTAGGTTAAGTATTTTTATGCCCTCTAAACTCTGAGAAGTGAAGGGACTTTCCCAGTCCTTGCTCACCCCCTTGATGGAAACACACGCAGTGCTGTTTTCATAATGCTATGTAATGCCTAGCTGTGACGGTCCTTAGTGTCAACTTGAGTCAGCCAAAGGATGTCCAGATGTCCAGTGAAATGTTACTTCTAGATCACTGGACTGAGTACCTTAGAGGCCCTCCCCAAAAGAAGTAGGCATCATCCAATCTACTGAGGAGCAGAGTAGAGGGAAAAGCCAGAGGACGATTGAAATCACTCTGCCTGACTGACTAAACTGGGACGTTGATCTCCTGCCCTCACCACTCTTACATCTCAGGTTTTCAGACTCAGACTGGCATCTACAGCATTGGCTTTCCTGGGTCTCAAGCTTGGAGACAGCAGATTGTTGGTCTTCTCAGCCTGCTGAGCTGTATGACCTTATAAAGATCTCTCCATATTTATATATATAGTTGTTGTTTAGTCACTAAGTCAGGTCCAACTCTTTGTGACCCCATGGACTATAGCCTGCTGGGCTCCTCTATCCATGGAATTTCCCAGCAAGATTACTAGAGTGGGTTGCCATCACCTCCTCCAGGAAATTTTTTGACCCAAGGATTGAACCTGTGTTTCCACGTCTCCTGCATTGCAGAGGATTCTTTACTGCTGAGCCACTGGGGAAACCCATATATATATTGTTATTTCTATTTTTCTTGAGAACTCTGGCTGATACACTAGCAAAACTTTTTCTTTAAAACAGAACTCTGTATTTCCCTTTATAGTCCGTATCTAATAGAGCAATTATTCACACCACACATAGCTGGTAGATGCCACTCTGTCTAATATCTAGAGGTTCTCAACCAAATGTCGTGTCACTGCTGTATTCTAGTCAGTTGAATCAGACCCTTTAATAACAAAATGAAACAGAGTTTTTCTCTGATTATTTCAACCTTCTTTCTGTAGTGGGAAGAGATAGAGAGTTGAATCAAAAAGGAACAAAATTTCATATAAATGTACCCAGGCATGTGGGATGATGCATGATAATATCTTTTCTCAATATGGTGACACAGAATAAACATTGAAAATCATCCTATTATATGATAATTCTATCCTTCCAGCACTCAGATATTAGAATGCAAATTATATACAATTCATTCCCTATTTGCTCAAGGTAGGGAACTTTGATGTTGTCTCAACAACATCTAGACTACGTTTTTACAATTTTGTGGCTGAGTTTAGATGTAATTGATCTCTCCACTCACCCTTGTCAAATTGGATCCTGATAGCCTTATCCAATCAGAGAATGGCCAGTGTAATTAATAAAGGATGGTCCAATTAAACCAAAGGTCAGGACTTATATTTGATTGTGAAGAGAAATTCTTACTTCTCCAGTTTTCCTGTCCACTGAGCCCACAAGTGAAAGTGAAAGTCATTCAGTTGTGTCCAACTCTTTGTGACCCCATGGACTATACATTCCATGGAATTCTCCAAGCCAGAACACTGGAGTGGATAGCCTTTTCCTTCTCCAGGGGTCTTCCCAACCCAGGGACCAAACCCAGGTCTCCCACAATGCAAGCGGATTTTTTACCAGCTGAGCCACAAGGGAAGCCCAAGCCCACAACTCACAGTTATTAATAATATGAAGCATGAAAGACATTGTTGTTAGAAGCCATATGAAAACCACAGAAGAAGCCACCAGCATGGAGCAGAGCAGAGCTGAGCAAACTGCAAAAAATGGTTCCAGAGTCCTGGCTGGGCTGTAGCTGAAGTCCACCCTACCTCTGGACTTT
Organism: Bos mutus; assembly: GCF_027580195.1. Taxonomy (NCBI): domain Eukaryota; kingdom Metazoa; phylum Chordata; class Mammalia; order Artiodactyla; family Bovidae; genus Bos; species Bos mutus. The sequence goes on along the minus strand of NC_091625.1, from coordinate 22,353,456 downwards.
TCTGTTTCTACATCAGTAAATTGCTCTAATTATTTAAGCTTCTATCATTGAATTTTGTTATTTGCCACCAACAGCAGCCTCACTGAAACAATCCCTTAAGAAGGAAGAATTTCAGAGCTGAATATCAGGTATAAAGTTTAACTCATCTAGGATAAGATAAAACGTTCCTGTGAATTCATTTAAAAAAAAAAAGGTATATACATGTTTTATGGACCTTCAAAAGTGAAAATTGCAAGATTTTAATTATATTCAGCTTCCTTAAAGGACCAGAAAGATTATTTCTAAGATAAGATTCTACCTAGTTGGAGACGTTATTGCTCAGCATTAGCACGTCAGTCCCACTGAAAAATGAACACTTAGGTCCATCTTGGTAACCTAATCACTATACAAATTGGCATACTTATGAAATGATCGATTTTCTGCCACCTCAGGGATCATATTCTGCAACAGCTGTTCACAAGCCAAGACCCTTGCATACTGTGCTTAGCTTTCTTATGAAGAGAGCCACTCATCAGGTTAAGTAAGAGTCACCATTTTCCTAAAAACTATGATAATATAAAAATTCTGATCATGGATAAGTCCTTGATTAAAAATTTAAGAAAGGTACAGACCGCATTAGTAAATGATGTTCAGGCTGTTGCTTCTGGTAATGTCAAAATGATTCTGATCAACTAAGGAAATGTAAGTTTAATTCAGAACCACCTTGTAGCTCATATTTGAGCTGCAAACAATGACTGTATTGATGAATGGGTTACAAATTGTGCTTTGATGTCATATGATGGATGGTAGGAGTAAATAGGCCATTGCCTATCCAAAATCTCTCTCCAGGCTGTGAATGATACGACTATGAGTAAAACATAATTCACAACATAGCACCTCCTCCCCTCTTTCCAATCCGGAAGTGGACTTGCTCTATGAACTATTACTGCCTCTGTGTATTGAAGCACAGAGACAGAAGAGCACAGACATCCTCTGAAGAAAAGCTGTTTGGCTATAACTCTTTATAACTTGATAGTCTCCCTACCTGACAAATGTATCTTCAACTGCAAACCAAGGCAAGAATTTTTGTATGCAAATGATTCCCATCAGAATATATAAACCAATTGAAAGCAAATATTTTAACTGGGGTCTAAATTGATGCATTAAGGTTTGGGTACTTTAATCATTTATTTTCAAAAACAATATTCCCCAGGGACTTCCCTGATGGTCCAGTGGTTAAGACTTCACCTTCCAACGAAGGGGATTCTATGCAGGGGGTTCAATCCCTGATCAAGGAGCTAAGAGTCCACATGCCTCATGGCCAAAAAACCAAAAACAAAAAAACCCCAAAAAACCAAGATAATATCTTCATTTAATAATAAAACAATGAAGTTATATGTATTTATAAGATGTCAGGATTTCTGAGTTTAGTGAGTTTTTTTGGTTCCCATTATTATATGGATTTGAAATTGGCTGAGTCTTAAACTCTTTGGACATCAGATTCAAAATTTTACAGATTCTTCATCTGTAAAATGAAATTTTTAGGATGATGATCACTAAGACTGTTTTCAGTGTTAAACACCAAAGGCAATAACAGTAGCATCAACAACAGAGTCCCAATCCCAGTGATTCTATTAGTATAAAGACTGGTTTTCAGTTTTGCTATAAACCACAATCAATGGCTCTGTAATGACTAATAGGTTGAAATAGATCGATCATCCAAGATTTTACATCTTACGGGTAGTTTAGGAGTTAACTCAGGACCAGCAAGTATCTTCTATCCTTCTGCAAAGACAGGAGCAGCAAAGAGATACCATTTCCCCTAATCACTCCTGGAACAGAAGGGAGTGTCCAGAGCAATCTAGTAAGTAAATTAAATAGGCAGGTGACTTTCCTAATAGGTCATTTCTGTGAGAAACACGCTCACCAGCCCAAAACCAAGATGGACTTGGAGACATACAGCACAGCAAAAACCAGGACTTTTAATGACAGTCTTGCAAGATCAGGTATTGGGTGGGCAGGTGCACCCAGCAAGTTACACCTTGCTCGTTACACCGAGCAAGTTACCTGCCACATGCAAGTGCCTCTCTCAGTTCGTCATTGGCTGAGTACTACGGGTGAACAGTCTTCCCAGATGTTGCCTAAGTTTATTCCCTTCCTCTGTGGGCTGGCCCTTCCCTAACACCTTGTTTCCCCCTTTCTTGCACACTTCTTCCCTGTTCTTATGTTTTGAAATCACCGATAGAATGAGCCTGCGCAAAACCCTAAACATCCCACACTCCCTTTGTTTGCCTGGACTTTTCAGTTATGTAACTCTATGGTTGCTATATCAGCGATAAGTCATTATTTAAGCTAGCTATCAGTAGTTCCTCATTCCTAAGTTAGCATCTATTTTTAAAAATGAACCATTAAACATTAATGTTTCTTACAATTTTTGTTAAGGCTGTAGCTCTTTAGTTGGTGGTGGGACCCCTATCCAAGTGGTGTGGTTAAGGAAGAAAGCATTCCCAAAAGGAGAAGTGAAAATACATTTGTTGGATCTATTTATAGCCTCAGTCATTTCACTTTCATGCATTGGAAAAGGAAATGGCAACCCACTCCAGTGTTCTTGCCTGGAGAATCCCAGGGAAGGGGAAGCCTGCTGGGCTGCCGTCTATGGGGTCGCACAGAGTTGGACACCACTGAAGCGACTTAGCAGCAGCAGCAGCAGCATTGCAACCAAATTGAAACCATCCAGAGACTGTTTCTTCTTTTTCCTTTTTTGGACTGAGGAATTATTTAAATTCAAAGAGCAATTAAGTAGAAGCTTGACATTGAAACAATAGCAAAACCAAAAGCAATACCAATTTCTGAATGAATTGTTGCTTTTCCTTTAGGTATAAAGTTCCAGTGCTCCATTATGGAGGGTGGAGAAGGAGGGAAAGGAAGGGTTGATGGTTTTAACTGGATTTGATTTTCATACAGAACCCTGGTTGGTTATGCAGTATTTATGTTCCTCTAAAGTTTGTGCATATTGGATACATAATGATTATTTCATAGTTTTTCTAAATAGCAGCATAAGAAAAGTCATCTTGCATCTTTACTGAAGAAACTTCAAACACAGAATGCATTTTACAACTTTTAAAAAAAATTGTCCAATACAGCCAGCTTTCTAAAAGTGCAGTGCATATTAATCATTCAACATGTGTTTATTGAGGACCAACTCTGTACCAGGCAGAGTGCTTGGCATTGGAGAGACGGGAAAAACACAGACAACCCTGCTATTCTCAGGGGGTTACAGATTAACAGAGAAGACAGACACTCACCAAGCAAATCCACCAGAGTGTGATAGGTGTTGTTATAGGTAATGAACAGACTGTTGCAAGAAGACAGAGAAGCCCCTTTGTCCCAGTTTTCAATCAGGGGGGTTTCCCTTAAAAAGTGACACCTGAGTTGAGGAGTCTGATTATTTGAGATTTGAGTTCAAGTAATTTGTTCAGAGTAGCAAACCACTTACACATAAATATAGCAAAGACAGTGAGCTCCTACTATGCGTCAGCCACTGTTCTGTGTTCTTTATATTTCATTTAACTCTCACAAGAGGTCTTCAAGATAAACACTATTATTCTTACTACAAGGCTGAAGCTGAAAGGGATTGACTTTTCCAGTGTCATAGTAGAAAAACAGGGTTCCGATATTGGCTGATTTTAAAGCTCATGATGTTTCTTCTTTCTTTAAATTATTTTTTATTGGAGTATAGTTGCTTTGCTCAGTTGGTAAAGAATCTGCCTGCAATTCAGGAGACCCCGGTTCGATTCCTTGCTTGGGAAGATACACTGGAGAAGGGAAAGGCTACCCACTCCAGTATTCCGGCTTGGAGAATTCCATGCACTGTATAGTCCATGGGGTCACAAAGAGTCAGACACGACTGAGCAACTTTCACTTTCATAGTTGCTTTACAATGTTGTGTTAGTTTCTGCTGTACAGCAAAAAGAATCAGCCATACATATACACGTATCCCTCTCTTTTGGACTTCCTTCCTGTTCAGGTCACCACAGTGTATTAAGTAGAGTTCCCTGTGTTATATAGTATGTTCTCATTAGTTATCTATTTTATACACAGTATCTATAGTATATATGTGTCAATCCCAATCTCCCAATTCCTCCCACTCTTGGTACCCATATGTTCTGTACATTTGTGTCTATTTCTTTTTTTCTTTTTTAAACTTTACAATATTGTATTGGTTTTGCCAAACATTGAAATGAATCCGCCACAGGTATACACGTGTTCCCCATCCTGAACCCTCCTCCCTCCTCCCTCCCCATACCATCCCTCTGGGTCGTCCCAGTGCACCAGCCCCAAGCATCTAGTATTGTGCATCGAACCTGGACTGATGACTCATTCCATATATGATATTTCTGCTTTGCAAATAGGGTCGTCTGTACCATTTTTCTAGATTCCACATATATGCGTTAATATACAATACTTGTTTTTCTCTTTCTGACTTACTTCACTCTGTAAGACAGACTCTAGGTCTATCTACGTCTCTAAAAAAGACCCAATTTTATTTCTTTTTATGGCTGAGTAATAGCCCATTGTGTATATGTACCAAATCTTCTTTATCCATTCCTCTGTTGATGGACATTTAGGTTGCTTCCATGTCTGGGTAAAGCTCATATTTCTAATGTCTAGCCATGTAAAAGAAAACTTTCAGCTTAAATATAGGGGGCATTTTATAAACAGATTGATTCTTTAAACTAGTACGATTGGTATCATTGGAAAATATTAGACTGATTTACAATTAAAAATGATAGGCTGACCACACAATTGTGTCCTCTCTCCAGAGACTATATTATAATGTCAGTAAAGGGAAAAAAAGTCTCTAGAAACCTACAGATATAAAAAGAATGATGGAGTTACCATCTTTCATGAACCAAGGATTTCAATGAGTTTCTGGGGAACAAAAGGAGAAGGAGTAACGGTTGCTGATGAAACAGGGCAGAAGAAGCTGAAACCCTAACGAATGTAGAAGAAAATGACTAAGAAGGGGGCAAATTTGCCTCCTAGAATGTGAGAGGTTCAAGAGAGGAGTTGAAATGTGAGGGAATGAGGCCCCAGACTGGAAAGAAGGGGTAACTTGAAAGAATGTATTTGGAACAATTGGACAGATCTTCTAAAATGGAGATTATCTGTCCCTGGGAACTGAACTCCCAAGCAGAAGACTGAATGTCTTTTATTTGGAGTAGCTCCAGAGACAAAACATTTTAGCATCCTGTAATGAAAGGGATGACTAGCTCTATGTCTGAGCCACCTAAAACAATGCCTGGGTGTTAACAACCCAAGTGAGTTTTAGAGACTCACTTTTAAATATGAAGAATCAACAAAAATACAAACAATTGAGAAGAGCCTCCAATGAGAGCAATATGGAAAACAAGCAGAAAATGCGGGGAAAGAAACAAGACCTAGGAGAATATACAGTTCACATAACAGAAAATAAGTTTAAAAAAAGAAGAGAAAAAAACCTCCAACCACTATCTTTTGAGATACAAAAGAAGATATTGCATCCATAAAACAGAATCAGAACACTTAAAAAAGGAACAACTGGGAACAAGAAAACATTCTTGGGAATTAAAAACGTGATGGACAAAGTATTAAATTCAAAGACAGCTTGAGAGATAGTGACAAGAAAATGGCCCAGAACACAGAACAAAGTGAAAAAAGAGAATGCAAAGAAAAGCTGAAAGAACAAAAATCAATCTAGAAGGCCCAGAGATGATGGAATAATCAAAAAATAGATAAGACTTTTCCAGAGTCAAGGAAAACATGAGTGTCCAGATTTAAAGGGCCCATTGATTTTTCATCTCTTTGAATGAGCAAACATCTAGAGAAAAAAATGATAGCGAGTCAAAAAAAAAAAAAAAGCTGAGATGGTTCCTTAGTAGACCAAGGAACATAACTGTAAATTTCAGAAATTCTGGAATGAAGAGATGACCCAACCATCTCTAGAGAGAAAGCACAGATTACTTTCAAAAAAGTGAAAATCCAAAATGGCAGTGGGCTTTCCAACATCATTACTAGATGCTCAAGTGTTTGAGAAAAAAATATTTTATATTAATATCTTAAAATTCTATACTCAGCCACTTGTGTAAAAATTTTTTATTTTGGCTGCACCATGTGCCATGTGAGGTCTTTGTTCCCCAACCAGAGACAGAATCCGTGCCCCCTGCAGGGAAATCTTAACCACTGGAGCACCGGGGAAGTCCTAGAATTTTTTCTTAGATGGCAGTCATGCAAAAGCGCAAAACTTAAATTCCCACATTCTTTTTTAGGAAGTTAATTTGAGGATTCCTCCAAAAACAAGGATATAAACCAAGAGAAAGATGAAATTAGAGGAAAAAGCAAATCTAAAAAGTGAGGTTCTGGGAACTCCCTGGCAGTTAGGACTCCATGCTTTCACTGCAGAGGACATGAGTTCAATCGCTGGTCAGGAACTAAGATCCCACAAGCTGTGCAGTGCAGCCAAAAAATAAAATAAAATCAGGGAAGACAGTTGTGCAGCAAGCCACGAATGTAACCAGTCCAACTTGTAGTAGGAGGAAAAGGCCGTTGGCAACAAAACGTAGAGGCTTGACACAGTCTGTTAGGCCTCTGCTGAAAATTTGAACACAGGAAAACAAGTAAGTATGTAAAAGATAAGAAAACAATAGTAAAAAAAAAAAACCCAAATGAGAAAGGAAATGTAATCAAAGTATACTTCTTAGCCTTCCAGTAAATAATACATATATTACCGATTTAATTTTAAAACTGTGATATAATTAATTTTGTGGAGATCATGGTGGAGGCAGGAGCAGGGTAGTGACCAGAAAAGACCTTGATGCTGGGAAAGGCTGAGGGCAGGAGGAGAAGGGGCGACAGAGGATGAGACGTTTGGACGGCATCACTGAATCAATGGACATGAGTTTGAACAAACTCCAGTCGATAGTGAGGACAGGGAAGCCTGGCATGCTATAGTTCATGGGGTCACAAAGAGTCAGACACGACTGAGTGACTGAACAACAATGATTAATTTGGGAGGATAGCAGTAGGAGAGGTATGCACATGTGCGTGTCAGAGAACCACACTCTCATCTGAACAGCTGATGATTAAAGTTGATAGATCAAGACTTCCCTGGTGGTCCAGTGGCTAAAAGTCCACACTCCCAATGCAGGGGCCCTGGTTTGATCCCTGGGCAGGGAACTAGATCCCACATGCCACAGCTAAGAGTTCACATGCTGCAACTAAGACCTGGTGCAGCCAAATAAATAAACATTTGTTTTTTTAAAAAGTTGATAGATCAAGGAACAGCCAAATAACTTATTCCTTGGAGATTTGGGAGTAACAACCAGAAGAAGTAAAAAGTTGCAGGTAGTTGTCCCTAGGCATCTGCACTGGGAAGTGAGGAAAATGTAGAACCTGAGATTATTACTTTGCCATTATAAAGATCTTGAGGCTATTAAGATTTTTTAACTATGTGCATGACACTAATGGGTTTTTCTGGTGGCTCAGCAGTAAAGAATCTACCTGCAATGCTAGAGGCCCAGGTTCATTCCCTGGGTCGGGAAGATTTCCCTGGAGTAGGAAATGACAACCAACTCCAGTATTCTTGCCTGGAAAATCCCTTGGACAGAGGAGCCTGGCAGTCCATGGGATTCTAAGAGTCAGACATGACTTAGTGACTAAACCACCACATGCTATTAACACCAACTGAAAAGTTTATAAAAGGAAAAAAAAATACGTGGAACCATCAGTTTAGAAGTCAACATAGGTTTCTGTTTAAACCTATTAAATGTGCGTGGGCCAAACAGACTAAGAATCTTTATTTACATATATGGCACGTAGTAAAAAATAAAATATACCTAATTCTGTGCAAATGTGTTTACACATTTGTAAATACCAAATTGGTGATTTCAGTTCCAACTGCAAATTACATATATAAATGTTTTGTGGAGTATGTCTAAAAGAAATTGCAAATTCTTCACCCTACTTATTCTATGTTGGTTTTATGAGATTTGTTAGGCTTTTATTATGTGACATTTTTTTCTCAGACCTGTCTTTTGTTTAAGCAAAGGAAAATAAAACACAGAATAACTTTTTCTAAATAGTGTGTTCCTGTGACCTGCCTTTGATGGCGGGCGTCCCAGGTGGCACAGCAGTAGAGAATCTGCCTGCCAGTGGTAGACATGGGTTCAATCCCTGGGTCAGAAAGATCCTCTGGAGTAAGAAATGGCAACCCATTCCAGTATTCTTGCCTAGAAAATTCCATGGACAGAGAAGCCTACTGTGCTACAGTCCTTGGGGTTGCAGAGACATGGTCAGACACAACTGAGCCACTGAGCATGCACGCACCTTTCAGGGCAATACTGCATTCCAGTTTTGATTAAAATAGAATAAAGCACACAATAATTATTTGATATGAATTAAAATCATAGTCATTGCCATCTGTGTTTGTTCTGCTAACATCATTCAGCTTACCTCTGAAATGCAAGGAATGCTTGGTAAGTAGTCTCTGCCCACTGGTTCTGTTCTTTTCTTAAAGGATGTTTTCACTGATGACAAAAATAGTATCACTAGATATGTGGCCACATCTGTCCATCTTGCTAAAGCTGCACGCCCTGACACTGCATAGTTCTGTGGATTGGAGTGCAGTCTCTAGGGTCAAACTTGGGTTTAAATCTTGGCCCAGGTACTTAGCAGGTATGTGACTTTGGACAAGTTACTTACTCCTTGTAAGTGTCATTTACCTCCCTTCAAAATGAGATTAATGATAGTGCCTAGCTAAAGAGTTGTAAAGATTAAAGAGATAATTCAAATAAGTCCTTAGTAAAGAGCCTAGAGCATAGCAAGTGCTCAATAAATTATTATTGTTGTTACAGATTTTGTAAAGCATGACATGGTTTAAAATCAAATGGATTAGAAATTAGAAATACTAGATTATTGCCAAATTTCCTTCCAGCTGTGGTTTTCCATAGGGAATGGTTAGATCCTTAACATCAATCTTCTGTAAGACTGTTGGTGTGTTTTAGTAATACAGAGTATAAACTAATTACTAAGGTGTTTTCATGACTATGTGTGAATAAACACAGTTAGATTAAGGAGAAAGACATGACTAAAAAGATAACTTACAAGAAGCAAGACTACAGCTTACCTGAGGGAGCAAGTAATGTGATAGAGGACTTAAAGCAAAGAAGGAAAATAAGCCACTGAATTGTTACTATTGACCTGACATTCACTAACAAAAATCCAAGCATTTCACAAAGGTAGGACCTTTGTAATTTTAGAAACTTAGATTAAAATGTTGCACATTTAATTCAGCTCAACCATATTGATTATGTTTGATCATTTAGTTCCAGGTAAGTATGCTGCTGTCATTGATTTTCTGTTGTAGTTTGGTTAGGATCCAAAGGCTTCCTGCTTTAGCTTCTTTATTAGTATATTTAAATACTCCTCTAGCTTCATTAAGCTTCAAATGGCTTTATTCTTCATTCAGCAGCATTTGTGTTCAACAGATTTCCCAAGCTTCCTTATGAATCTTCCTATAGATGTTGAAATGCATTTGGCATAGGTGACTCAGGTATGGGGTAATGGGCCATCTTCTTGAGTTTGGGAAAGCTATGACTATTGTACCTATTACACCTCTAAGGCCTGTGTATATATCTTTGCTAAGGTGATGGCACCCCACTCCAGCACTCTTGCCTGGAAAATCCCATGGATGGAGGAGCCTGGTAGGCTGCAGTCCATGGGGTCGCTAAGAGTCAGACACGACTGAGCGACTTCACTTTCACTTTTCACTTTCCTGCATTGGAGAAGGAAATGGCAACTCACTCCAGTGTTCTTGCCTGGAGAATCCCAGGGACAGGGGATCCCGGTAGGCTGCCGTCTCTGGGGTCACACAGAGTCGGACATGACTGAAGCAACTTAGCAGCAGCAGCAGCAGGGGACAAGAAAATAGTCCCAGGTGGACTAGTCAGATGTTCTGTGGGGCCCAGTACTGCACCATCAACTATAACATATTGGAGGTAATATTGGAAGCAAAATATCAAGAGTTAAGGAGACTTTTCAGGGCGTACTCAACCCTTCTACTGGCACTGCAAATCTCCCAAAGACTTACCCTGAAGTATCTTGGCACTAACCTTGTCTGATACCATCAAGCTGACCTTAACGTGTGCAATTTAAGTAAATAATTCCAGTCTATCTTAAAAAGGACAAATTAGAGGGAGCCCTAATTCCCTGAAACAGAACTATCAAATAGAACCTTCTGATTTGATGGAAATATACATACATCATGTAACTGAGGGGTTGAATTTTTTAATTTATTTTATTGGAGTATAGTTGATTTCTAATCTTGCGTTAGTTTCTGGTATATAGCAAAGTGATCAGATATATATATAAATATATGTTCTTTCTCATATTCTTTTCCATTATGGTTTGTTACAGGCTGTTGAATATAGTTCCCAGTGCTATACAGTAGGACCTTGTTTATTCATCCTGTACTTGATGCCATGTATCTGCTAATCCCAAACTCCCAATCCATCCCTCCCCACCACCCTTCTCCTTGGCAACCACAAGTCTTTTCTCTACATCTGTGAGCCTGTTTCTGTCAAGCAGATAAGTTCATCTGTGTCATATATTAGATTCCACATATAAGTGATACCATGTGATATTTGTCTTTTTCTTTCTGGCTTACTTCATTTAGCATGATAATCTCTAGGTGCATCCATGCTGCCGCACATGACGTTATTTCATTCTGTTTTATGGTGAGTAATATCTCACTGTATATGTGCACCACATCGTCTTTATTCATCCATCTGTCATTGGACATTTAGGTTGTCTCCATGTAAATAGTGCTACAGTGAACACTGGGGTGCATGGATCCTTTTGAATTAAAGTTTTCTCTGGATATATGCCCAGGAGTAGAATTTCAGGATCATAAAGGTAACTGTGGTGTTGGAGAAGACTCTTTAGAGTCCGTTGGACTGCAAGGAGATCCAACCAGTCCATTCTGAAGGAGGTCAGCCCTGGGATTTCTTTGGAGGGAATGATGCTAAAGCTGAAACTCCAGTACTTTGGCCACCTCATGCAAAGAGTTGACTCATTGGAAAAGACTCTGATGCTGGGAGGGATTGGGGGCAGGAGGAGAAGGGGACAACAGAGGATGAGATGGCTGGATGGCACCACCGACTCAATGGACGTGAGTCTCAGTGAACTCTGGGAGTTGGTGATGGACAGGGAGGCCTGGCGTGCTGCAATTCATGGGGTCGCAAAGAGTCGGACACAACTGAGTGACTGAACTGAACTGAACTGAAAGGTAATTGTGAACATGAAGGAAAGAGCCTCCAGTTTTCTGTTTTGGGACGGCTACCTACCTAGGTTTGAGAAAGTTTAACAGGTGTTCCTGGTGAAGGTCTGGGCAAACCTACAGGTGACTGTGTACCTTACATCTGCACTCATATTCACCTAGACTCTCATGCATTTAGATGTCACCTCTATTTTCTTCTGAGTACAATGTTTGTACTACTAATAATAACAGTTTAACAATCCTGAGATTTCTTTAATTTTACCTAAAATTTAGGAGAAAAGCTCTATTCTAAAGCTTGAGAAAAATATTTTCTTATATTCCCTCTCCCATTAAAACATATTTGAACTATGTATTATTTCATCCATCTCATCATCAGCACTGTAATTTTCACATTATGAATCATAAATCATTTCAGAGTCTGAGAAGAGGGCTTCCTTCTTTTGGTCTCTTGCTCAACGTTGTTCCCCCAGAGCCTAGACCAATTGCATAAATGTTTGCTGGATAAATGAGCAAATTAAAGACACCATCTTCTTTTGAAGCAGTTCTCATTTCTGGTATCCTGTTGTTTCTTTGATGTTTCTCTTAGGGCTGGGAATGAGGAAACTAGACAAACATGAGCTCAACCAGATAACTGAAAACTGATTCCTTTTCCATGACTCAATTCAACCCATGCTATTTCTCAAGCATCCGAAGTCTGGTTGTAGTTTGCTTAAAAATGCGTATGCTCATTGTGTGCAGAGGGATTTTATCTCCACTGGCGTCTTTTCTTTTTGTTTTACAATTGGGAGCCAAACCATGTTAAAGACTGGAAGAAATTAGCAACTGTTTAACATCTGTGGGCAAAAGAGTTCATAACAGGGAGAATTTAAGAAGTTAGTCCCGTGGTCTCTCTGTGTGCTTTTTCTTCTCTGTTCATTGCTGGAGGTGCTCTGGCTGGTTAACAAGGGAATTTATCAAGGTGGACTTGACACATAACGTGATTTCCACTGTGTATAACTCAGCAAGGGCGGGGGTGGGGAGGAAGGCGGCACCGTGATTGATCACGTTTCCATTTACCTTGGGAGAATACTCCATTTGTCACTCGTAACACTACTTTCAGTGGCTCCTTTCCGGAAGTTTATTCCATAGACGGGGCCATAAGATTTGTGACAGACTTGAGGAGAATGTTGCCAGTAAGAATGACCCAAACTGTATCCTCTGGGGACTGAACAAAGCTCATGCCTGCAAGGAATAGATTCCCAGAGTCCTTGAGCCTCTGAAGAGTTCCATGAACTATGTGGCAAGATTGAGTGAAGTAATAATTGGTGGGAAAGTATCTCTGTTCTACTGAGGTTAAGTCTGAACCAATAGTTTTTTCAGTCAGAAAGTGAATATGAACTGTTTCTGTTTTGCGGCAGGTCTTAACATGGTAAGTAGACAAGAGAGATAAGGTATCTTAAAAAGGGAATCTTTCCCAGGCCCAATAACTCTAAAAGTTATACCTCAGTTACTATTCCTTTAGGTACACAGAGACAGAACCTTCAAGATGTGACTAATTTGGGTGCTTTGGGGAGATTTATAGTTTCTGAATTACCAAAGAAAGCACCAGCAGAGATTTTGCTTGCTATTAAAAAAAAAAAAAAAAAGGTGTGGGTAGGGCAGACATTACTTTGCCAACAAAGGTCCGTCTAATCAAGGCTATGGTTTTTCCAGTGGTCATGTATGGATGTGAGAGTTGGACTGTGAAGAAAGCTGAGCACCGAAGAATTGATGCTTTTGAACTGTGGTGTTGGAGAAAACTCCTGAGAGTCCCTTGGACTGCAAGGAGATCCAACCAGTCCATTCTGAAGGAGATCAGTCCTGGGTGTTCTTTGGAAGGAATGATGCTAAAGCTGAAACTCCAGTACTTTGGCCACCTCACGCGAGGAGTTGACTCTTTGGAAAAGACTCTGATGCTGGGAGGGATTGGGGGCAGGAGGAAAAGGGGATGACAGAGGATGAGATGGCTGGATAGCATCACCAACTCGATGGACATGAGTTTGAGTGAACTCTGGGAGTTGGTGATGGACAGGGAGGCCTGGCGTGCTGCAATTCATTGGGTCACAAAGAGTCGGACACGACTGAGCGACTGAACTGAACTGATGATGTCTGGGGAGAATGGTGGGTGTTAGGGACAGCCACTGAAGGGAATGGGAAAGACGGCTAACCAAAAGTTGACCCAGAAAGCTCAGGTGAAGAGATAGGCAGTATATTTATACCATGATGTTTTGCATTAGTTGTCAGGAGTCTGGGTATAGGAACCTAGAAGGCAAATGTTTTGAAAAAGATCTTCAATTAGCAGGGCTGGAGGAGAGGGCCTCGATTCTAACAAGAAATTCCTTGAAATGATGTGCCATAAAGTCTAGACTGGATTAGAAGGAATTGGACAGGGTAGGGGTGGGGGAGTAGATGATGACCTAGGAGAAAATAGAGATGATCACAACATTGGAAACTGAAGTGAATTCAAAGATAAAATATATCACTGGGACTTCTCTGGTGGTCCAGAGGCTAACGCTCTGTGCTCCCAATGCAGGGGGCCTAGGTTCGATTCTTGGTCAAGTAACTAGATCCCACATGCTGAAACTAAGAGTTTGCGTGCCCCAGCTAAAGATACCACATGCCACAATAAAGACTGAAGATTCTGAGTGCCACGACTAAGATCCAGTGCAGCTAAATAATTTAAATACATTAAAAAGAAAATAGATAAACTGTATCGGGAGCAACAGACTGAGATCTTTAGAAAGATGTAGGCTGTGGTCAGAGTGAGATATGAAGGTGTTTCAGGTGGTGATGACTCAGGGGATGGAGGGATCAAAAAGGATCAAAGGGGAAGGATGCTGGAGATAAGAAGCTCAGGGTCGGGATGTCTCAGGAGTATTGAGAGCTGTAACTGAAGAGTTAAAGTTACTTTATAAATTAATTTTTCATTTCTCCCCACAATGAAAGGGATGGTGGGATTACAATACCTCTTGATTGTCAGCTGTGATTAAGTGTTCTTTCATCAGCAATGTTACTATGCAAAACTGTTCATGGTTGTTTTCAGGAGGGCAGATTAATTGGTGAAACAAAGAAATCCCAAAATGTATTATAGCCCAATCAAGACAGAAGAAATCACATAGACTATTTCAGCCCACAAATCAGGAAGATAGATGATTAGAGCATTTTTTATTTTTAAAAACAGGATGGGATGAATAAAAGAGGGATAAATTATACTGTGCTCTTCTTTAAAAAATTCCATTTCTGAAAAGTCATCTCCATAAGATGTTCATACTTAGAAATGCATGTAGGATCACTCAGTGGTATGATAAAACACATGTCAGAGGTAGAGAAGAGGCAGTTTGGGCTAAGGACAGATAACAGAGCCAAAGGAGAGGACAGGAGACACAAGTGAAACAAGCGTGGCTCAGGGCCTGAAGATCAGAGTCACTGTCATGGAGCCCGCTGTCCTCTTTGAACAAACTCCTCCTTTTCTGACTTCCTTATTTCTGTTAATGGATCCCTGACTCTTTCCACCTGCTGGGTTTAAACACTGAAAGTAATTTCTTTTTATGCTTCTCACACCTCCTTAAGTCCTGCACACACCTTATACATCATCAAGACCTCTTCATTAATCCTCATCGCATCTGAAACAGCCTGAAAAATGACCTGCCAGCTTCATGGCACCCCACTCCTGGCAGAGGGAGCAGGGACTTTCTGCCGTAGCACTCATCACAGGCAGCCACATGTGTTTCCTTGGAAACACATTCCTAGGGCTGGCATTGCCCTAGGAATGCTTCTGTGGACTGGGTTATGAGACTCTACTATCACAAAGATCTCCCCCTTTCAACCCTGGGGTAAGATTCTGTTAAATGCAATGCATTTACATACCACTCTAAAAAGCAAAGCAGAAATACGGCGCTTTGTTTTACAGTTTTAAAGCTTATAGGAAATATACAAGTCCTATCTTCTAAGCAGTATCTACACACACACAAACGTGCATTCATATACATAAACTTTTTGAAAATTCTCATTTAAAAAGGAGTGTCTTTAATCTGCTATGTAGTCAAACCACAAAACCAAAGAGGTACTCCTTATTTAGCACTGTTTTTATGCAGAGATGTTCCTAGCTATACTAGAGTAGGTTAACTGGTGAAACATAAACTCCCAAAAAACAAGAAAGAGGTTTATTGTTTGTTCATACAAAGTCCCAGATGAGTTTTCCCTATTGATAGATCTTCATTGCATAGCATTGAAGACCCAGTGCAAACAAAAATAAATAAATATGTAAAATTAAAAAATAGACCAGCTTCAAATCCGTGAAAGGAAATAAATGTGAAAGCCTGACTGCAGGGGGAAGACATTTCCAGGACTGGAAGGGGCACATGGGACTTTGACTCACATTCAATCTCCAGAACACAGCCACATGAGCAAGGTAATCTGTGTTTTCAGGAAGATGAGGCATGAAGTTAGAGAACAACTGGTAGTATTTTCCACAATGGTGTAGCAACTAGACTAATGAGGTGAATTTACAGGAAGAACAACTGTCCTCCTGTACCCAGCTTGGTGATGGAAGGACATGAGACCACTGACTGGGGAATAGGTCTGACCTCTACACGAACAGAAAGCCAGGGATTACATTTACGGGGAATGCCCCCATTAGACATTCTAATAAAGTCTCCTTGTTGTCTAAAACACACCAAAAAGTTTTCTTAAATGAACACACTTCAGTAATACATGGTTGGCAATGTGACAGGTTGAGACGTGGGCAGTAGCAGTTTGAAGGAATTAGGCAAGAAGCCCAGATGAAAGAAGCAAAGCCCAGGCAAAAATCCAAGAATGCCAGGGAGGGCTTGGGAAGAGAAATCAAATAAGTGAAAAGAGATCAGGAAGTCATAGAAACCTTGGGGCAGAGTAGAATTGGAGTTACCAACATTGACGTTGAGACCTGGCCTTGCCACTTACCAGCTGACATAGGAGAAGTTGTTTAACTTCTCTGAGCTAGGTTTTTATTTGTTAATTTGGGGTGATAATATCTACTTCACAACGATTCACTGGAGAAACAAATGACATGATGTGTGTGAAAACTCACAAAGCCTGGCAGAAAGAGGGCTAATTTTAACTCTATTTTTATTTTCATAAGCTTAATAAGCTTAGAGTTTTGAAGAGTGCTGTTTAGGAAGGAGAAGATTTGGAACCGTTTTATGTATAAGTCAGTCCCTAGTTATGAATCAGAAGGAGAGTGAGAACTAGCTGGTGTTAAAGGCTGTGCTTTGGGAAGCTTTACGGAATCGGTTTCCTTTGCGAAGTCCTGCCTTGCTGCATGTCTGTCTGCTTTCCTTCCTCCTTTGCCATCTACTTTTCTTCCTTTCCTTTCTTCCTTCTTTCCTTCTTTTCCTCCCTCTCTTCCTCTTTCCCTCCCTTCCTTCCATCCCTAGTTTTTTATCTTCCTTTTCCTCCATCTAATTTCTTTGTTTGATAAACCTAGACATTGGGGAGGGTGAAAGCAATTTCATATAAAAGGGTTCTAGACAGGAGTTTGCTAAGGTAGGGTTTTAAGAGGTTGACTCAATAATAGAAACGGAAAGGGTGCATTTCTCATGGATGTGTTATTTGGTGCAAATTTATTGGGAAAAAAATTGTAGTATGTACCCTCAAGATGAGAATTCCCTTTGACCTGCATTAACTCTTCTGGGCAATCATCCTAAGAAAACAATCAGAAAAATATTAAGTCTCATGAGTAAGGATGCCCATCCATCATAGTTTTATTCACAGCCATGAAAAATCTGAAACAGGCTAATTGCTCAACATTAGACAGATGGAAAATTAAACAAGGTTATATCCACCTAACAAAAATATGTAACTGTTAAAAATTGTGTTTATGAAGTGTTTCAGTAACATGGATAGTATCATAATAAAAGGACAAATGAAATGAGTAGATTACAAAGTGAGCACAGCCATGTCAAAACTGCAAGCAGGGAAAGCCTAGGAGGAAATGCATCACAGAGGCAATAGTTGTTAATCACTGGTAGGTGAATACAAGTGCCTATTTTCTTTCTACTTTTCTGAATTGTCTGTATATTTCTAATGCACCTGTATCATTTTTATATTTGAGAATACAAAGTCAAAAACAAAACGACTCAATCAAACAAAAAAAAAATACAAAGTCAACTTTAGTTTAACAGAATGATCTCTGTTCATTTCCAAGGCAAACCATTCAATATCACAGTAATCCAAGTCTATGGCCCGACCAGTAATCTTGAAGAACTTGAACAGTTCTATGAAGACCTACAGGATCTTCTAGAACTAACACCCCCAAAAATATGTCCTTTTCATTATAGGGGACTGGAATGCAAAAGTAGGAAGTCAAGAGATTCCTGGAGTAACAGGCAAATTTGGCCTTGGAGTACAAAATGAAGCAGGGCAAAGGTTAACAGAGTTTTGCCAAGAGAACACACTGGTCATAGCAAACACCCTCTTCCAACAACACAAGAGAAGACTCTACACATGGACATCACCAGATGGTCAACACCGAAATCAGATTGATTATATATTCTTTGCAGCCAAAGATGGAGAAGCTCTATACAGTCAGCAAAAACAAGACTGGGAACTGACTGTGGCTCAGGTCATGAACTCTTTATTACTAAATTCAGACGTAAATTGAAGGAAGTAGGGAAAACCACTAGACCATTCAGGTATGACCTAAATCAAATCCCTTATGATTTTACAGTGAAAGTGAGAAATAGATTCAAGGGATTAGATCTGATAGACAGAGTGCCTTAAGAATTATGGATGGAGGTTCATGACATTGTAAAGGAGGCAGTGATCAAGATCATCCCCAAGAAAAAGAAATGTAAAAAGGCAAAATGGTTGACTGAGGAGGCCTTACAAATAACTGAGAAAAGAAGAAAAGTAAAAGGCAAAGGAGGAAAGGAAAGATATACCCATTTGAATGCAGTTCCAAAGAATAGCAAGGAGAGATAAGAAAGGCTTCTTCAGTGATCAATGCAAAAAAATAGAGGAAAATAATAGAATGGGAAAGACTAGAGATCGCTTCAAGAAAATTAGAAATACCAAGGGAACGTTTCATGCAAAAATGGGCACAATAACAGACAGAAACGATATGGACCTAACAGAAGCAGAAGATATTAAGAAGAGGTGGCAAGAATACACAGAACTATACAAAAAAGATCTTCATGACCCAGATAACCACATTGGTGTGATCACTTACCTAGAGCCAGACATCCTGGAATGTGAAGTCAAGTGGGCCTTAGGAAGCATCACTATAAACAAAGCTAGTGGAGGTGTTGGAATTCCAGTTGAGCTACTTCAAATCCTAAAAGATGATGCTGTGAAAGTGCTGCACTCAATATGCCAGCAAATTTGGAAAACTCGGCAGTGGCCATAGGACTGGAAAAGGTCAGTTTTCATTCCAATCCCAAAGAAAGGCAATGACAAAGAATATTCAAAGACTTGCACTCATCTCACATTCCAACAAATTCTCAAAATTCTCCAAGCCAGGCATCAACAGTACTTGAACTATGAACTTCCAGATGTTCAAGCTGGATTTAGAAAAGGCAGAGGAGCCAGAGGTCAAATTGCCAACATCCACCAGATCATCAAAAAAGCAAGAGAGTTCCAGAAAAACATCTACTTCTGCTTTATTGACTACGCCAGAGCCTTTGACTGCGTGGATCACAACAAACTGTGGAAATCACCACATGGATGGCATCACCTGCTCGATGGTCATGAGTTTGTGTAAGCTCCAGCAGTTGGTGATGGACAGGGAAGCCTGTGTGCTGCAGTCCATGTGGCTGCAAAGAGTTGGACATGACTGAGTGGCTGAAATGAACTGAACTGCCTCAACTTTAGTTTCTGGGAAAATAGTTGATACTAACTTGCCTCATTTTAGCCTAGTGCTATTGAACAAAGAACTGGTGTAATTAACAGTAAATCAATTTCCCTTGCATCATAATGTAAATTACACTTTCAGAAGTGAATTAAAATGTATTAAATATCTATCTTTTTCTCTATATATAGATTTATAGGTACCATACAAGTATGTAATGAGTTTTAACATGAACCATTTCCTCTCTGATAAGTCATAGTTTTGCTTTAAGGATATAACTGGTAAGAATAAAATGTAAATCTTTAGTGCTGGATTTTTAGTCCCTATCATCATGACAGCACAGATTCCATCATCTGACTCACATGGTTTGCTTGTTTCACAAGGATTGCATTGGTGTCTGTCAGGATAAGAATGAACATCTCTTTGAGCTGATTTGATTATTCTTAACTCTGGCTACTGGTAGCCATGGACATCATGCCTTCTTTGTAGACTATGGTGATGGGGGCTACAGATAATGAAAATATCTGGATAATCATTATTGACATTAACAAACATTCTCAAACATCATGACCCCACTGATGATCCTGGGAGTCTGTCTGGGTCCATCGCAACCCACAGTGGGATATGAAAGAAACTTAATGTAACATTACTCAGATGACCACTTAATTTAAAAATATTGATTTAGAGTGACACTCTAAATCAATTTAGAAGTTCCAGGGAAGATTTAAATGCACTGAGGAGTCACTGCTAGCTGAGAAGAGATTATCAGGCAAAGGAGTCATTAAAAGTTGGCTCAGAAAGTCAGAAAGATTGACAATGTTCTGGAAGAATCATATATTAGAAGATATTGCTAAACAAGATAGGGAGAGTTGGCCAAGGAATACCAAGATGTGATTTTTCTCTCTTCAACTCCAAATAAAATTTTGTAAACTACCGAAAGTGGATATGGAGAGTTCCTATCTTAATATTGACAGCTTTATTTGGATTCACTGAAAGGTATACCACCTCCTATACATAAAATTGCATTCAATATTAAAATTACAGTACAGTAAACCATAAAGTTTACCCATGGGACTGCACATGGCAGATTTAGAATGGGTCAGGAAAATATACCACAACTGACAAGGGAAAAAATATGACCTGAATCTGAATTTCCTGCCCATGCAAATACAGATGCAGTCCACGTCCAGGAAACATCATGGTCTATTTATGATAATAGGAACCTGTAGGTGTCTGGATTCAGGTGAACCTCTCTGATATTTGGCATTAATTTTAGTCCTGGCAGAAAACTGTATTTTACTTCCTTGCAGAGCTTTCATGAGGAAATTGAAAATATTGATTTGTAGATCACCACACTATAGATCAATCTCAACACATGGATGTTGTGCTTTGTTTTATTTAAAGAACCTGCATCGGAGATGTCTATTTTGCTTTGTGTTCAAAACCTCAAGTCAGTGGTTCTCAGACTTCAATATACACATGAATCTCTTGGGTTTTTAGAAAAAATGCTGATTAAGGAATAAGCAAGATTCATCTACACGAAGAGAGTCAAAAGGCTGGTTATCTTTCCAGGGTAATGACTGTAAGGGGCAAGAGAGAACTTTCTGAGATGTGTAAAATGTACTGAACACTACACTTAGGAATTGTGCGCTTTACCAAATATGTCTAATTCTGCTGTTATTCTTAAAGCCAAAAATATAATACAATTAAAAAATGAAGAGTGGTTAAGGCTCTACACTTTCAGTGCAGGGGGCATGGGTTTAATTTCTGGTCGGGAACAAAAATCCCACATGTTGTGTGGTACGGTCAAAAAAGTTTTAAAAAATGAATCTTGGAACATATGGCAGGAAAAAAAAAAAAAAGGGTTTAAGGACTGGACCCATTGTAATAAGCCTGGGTCCATAGTTGGCTGGAATGAAATTGTCAACCAAATGTCAGAGATGAGGAACCAGAAAAGGTAGACAAGTTGTAAATTTGCTTCTTGTCATTCTGAGTGCCCCTCAGTTCAGTTCAGTTGCTCAGTCGTGTCCGACTCTTTGCGACCCCATGAATTGCAGCATGCCAGGCCTCCCTGTCCATCACCAACTCCCGGAGTTCACTCAGACTCACGTCCATTGAGTCAGTGATGCCATCCAGCCATCTCATCCTCTGTCATCCCCTTTTCCTCCTGCCCCCAATCCCTCCCAGCATCAGAGTCTTTTCCAATGAGTCAACTCTTCACATGAGGTGGCCAAAGTACTGGAGTTTCAGCTTTAGCATCATTCTTTCCAAAGAAATCCCAGGGCTGATCTCCTTCAGAATAGACTGGTTGGATCTCCTTGCAGTCCAAGGGACTCTCAAGAGTCTTCTCCAACACCACAGTTCAAAAGCATCAATTCTTCGGCACTCAGCCTTCTTCACAGTCCAACTCTCACATCCATACATGACCACTGGAAAAACCATAGCCTTGACTAGACGGACATTTGTTGGCAAAGTAATGTCTCTGCTTTTGAATGTGCGATCTAGGTTGGTCATAACTTTCCTTCCAAGAAGTAAGTGTCTTTTAATTTCATGGCTGCAGTCACCATCTGCAGTGATTTTGGAGCCCAGAAAAATAAAGTCTGCCACTGTTTCCACTGTTTCCCCATATATTTCCCATGAAGTGATGGGACCAGATGCCATGATCTTCGTTTTCTGAATGTTGAGCTTTAAGCCAACTTTTTCACTCTCCTCTTTCACTTTCATCAAGAGGCTTTTTAGTTCCTCTTCACTTTCTGTCATAAGGGTGGTGTCATCTGCATATCTGAGGTGATTGATATTTCTCCCGCAATCTTGATTCCAGCTTGTGCTTCTTCCAGCCCAGCGTTTCTCATGATGTACTCTGCATATAAACTAAATAAGCAGGGTGACAGTATACAGCCTTGACGTACTCCTTTTCCTATTTGGAACCAGACATCATATCCCTTCCCAAATCTCTTCTCTCTCAGCAGATATTTCCTCACAGTTCACTGGGAAAACAAATAAATGTTGTCTATCAGGAACAATCTTTTTCACAACTCCTTTCCCCACAGAGATATACTTATCTGTAGGTATGCCATCTTTTACTCATGTCCTAGAGAAAGAAATTTTTACCAAAGGCTGGTCCCTCTTCTAGTCTTTAGATCCTATCTGCTTTCAATTACTCAGAATCTTTATACTCTCAATTATCTCTTCTCTTTCCTGCATCATCAACCTCCTCTCAATCGGGTCCTTCCCTCAGCACCATGTTAAAAATGTTCCCGTTTCCCCTACCTTAATAAAAAGCCTACCCTTGACCCATTCTGACTCCTCCCTTCCTGTAAGAGTTGTTTATGTTTCTTGTATACGTATCCTCCTTTGCACCCCTCCACCTTTTGCAATTTGCTGCTACTTCACTTATACTATTGAAATTGCTCTTGGTAAGATCATTTCAATAACCTCCAAGTTTCTAAATTTAAAGGCCAAATTTTCATTCTCTTATTTGACCTCCCTGCAATATTTGATGCTCCTGACCAATTCCTTCCTCTTTAAGTACTCTCTCCTAAATTGTAGGATAACATTCTCTTGTTTCTCCTTTTACCTTTTGTAACCAGTCATTTTCAGTTAGCTTTCTGGATTCTTCTTCCTTTATGTATTTTTTTTTAAGTTTAAAAACAAAGCAAAGAGAATTCTATGTTTGGTCCTCTTCTCTTCTTCCTCTTTATACTCGTAATGAGTTATTCAGTCACAGATCTGAGTTCTGCTATCGCTGCTTCAACTCAGGTGATCCCAATATAATGCTGTATTTGGGGACCACTGCCTGGCAGAATAATTCCATATGGACTCAACATGACTCCAGGCTCCTTCCTGACATGGCTATCCTCTAGCATCCTCTGTCCTCTCCTCTTTATGCCCTAAGCTATAAGAGATAGGGACTGCCCTGGTGGTCCAATGGTTAAGAATCCCCCTTGCAATACAGAGGATGTTGGTTTGATCCCTGGTCAGGGAACTAGGATCCCACATGCCACAGGGTGGCATGATGCAAAGAGCATCCTGTGTTTTGCAACTAAGACCTGACACACCCAAATAAATATTTTAAAAAGATTTTCATGTTTTAAAAAAACATAACCCAAAATAGCTCTTGTTACACTAAACACAATATATAGTACAGTTGAGTGATTAAGAGTTCAAACTTGTAAGCCTATAAGCTGTAGTTCAAATCCTGGATCTGGCACTTGGTAGCTATGGGACCATGAGCTGATTAAAAAGATCCCTTTGTGCCTGAGTTTTCTTTTTTGTAACATGGAAATTATGGAGTATTGTGAATATCTGTAAAGTGATAAGAACTGTAGCCAACATATAGTAAATATTCAATAATGTTAGTGACCACATAAGTCATTATATCAGGTAATTTGCAAACAATGGCTTATCACATCAGGTAGTTTGCAAACAATGGCTTATCCCAGGACTGAATGACACTATAGATACAGTCTCCCCAAGGTATAGGTCAGAAACTTACTTTTTCCAGCCTCTCTTTAAGACAGGCATGTGGTAAAGATATCTCGCAAGACTTCACTTCCAAAAAGAACAATGTGAGGACAAAGGCACCATGGAGGATTCATTCTCTGAAGAGCATGGACAGTGGAAGGCACTTGATTTAAGCAGTGAAGAAGATGCAGGTGTGTAATGTCCAGAGTCAGCAGTGCACAGCATGATGTCAGTGCCCAGAGGTGGCAATGGGGTCTTTCCTGGAACAGCTCTGCTGTATGTTACAGGGGTTTTACTCAGCTGGGTACTCTTGATGTCCAACTCCACAGCCCTTTCAGTGACTCTGGGAACTATCCAGAAAAACCTTGAATGACTCTTTCTTAACTTAGGGCTTCCCTGATGGCTCAGAGGGTAAAGCATCTGCCGACAATGCAGGAGACCTGGGTTTGATCCCTGGGTGGGAAAGATCCCGTGGAGAAGGAAATGGCAACCCACTGCAGTATTCTTGCCTGGAGAATCCCATGAACGGAGAAGCCTGGCAGCCTACAGTCCACAGGGTCGCAAAGAGTCGGACACAACTGAGGCAACTTAGCATGCATGCTTTGCATCCAAACAAACACGATGCCACAACAGAAGTTGCCCGATGACTCTGACCTCTGATCCTCTGATCTGCATCTCTGGGGACTGGAATTCTGCCACCTCTATTTCCCAGACACTCTGGCCAGGTGGCTGCAAGTTATTCCTGTCAATGGAAGACACTGGAAGAGCTGCAAGGTGGCAGAAAGGGATCATTTTTCTTTACCTTTTCTGCTTCTGGCAGTGTCGCTGGCAGTAGCAGCAGCAGTCAGTGTGTGTGGGCTTCCTGCTCCCTGCTCTAAAAGTGTGTGGTTTCAGAGGTGGCAGCAGCAGTAGGAACCTGGAAGATGTTGAACTGGTTCCAGAGGAAGCTGTGGTGGGCAGGTGACTACCAGCTCCTAGGCTCCAGGCTTTATGCAGGATAGTGACTCTTGTGGTCCCAGTGATCCCGCAGCATCAGCAGGTGTTCTGGCAAACCTGCCTACAGGGAGTATGGGCTCAGGTAACAGCATTTCCTCTTCACTCTCAGATTCGACCTTGAAGTACATCATGTTGTTACATACCTGGATCACTGCATCACCTTCTTTTTGTGTCTCCAGACTTTCCAACACCTATGTAACCAATTCACTCTGTTAAGACACCCTGTTTAAAATATCTGGAGGGATTTGTTTCCATGACTGACAGAAGAACCAAAGAATATGAATTATATTTTTTTTAATTCTTGGAAACTTTATTATTTGTGATTATACTTACTCAGGGCTTCCCTGGTTGCTCAAACAGTAAATTAAAGAATCTGCCTGCAATGCAGGAGACCTGAGTTCAATCCCTGGATCGAGAAGATCCCCTGGAGAAGGAATGGCTACCCACTCTGGTATTTTCACCTGGCAAATCCCATGGACAGAGGAGCTTGATGGGTTACAGTCCATGAGGTCACAAAGAATTGGACAGGACCAAGCCACTAACATTTACACTTTCATACTTATTCAAGTGAAAGCTGTTTTTAAGAAGTCCTTGAATAATCATTCATTGAATCTGAGTGCTAATCCTATACCATGTATATAACTCATATATAGTTTATATGATATGATTTATGAAGTCATAAAGTCTTTGATTTCAGCTAATGAGGGTGGAAGACACGCTGCCTGGGCTCACAAGTTGGCTTTGGTGCATACCTGCTTTGTGAACTTGAGCAAGTCACTACCTCCTCTCTGTTTCCTCATCTATGAAATGGAGATGATAGTCATGCATGGTTGCATGATTGCTCTGCGAGCTACCATGTCGGTACCCGCAAAGTGCTCAGGACAAGGCCTGGCACATTGCAATCACTCAGCAGCTGATAGGTGGGTTGTCACTGTTCTAGCTACTGCTATTTTGTTAATTTTTCCTGGAGCAAAGAGAAACAACTCAAAATCTTAAAATAATCTATACAATGAATGAATCATCTTAAATATAAAATAAAAATAATCTTAAAAGTCTGAAATTTTCTTTCAACCAAAAAATTTCTATTTGCCTTGTATATTTGTTAATGCAGTCCCTAATATACACATCTTAGAGGGGCCTAAAGACTTTGAAAACCCATTAACTTTGAAAATTCAGTAATCAAGAGAGTGCTAGGGATAAAAAAAACTATCTGGATTAAATGCATACATGACCCTTTGAAAAATCCACATTCTTACAAGAAGGGATGAGAAAGGAGAGTAAAAAAAAGCCTACCCTCTCTTTTGTTTTAGGTGTGAAGACAAATTGCTTTTTTTCTTATTTCAATTCAAGAGCTTTAGTGAAACAAATATCCTTACTCTGCACCTACTGTGTGCCTGGCATTGTTCAGGTCACTTGGGCAAGCACAGTGAGCAAGAGACACAACACAGCCTTTACACTAATGCAGCTTGAAGTCTAAAGTGTTTTGTTTTTTTAACTTTTTATTTTGTATTGTGTGTGTGCTTAGTCACTCAGTCATGTCCAACATTTTGAGACTCCCATGGACTGTAGCCCACCAGGCTCCTCTGTCCATGGGATTCTCCAGGCAAGAATTCTGAAGTGGGTTACTATGCCCTCTTCCAGGGGATCTTCCCAACCCAGAAACTGAATCCAGTCCTCCCACATTGCAGGTGGATTCTTTACTGTCTGAACCACCAGGGAAGCCCATTGTGTATTGGGTATAGCCTATTAACAATGTTGTGATAGTTTCAGGTGGACAATGAAGGTACTCAGCCATACATATACCTGTATCCATTCTCCCCACAAACTCCCCTCCCCTGACCTCCAGGCTGCCACGTAACATTGAGCAGAGTTCCATGTGCTATATAGAGTAGGTCTTTGTTGGTTATCCATTTTACATATAGCAGTGTGTACGAAATCAGATTGATTATATTCTTTGCAGCCAAAGATGGAGAAGCTCTATACAGTCAGCAAAAACAAGACTAGGAACTGACTGTGGCTGAGATCCTGAACTCCTTATTGCCAAATTCAGACTTAAATTGAAGAACGTAGGGAAAACAACTAGACCGTTCAGGTATGGCCTAAATCAAATCCCTTATGATTATACAGTGGAAGTGACAAATAGATTGAAGGGATTAGATCTGATAGACAGACTGTCTGAAGAACTATGAATGGAGGTTTGTGATATTGGGCAGGAGGCAGTGATCGAGATCATCCCTAAGAAAAAGAAATGCAAAAGGGCAAAATGGCTGTCTGAGGAGGCCTTACAAATAGCTGAGAAAAGAAGAGAAGTGAAAGGCAAAGGAGAAAGGAAAGATACATCTATCTGAATTCAGAGTTCCAAAGAATAGCAAGGAGAGATAAGAAGAAAGCCTTCCTAAGTGAACAATGCAGCAAAATAGAGGAAAACAATAGAATGGGAAACACTAAAGATCTCTTCAAGAAAATAAGAGATACCAAGGGAACATTTCATGCAAAGATGGGCATAATAAAGGGCAGAAAAGGTATGGATCTAACAGAAGCAGAAGAGATTAAGAAGAGGTGGCAAGAGTACACAGAGGAACTGTACATAAAAGGTCTTAATGATCCAGATAACCATGATGGTGTGATCACTGACCTAGAGCCAGCCATCCTGGAGTGTGAAGTCAAATGGGCCTTAGGAAGCATCACTATGAACAAAGCTAGTGGAGGTGATGGAATTCCAGCTGAGCTACTTCAAATCCTAAAAGATGATGTTGTGAAAGTGCTGCACTCAATATGCCAGCAAATTTGGAAAACTCAGCAGTGGCCACAGGACTGGAAATGGTCACTTTTCATTCCAATCCCAAAGAAGGCCCAAAGAATCTTCAAACTACCACACAATTGCACTCATTTTACATGTTAGCAAGGTAATGCTCAAAATCCTTCAAACTAGGCCTCAACAGTTTATGAACTGAGAACTTCCAGATGTACAAGCTGGATTTTAAAATGGCAGAGGAATCAGAGATCATATTGCAAACATCCATTGAATTATAGAAAAAGCAAGAGAATTCCAGAAAACATCTGCTTCATTGACTACACTAAAGCCTTTGACTATGTGGATCACAACAAACTGTGGAAAATTCTTCAAGAGATGTTAATCCCAGACCATCTTACCTGCCACCTGCAAAACCTGTATGCAGGTCAAGAAGCAACAGTTAGAACCAGACATGGAACAACAGACTGGTTCAAATTTGGGAAAGGAGTATGTCAAGGCTGTATATTGTCACCCTGCTTGTTCAACTTATATGCAGAGTACATCATGTGAAATACTGGGCTGGATGAAGCACAAGCTGGAATCAAGATTGCCAGGAGAAATATCAATAACCTCAGATATGCAGATGACACCACCCATATGGCAGAAATCAAAATGCCTCTTGATGAAGGTGAAAGAGGAGAGTAAATACACTGGCTTAAAACAACATTCAGTAGATGAAGATCGTGGCATCCAGTCCCATCACTTCATGGCAAATAGATGGGGAAACAATGGAAACAGTTGCAGACTTTATTTTCTTGGGCTCCAAAATTACTGTGGATGGTGACTGCAGCCATGAAATGAAAAGACGTTCCTTAAAAGGAAAGCTATGACAAAACTAGACAGCATATTAAAAAGTAGAGACATCACTTTGCCATCAAAGGTCCATAGAGTCAAAGCTATGGTTTTTCCAGTAGTCATGTATAAATGTGAGAGTTGGACCATAAAGAAGGCTGATGCTGAAGGTGAAGCTCCAATACTTTGGCCATCAGATGCGAAGAGCCAACACATTAGAAAAGACCCTGATGCTGGGAAAGATTGAAGGCAGGAGGAGAAGGGGATGACACAGGATGAGATGGTTGGATGGCATCACCGACTCAGTGGACACGAGTTTGAGGAAACTCCAGGAGATAGTGAAAGACAGGGAAGCCTGGAGTGCTGCAGTCCATGGGGTCATAAAGAGTTGGGCATGACTGAGGGACTGAACAGCAACAAGTGTGTAAATGTCCCTTCCAAACTCCCTAAGTATCCTTTCTCCACATCCTTCCCCCGCAGCAAGCATAGGTTCATTCTCTAAATCTGTAAGTAGTTCTCTGATATAAGTTCATTTGCATTAATTTTTTTTAGATTCCACATATAAGGGATGTTATAGTTCTCCTTTGTCTGACCTACTTCACTCAGTATGACCATCTCTAGGTCCACCCATGTTTCTAAAAATGACATTATTTCATTCTTTTTAATAGCTGAGTAATACTCCATTGTGTGTGTGTGTGTGTGTGTGTGTGTGTGTGTGTGTACACACCACATCTTCTTTATCCATTCCTTTATCAACGGACATTTAAGTTGTTTCCATATCTTAACTGTTGTAAATAGTGCTACAGTGAGCATTGGGGTGAATGTATCTTTCAGATCATGTTGTTCTCCAGATACAGGCCCAGGGGTGGGACTGCAGGGTCATGTATTGGTTCTATTTTTAGTTTTCTAAGGAAGCTCCATACTGTTCTCCATAGTGACTGTACCAATTTACATTCCCACTAACAGTGTAGGAGGGTTCCCTTTTCTCTATACCCTCTCCTGTATTTATTGTTTGTGGATTTTTGATGGTGGCCATTTTGACTGGTGTGAGGTGATATCTTACTGTAGTTTTGATTTGCATTTTTCTAATAATTAGCAATGTTGAACATCTTTTCTTGTGCCTCTTGCCATCTAAATGTCTTCTTTGGAGAAATGTCTACTTAGGTTTTCTGCACATTTTTGATTGGGTTGTTTGTTTTAATGCTGTTAAGCATCATGAGCTGTTTGTAAATTTTGGAGACTAATCCCTTGTCGATCTCCTCATTTGCAAATATTTGTCTTTTCATTTTGCTTATTGTTTCCTTTGTTGTGCAAAAGCTTTTGAGTGTAAGCAGGTCTCATTTGTTTATTTTTGTTTTAATTTCCATTATTCCGGGAGATGGACTGAAAAAGATATTGCTGCAATTTATATGAGTGTTCCACCTAAGTTTCCCTTTAGAAGTTTTATAGTGTCAAGCCTTACGTTTAGGTCTTAAAATCCATTTTGAGGTTTTTTTGTGTATGGTGATCTAATCTGTTTTTGTGAATTGGACTAAAGAAAGTTGCTTATTTTCTTTAGTCCAGTTCAAGAGCTTTAGTGACAACAAATATTCTTATTATGCACCTACTATGTGCCTTGGCTTTGTCTGAGACACTTGGGCAAGCACGGCAAACAAGAGACATAGCCTCTGCTCTAATGTAGCTTCAATTCTAATGTGTTTTTTAAGAAAGAGCTCTAACGCTATTTTATAAATTTTGGGTATTGTCTGTTTTCATATCATAATATTATATATGAAATTAAAATTTTCATTTTAATGTTTACATGTAAATAACATAAATATTAAATTCTAGGATCCAGGATAAATTAGATCTCTTTGTATATGTTTTCACTTATTTTTCTGAACGTATCAAATATCTACTTTGTGCTAGAAAATGTGAAATTTTTGTCCATGTGGTAATTATCTTTTTCAGAGATGTCTTTCTATATAAAATTAGAAAACAGAATGCTATCATCATTATAGATCCTATTGAGTAGTTTTAATAAATGGGTTTTTTGGGGGGTTGCTGAAATTTAAATGTATTACTCTCAAATTTTGGACCAGTGGCGCATAAAAATAGTTCTAAGCAATTTATACTAGAAATTCTTCAAGGTAAATCATGTCTACATAGCTTTTTTTTTTTCAAGAAGAAAGTATATTCACATATTTCAATATACGTAAGTGTGGGGCTTTTTTTTTTTTTTTTTTTACTGAACTAGAATAAACTGAATATTGACAAATTCTTCTCTGAGAACCAGTTACAAATCCAACTAACGAAAGCCTACTACTTCCAATATGTCTACCATAGTATTACATCTAACATCAGATAAACAAATACATCATTAATAATTACAACTGTGAAATAGCACAGTCATCCAGGTGGGAATCTACTCTATTAAATTAAGAGATATTTATCTGATTCTCATAGTGACTCTAGTATTCTTGCCTGGAAAATTCCATGGACAGACAAGCTTGGCGGGCTATAGTCCATGGGGTCCACAAAGAATCGGACGTGACAGACCACACACACACCCATAGTGGTCTTATCTGGAACACTGTAGATAGTTATTCTATATAATTGGCAAAACGGAGTTATTTTAAACATGGTATATTATATAGTAATAGCTAATATTCATTGATTTCTTACTTAATACAACACCATAACAACTCATTTAATTTTAATAAGGCTCAATAATTGGGTACTATTATCCCCATTTTAAGTTGAAGAATTGGACTTCCCTGTAGCTCAAGTGGTAAAGAATCTGCCTGCGATGCAGAAGACCAGGATTCAATCCCTGGGTCGGGAAGATCCTCTGGAGAAGGGAATGGAAATCCACTTCATTATTCTTGCCTGGAGAATTCCATGGACTGAGAAGCCTCGCAGGCTATAGTTTATGGGGTCGCAAAGAGTCGGACACAACTGAGTGTCTATCACACACAGGCATACACTCACTCATGACACAGATATAAGAGGAGCTAGAACAGGGCTTACATCCAAGTGTTGTCTGGGAAGGGTCAAGGTCTTATTCTTGGTCCCCCTGCCCTACTCTCATATACTAGCCTCCCCAAAAGAATTCACTGCTGTCAGCAAAACAACAAGAGTTTTTCCTTCCTTTTTTTTAATCCTAAGAAAAATGTTCATAACTATGACCTGCTTCTCTCTCATATAAATAATAATGGTTCTGGTGTTCAGTGGACATTGATTTAGGTGCCTCTTTTTATCTCTAGGTTCTTTGGAAGCACCTCTCACTATAATGCCTCTGCCCTCAGACAAATTTATGAATCATGCTTACAAAGAGAAAGATAAATTTCCCCCGGTCTCTATCACATTTTAATAGTGGGAAGAATAATGCAGAGGACAGATAATGAAAACAATGAAGAATAGTAGAAGGAAACTTCTTTGGTGTTTTTTTGGCTGAATCACCAAACCATAACTCAGACCTTGGCTATCCTGGCTTAGATTTCTGAATCTGAGACCAAAAAGAGAAGTAATGGTGACATTGAGATGCAGTAGTATAAAACTTGCCATATATATCTAATACATGTATTGTCATAGCTAAATGTTAAAGTATTTTAATTAATTTAATTTAATTTAATTTCCTTGTACTTCCAATAATTACTGTCCTTGGGCAAGAAACCGAGTGATTCTACTTCATAATGAATTCCACAGTATAGAATAATTAGAGTACTGTTAAAAGAAAAATCTAAATTGATTATTTTTAATTTTTATTTTATATAAGTATAATTTTGCATTGGATTTACAAGGTTGTGTTAGTTTCAGTGTACAGCAAAGTGCATCAGTTATACATAGACATATATCTATTCCTTTTCAGATTCTTTTCCCATATACGTCATTACAGAGTACTGAGACAGTTATCCGTGCTATATAGCAGGTCCTTATTAGTTATCTATTTTATATATATTAGTGTGTGTGTATTCATCTCAGACTCCTAATTTGTCCCTCTGCCCACCTTTCTCCTTTTGTAACTATAAGTATTTCTGTTTTGTAAACAAGTTCATTTACATAATTTTCTTGGATTCCACATGTAAGTGATATCATTACATATTAGATACAACTTCACAAATTATTCGTGAAACAAAAATGTCATGTTAAATGTACTAGAAACACATGAAGACAAAATCTAACTCTGTGCTCCTACATTTCCACATTGTTTTGGGCAGGAGTGCCTTCCTTTCCTAGTTTGTTTACTTGTAAATAATTTAATTACTTTAACAATTTTGGTTTGATTGGGTTTCTGTTTCTGTTTTGACTGGAGGCACATTCAGCTCCACAGTCAGGCATCGTCCTTGTGGGACACGTCTGGGAGGGCAGGTAATAGCCATTTGTCCCTCTCATTTGTTGTTTTTCAGGCTTCAAGTCAGCAGGCGGAGGAGGGAGGCAAGTGACAAGGCCCAGTCTTTCAAGCCCCTTCTGTGCCTGCTCAGGCTGGTGGCACTGCCAGGAAGAGCTGTTGGAGCCACAGGGAAGGACAGGGTGCTTCCCATTTAGAAACAACTCTGTGAATCCCTCCAAAAGCCTTTCTTCTTCCTGCAGCTGCCATGAAGGGTGGGAATAGAAAACAAGCACATCTCTGTTTAAATTCAGTGCTTTTTCCAGATGTCACTTTTGGGGATATAATTTTGAAAGAAGAAAATTAATTATGATGTAAGTTCAATTACTTAGAGACTTAGAGAAGACAGGTAATTAAGAAGTGCAATATCCTACTATATTACACGGGGAATGCTGCTCAACATTATGTAATGACCTAAATGGGAAAAGAATTTGAAAAAGAATAGATATGTGTATGTGTGCAGGTGTGTGTGTGTGTGTGTGTGTGTGTGTATGTAACTGAACCACTTTGCTGAATACCTGAAACTATCACAACATTGTTAATCAACTATAATAAAAAATAGAACATTTTTTAAAAGGTGCAGTGGTTTATCTTACAAAAACAACCTTTTACATTCAGAATTTAAAGCACTTTTTAGGCCTAAAATAAGTATAGTTTCTATCACCCAAAGAGATTCAGAACTTTGTGGTTCTGAACTTTTTGATCTTATCCATGCTATGTGAAATGTACAGTACCTGATTTAAAAAAAATGAATTCCCCATTTATTTGTGAATGCAATAATATTTGCACAGAAATTCCTCATAAATCTTACTTTGCTTCATAAAAAATGTTAAATCAGTAGTGTACTTACAAAGAGACTTCTGAAAAGGTATATCTTCTAAATACATTTTCATTATTCTTACAATGTACTTTAATCATAATTAGAATCTTTTAATGTTAAATCTTTCCTTAGCTTTGTACTATGACTTTTTGGCCCTTTTTAATATTATGTGATAGTATTATGTTACATTAATATTCAAAGGGATTGCAAATAATCTGTTAGTGATGATGGACATTAGTTTGTTTTATGTTGACTTTTTGTTGTTGTTGATGTCCAATTAAAAGCAACGTATAATAAAGTAATTTATTGATCTTGAATAGTGATTTGCTTTAGACCTTGTTTTATTGAAAACCTATCTCAATCTCATCTCCATACTGAGCGTGGGTCCTCACAATCCTGAATACTCAAAAAGGACTTACTTACAATTTCAGTAGTGTTACACTCTCCACCCATCAGTATGTCATACTGTTCGATATTATAACCACTCTGCTGCTGCTGCTAAGTCACTTCAGTCGTGTCCGACTCTGCAACCCCATAGACAGCAGCGCACCAGGCTCCCCCATCCCTCGGATTTTCTAGGCAAGAATACTGGAGTGGGTTGCCATTTCCTACTCCAATGCATGAAAGTGAAAAATGAAAGTGAAGTCGCTCAGTCGTTTCCAACTCTTAGCGACCCCATGGACTGCAGCCTACCAGGCTCCTCCATCCATGGGATTTTCCAGGCAAGAGTACTGGAGTGGGGTGCCATTGCCTTCTTCTATACTATGATATATTTCTCTCTATTCGTCCTTAACTTTGTTTTTACCTAAGCTTTTTAGTTACTAAAAATTTAAGGCCAATATCTTTATTTCTAAGATCAAATCATTGCAGACTAATCATTTTCCACTGTTTATATACTGTGAGTTTTGAAACCTATGGGCATACTTACCACTAAAAAATAGTGTTTTAGGAGACATGCAGTCCATTGCTGTATCTCACAGTGTCTGATGTGATAGTCTGTGGTATTCTTGCATAATTTATGTAGGCAAGAGAGAGAGAGTGAGAATCCTAAACAAAACATTTAGGAAATCCTAAACAAAACGAAAGAAACAAAAGATTTCTTTTTTAGTGAGAAATCTAAACAAAAGTGAGAATCCTAAGTCAGAGAACCTAAGCTCTAATTCTGATTTTGTCACTTAAAAGCATTATGGCATTAGGAAAATTCTGTTATGATTTATTAAGTGTTCAACACTGTGTGTGGCCTCAAACAGATGGTCAGTAAAAGTTAATTTCCCATTTCTTCAGCCCCAGTGTCTTCATCTGTAAGTCAGCAATAACAATACCTTTACAGCCCAGTTGTTGCTAGAGTTAGCTCATACCAGCTCACAAGAGCTGATTAAATTTTTAAGAACTTTGCAAGCCTGTTTTTTTTTTTTTTTCACACAGCCAATAATAAATATTAAATTACATTGGGCTTCCCTGGTGGCTCAAACAGTAAAGAATCTGCCTGCAATGCAGGAGACCCAGGTTCAACCTCTGGATTGGGAAGATCCCCTGGAGAAAGTGTTCCAGTATTCTTGCCTGGAGAATTCCATGGACAGAGGAGGCTGGTGGGCTACAGTCCATGGGGTCACAAACAGTCAGAGACCACTGAGTAACTAACACTTTCACTTTTCTTTTTTTACCATTAAATAATCTATGTTAAAAACAAAGGCAATAAACATTCAAAACTCATCTCTTCATAAGTATTTTACTATCATCATGCCCTTAAGGTTATGTCAATGTGTTGGTCATCAGTGTACTGGAAATTCAGTGAAGTCATTTTATTGAAAGCTTGGAATTGGCCATTGAAGTATTTATATCATAAAAATTGTAAACTCTTTAAATCAGAGCTTCCCCCAATCCCCAGAGAACTGATTGCTACACATTTTTCAGCATTGTGCATACCTACCTGGTTTTTAAATGGAAAAGCACTCTACACATATAGATAATTTTTGAAGTTCATTCTGAGCTTAATATCCATCCAATATCATGTTGAAAACTTTGAGGAACAGATGCTGCCAGTGATCATGGGTGCATCAATAGTTAACAACACACTGATTATGTATTAATAGCTTAGGGGGAAGGTAGCCTTTAAGATTTGGTCTGAAAAATGATTGAATCCTTGTATTCGAATGTATATGGAACATATGACTGTAATCATTTGCCAGGCATGAATTTCAGGAAGTAAGTCCTGCAAATGGCCCTAAATATCATTTAGTCTCTTATTGTAAGTATAATCTGTAATTCAGTGGCTCCATTTTTAGGACAGACTTGGCAATGTTTGCATGTCTATTATTTATGGTATCATGATATGCATTTATAAGGTGACTTGTTGATAAAGAGGTCAGTGATTTGTGTAAATTGTTATATTTAAGCAGCTACAGCCTTAAAACCTAATTCCATAAGACATAGAGGCTCCAATGAAGTCAAAGATTTTTACTCCTGGAAATGTATTTTACTTAATTGAGACTGTGCTAACTACCAAAAAAAAAAAAAAAAAAGGATTTACTCAAAAGTTCCAAGAAAAGAAAAAAATAAATACCAACTTTAAAATACATGCTAGTGATGGAGTATTTCCATATATTTTTCAATTATGATTTGGAGTATTTTTTCTTGTCAGTGCTATTTTTAAAAGCTCTTAAATCTCATAAACCTCTATTGAAGCAGTGTTTGCACCTAAAACTTTTTCATTTTAAAGTAACAAGTCAAATCTTCTAAAAAGCAATCTCAGCATGCCAACTTTGAAAGAATAAGAAATGACAGACTGTAATGATTGTGGAAAATAATATAAATTAGCTATTTTGAAAATAAAATCTGGAGAATACAAAGAATATAAAACAAGTTGATATTTGAATAATATTTCCAATGATTCTTTTTATTTCTCTTATATTCAAAGTCACTTTTTTATCCAAGGGATTAGTTTCTATTACAAATTGCTTTGTTACAAAGAAAGTTATCCTAATATGATTAGATAATGTGAGAGGAAAATGGAAATTATGAGAAAGTCATTCTATTGATAAATTTTATTCCTAAATTTTATATTTTGCTTTAAAATTATTAAGTTATTTCCCTATGCATGTTTTTTCTTACATTAGTGCATAGTGTTCTTTTTAACTTTACAATTGTGAGATTCAGTTTGATCTCTACTGCTTACCAATCATGAATAAATTAATAATAATTCTTCTGATTAGTTTCATGCACACATAAAAACCAGGAATAACAGAACCTAAGAAGCAGTTCTAAAAATGTTCATATCAGGCAAAAAGTTGATTTCCACAGATGTTCCTTTTGTAAATGATGTCAGCACTTCTCCTGACACTAATGCAGGGTAGGGTAGACACTGTCATGCAAGGGCTCAGAATGTCAGGAGAGTTGTCTTTGCTGAGATCATTTTAACTTTCCACTGAAACTAAGAACATAGAAAGAAATGAATATCCACAACACTAAAAACTGAGACT
The DNA here is from genome assembly GCF_027580195.1 of Bos mutus. Lineage (NCBI taxonomy): Eukaryota > Metazoa > Chordata > Mammalia > Artiodactyla > Bovidae > Bos > Bos mutus. Next base: position 22,316,606 of record NC_091625.1, on the reverse strand, counting down.
GGATAATTACCTCCATGAGACTGTGGAAAGAATCTATCCAAATTGTAAGGCATGTGGAGGGAGATTACAAAAAATTTGTCTGCTCTCAACTGTCATATAAAATAATACACTACTGTGTATAAAATGGGCTTCCCTGGTGGCTCAGCAATAAAGAATCCACCTGCAATGCAGGAGACATGGTTTTATCCCTGAGTCGGGAGGATCCCCTGGGGAGGGAAATGGCAACCCACTCCAGTATTCTTGCCTGGGAAATCCTATGGACAGAGGAGCCTGGTGGGCTACAGTCTATGCAGTCACAAAAAGAGTCAGACACGACTTAGCAAGTAAACAACATGTAAAAAATAAATAATGAGAACCTACTGTGTAGCACAAGAACTCTACTCAATGAATGTTCTGTAGTGACCTAAATAGGAAGGAAATCCAAAAAAGAGGGGATACATGTGGGAATGGCAACCCACTCCAGTACTATTCCTGCCTGGAAAAATTCCAAAGACAGTGGAACCTGGTAGGCTGCAGTCCATGGGGTATCAAAGAGTTGGACAGGACTGAGCACAAGTGTGTGCACACATGAATGATTCACTTTGCTGTATGACACAGGGAACTCTACTCAACACTCTGTGGTGACCTAAATGAGAAGGAAATCCCCAAAAGAGGGGATATATGTATAACAGATTCACTTTGCTGTAAGCAGAAACTAATACATAAAGCAACTATACTCCAATAAATAAATATTTTTTTTAAAAAAAAGAACAGTTGGAAAATGGTACAATATACCCCTCAACTCCACCCCATTTGTCACTGGCTTCAAAAACTGAGGTGAGCTTCACCCACTAGAAAGTAAGAAAGTCAATTTTCCATGTTTCTTCTGTCACAGTGCACACATGCACGCATGTGCGCATGTGCGCGCGCACACACACACACACACACACACTCCAATAATGATAGGGGCCAATGGAGAGATACCCTAGCATTCATCCTTGGGAGAGACAATTTTTCAGGATATTTTACATGTTCCTTCAGGAGTCTTCAATGAAATAAAGTCCTAGTGGTCCATAGTTGTAATGAACCCAAAAACACAATCTTCATTGACTTTCCTTTCCTTGAAGTCTTTCACTTCAGCTCTTTGGGATCACACTTCAGTAGAATTACCTACACCTAAGCCTGTATGCCTGAGAAGGCAATGGCACCCCACTCCAGTACTCTTGCCTGGAGAATCCCATGGATGGAGGAGCCTGGTAGGCTGCAGTCCATGGGGTCGCTAACAGTCGGACATGACTGAGCGACTTCCCTGTCACTTTTCACTTTCATGCATTGGAGAAGGAAATGGCAACCCACTCCAGTGTTCTTGCCTGGAGAATCCCAGGGACAGGGAAGCCTGGTGGGCTTCCGTGTGTGGGGTTGCACAGAGTCGGACACGACTGAAGCGACTTAGCAGCAGCAGCAGCAGCAAACCTTTATGCAGGTTGTGTTTTCAGGGACATCCAAACTAGGATGAATGTCCTACTTCCCCCTTGTTTGGCTGCTTTATAATTTTATTCACTCTTTAAGACTTAGCTCAGATATCACCTCCTCAGAACAGCCTTACGTGACTCCGCCACTCTGATTTAGATACCCCTTTCATTGTTGTTCAGTCAGTGGGTCCTTGTGTCCGACTCTCTGCAGACCCATGGACTGCAGCATGCCAGGCTTACCTGTCCCTCACTATCTCCCAGAGTTTGCTCAAACTCATGTTCATTGAGTCAAGGATTCCATCCAACCATCTCAGCCTCTGCTGCCCGCTTCTCCTGCCATCAATCTTTCCAGCATCAGGGTCTTTTCCAGTGAGTTCACTCTCTGCATCAGGTGGCCAAAGTATTGGAGCTTCAATTTTAGCATCAGTCCTTCAAATGAATATTCAGGGTTGATTTCCTTTGGGATTGACTGGTTTGATCTCCTTGCTGTCAAAAGGACTCTCAAATGTCTTCTGCTGCACCACAGTTCAAAACCATCAGTTCTTTGGTGCTCAGTCTTCTTTATGGTTCACCTCTCACATCTATATAATGGATGGAAAAAGCATGGCTTTGACTGTACAGACCTTTGTTGGCAAAGCGATGTCTCCGCTTTTTAATACGCTGTCTAGGTTGGTCATAGCTTTTTTCCCAAGGAGCAATTGTTAATTACTGTGAAGTGATGGTTGTTTTATTAATCAGATTATGGATATCATTTTACAAAGTTTACACATATAAACGCATTACACTGCATGCTTTATACAATTTTGTCAGTTATACCTCAAGAAAGTTGAGTAGGGGGTAGAACAAATTTTTTTAAATGTCAAGCAATATTTTTTCCTGCTGGGACTATAGGTTTACTCCTATTTTTCAATCTTATGCAAAACCTCTTACTGCATAATTTATGAGGTATAGCAGCTTTTGATTGTTGTTTTTGAAAATTCTAAACTATGGACCCCATGGTGGCATTTTGCTAAATAGCCTTGCCCATGTTGGCTTTTGAACATTTAACAAATAAAAGCACACAATAAAAAAGTCAGTATGTTCACATTTTTGTTGGCATGTGTTTGTGAGTGATAGATTACAATATAAAAATATTCTGTTAAGTGAATTGTGCTTTAAAGTGTTTGAAAGTCCCTGCTATAGGCCAGTGCTTCTCCCAAATGTAGTTCAGGATCCTCAAGTCCTAATAATTAGGCTAAAAATGCAGCTTCCTGGCCTCATCCCAGAAATTCTGATTCAATAAGTCTAGGGTGGGGCCCAGAAATTTGTATTTAAGAAGAACTACAGGTGATTCTCACTGAATCACTGTTACAGGCTCAGATGATAACACTTCAAGGGGTGCAATGAAGGGATGTAAAGAATTGCCTGTCAGTTCACTTTCTAACATTATAGAGGGCTTCCCCAAGGTTAGAATTGTGTCAGAAACCTTAATTCTTGATACAAAGCAGTGTAGTGCAGTGGTTAAGAGGGTTTTTAAAATGAGACAGACTCGAGTTTTAATCCTAATTTGTCATTTACAAGTTGTGAGATATTGGGACCCTCATTTACTTTGTATAAGTGGGGTTAATAACTGTTCCTATTGCATAGAGCTAAAACGATTCAATGAGATAAAGCAACTGGTGTATAGTAGTAAAGGAAATGTTTGCCATTATTATCTTTAGGGATCCCCAACATTTTGAAAAAAGTTCTACCCAATTTAACAGACATTAGTTGAGTGTGCAAAGAATTATGCTAAGTGCTTTTGGAAATGCAAAGATGAAAAACAGTCCCTACTTTCATGGACCTTACAATCTATTATGATCATAGACTTTTATAGCAGGAAATAATCAGGTTACCCAACCCACCTCTCATTTAAAAGGAGGAAAGTGAGACTCAGGAGCCTCATCATGTTGCTCAGAGTTGTCCACACAGTTAGTGGAGGAGCAGAAATAGAACCCAGGCCAATGTCTTTCCATCAGACTGGACTTCACTTCAGGGCTCAGAGCCCAGTCCTCATAGGGATGTACTGGTAAATGGTAACAACCAGTTCTCCTGGTAGGAAAATGTTTGTGTACATATTTATATGTCATTTTATTCTACACTTTACTCATATGAATAAATAATACATGGCTTACAAATGATCATGAAATATACAATTCCCTTTAATGTAAATCCCATATGACCAGTTGGTTCTCACTGGATGCTCTGTTTAACTTTTGCTCAATTCTTATATCCATAGCCAGCACATGGATTGGCTCAGATGGGTCTTTGTCCACTAACTCCTTGTTTTAATTGTGGTAACATACATGTAACACAAAAGTGATTATATGAATCATTTTTAAATGTATAGGTCAATAGTGTTAAGCGTATTCACATTGTTGTGCAACCAATCTCCACTTTTTCATCTTGCAAAACTGAATCTCTATACCCATTAAACAACAGCTTTTCATTTTTCTCTCCCCCTAGCCCCTGGCAACTACTATTCTACTATTTGTTTCTATGAATTTGCCTACTCTAGATACTTTATTTCAGTGGAATCATACAGTATTTGTCATTTTGTGACTGTTTTTTTTTTTTTTGCTTAGCATAATGTCCTCAAGATAATCTATACTGTAGCATATGAAAAGATTTCTTTCCCTTTTTAAGGCTAAAACAGTGTTCCTCTGTATGTATAGACTGCATTTGGTTGTTTATTCATCCATTGATGGACATTTGGCTATTATTAATAGTACTGGCTAATTGTTTAGCCAGTACTAATTCTTGGCTATTATTAATAGTACTTATACGAACATTGCTGTGCAAGCATCTCTTTACAATCCTGCTTTCAATTCTTCTGTATATATACCCAGAAGTGGAATTGCTAGATCATATGGCAGTTCTACTTGAAAATTTTGGGGGAATCGTCCTGCTTTTTTTTCATAGTGTCTGCACCATTTTACATTCCCAACAGTGCAAAAGCATTTCAGCTTCTCCATTTTCTCAGCAACTTATTTTCTGGGTTTTTGATAGCAGCCATTCTAATGGGTGTGAGATGATCCGCTAACTCCTTACCCAGTAAAATTTATTATTAAATCCGACATGTGATCCACTGTAAGATTATGTGAACATTAATAAAGGGAAAGCTCACTAAAATGGAGTCAGGAGGCCAGTGGGAGAAGCTCTGATATCAATATAGATTTCAGTATCTGTATTTGCATCTCTGGCAGGATGTGATACTACTCTACCACCACTAGAAAGAGGAAGAAAGATTTTTCTTCGGCCTAGCAACATCTCAGCCAATGAGACTGTTAACAACTCAGCCAATGAAAAGTCACTATACTTCAAACTCCCGGTTTCCTCCAATGGACTTTTTGTTTGTAACCCAGGCAACTTCCCCTTCTCTATAAAAGCATTTCCCCCGGCTTGCTTTACCACACTTTCTTGTGGTTCACTGTAGTCTTGTGTCCTGAATTACATTTGCTGCTCTTAAATAAACCTATTTTGTTGGTAAAATAACTTGCTGTTTTAAGATTACACTGAAGTCTCATAGAGCTCCAGAGAAGAACACTGAGAACTCCCAGTGTGGCCTAGTCCACAGAGCTCATGCTTCCTCGCTGACCCTGAAATCTGAGGGCAAGTTTTTCTGCTGGATCTGAGCTCTGCCCTTTTTGCATTTTGAAGCTCTCCGGGCTATACGGGGGGTGTGTTTCAAGCTTTTGTCATTTACTTGTTAAGGCTTTGTGCTGTGAGTATTCACGCTGTGGGTGGCACTTTTGAAATCAGGCCCTTCCTACTGTAACTGTGCTGGTATTTTGGCCTGCAGACTATTTAAGAATTACTCTTTGCTCTCAGTCAGTCAGTTCCGTCGCTCAGCCGTGTAAGACTCTTTGCGACCCCATGAATTGCAGCACGCAGACCTCCTTGTCCATCACCAACTCCCGGACTTCACTCAAACTCACGTCCGTCGAGTCAGTGATGCCATCCAGCCATCTCGTCCTCTGTCATCCCCTTCTCCTCCTGCCCCCAATCCCTCCCAGCATCAGAGTCTTTTCCAATGAGTCAACTCTTTGCATGAGGTGGCCAAAGTACTGGAGTTTCAGCTTTAGTATCGTTCCTTCCAAAGAAATCCCAGGGCTGATCTTCAGAATGGACTGGTTGGATCTCCTTGCAGTCCAAGGGACTCTCAAGAGTCTTCTCCAACACCACAGTTAAAAAGCATCAATTCTTCGGCGCTCAGCTTTCTTCACAGTCCAATTCTCACATCCATACATGACCACTGGAAAAACCATAACCTTGACTAGACGGACCTTTGTTGGCAAAGTAATGTCTCTGCTTTTGAATATGCTATCTAGGTTGGTCATAACTTTTCTTCCAAGGAGTAAGCGTCTTTTAATTTCATGGCTGCAATCACCATTGGCAGTGATTTTAGAGCCCCCCAAAATAAAGCCTGACACTGTTTCCACTGTTTGCCCTTCTATTTCCCATGAAGTGATGGGACCAAATGCCATGATCTTCATTTTCTGAATGTTGAGCTTTAAGCCAACTTTTTCACTCTCCTCTTTCACTTTCATCAAGAGGCTTTTGAGTTCCTCTTCACTTTCTGCCATAAGGATGGTGTCATCTGCATGTCTGAGGTTATTGATATTTCTCCTGGCAATCTTGATTCCAGCTTGTGCTTCTTCCAGCCAGCGTTTCTCATGATGTACTCTGCATAGAAGTTAAATAAGCAGGGTGACAATATACAGCCTTGACGTACTCCTTTTCCTATTTGGAACCAGTCTGTTGTTCCATGTCCAGTTCTAACTGCTGCTTCCTGACCTGTATATAGGTTTGTCAAGAGGCAGGTCAGGTGCTCTGGTATTCCCATCTCTTTCAGGATTTTCCACAGTTTATTGTGATCCACACAGTCAAAGGCCTTGGCATAGTCAATAAAGCAGAAATAGATGTTTTTCTGGAATGCTCTTGCTTTTTTGATGCTCCAGCAGATGTTGGCAATTTGATCTCTGGTTCCTCTGCCTTTTCTAAAACCAGCTTGAACATCTGGAAGGTCACGGTTCACGTATTGCTGAAGCCTGGCTTGGAGAATTTTGAGCATTACTTTACTAGCGTGTGAGATGAGTGCAATTGTGCGGTAGTTTGAGCATTCTTTGGCATTGCCTTTCTTTGGGATTGGAATGAAAACTGACCTTTTCCAGTCCTGTGGCCACTGTTGAGTTTTCCAAATTTGCTGGCATATTGAGTGCAGCACTTTCACAGCATCATCTTCCAGGATTTGAAATAGCTCCACTGGAATTCTATCACCTCCACTAGCTTTGTTCATAGTGATGCTTCCTAAGGCCCACTTGACTTCACATTCCAGGATGTCTGGCTCTAGGTCAGTGATCACACCATCATGATTATCTGGGTTGTGAAGATCTTTTTGTACAGTTCTTCTGTGTATTCTTGCCACCTCTTCTTAATATCTTCTGCTGCTTTTAGGTCCATACCACTTCTGTCCTTTATCAAGCCCATCTTTGCATGAAATGGTCCCTTGGTATCTCTAATTTTCTTGAAGAGATCTCTAGTCTTTCCCATTCTGTTGTTTTCCTCTATTTCTTTGCATTGATTGCTAAGGGTTTCTTTTCTCTTCTTGCTATTCTTTGAAACTCTGCATTCAGATGTTTATATCTTTCCTTTTCTCCTTTGCTTTACACTTCTCTTCTTTTCACAGCTATTTGTAAGGCCTCCCCAGACAGCCATTTTGCTTTTTTGCATTTCTTTTCCATGGGGATGGTCTTGATCCCTGTCTCCTGTACAATGTCATGAACCTCATTCCATAGTTCATCAGGCACTCCATCTATCAGATCTAGTCCCTTAAATCTATTTCTCACTTCCACTGTATAATCATAAGTGATTTGATTTAGGTCATACCTGAATGGTCTAGTGGTTTTCCCTACTTTCTTCAATTTCAGTCTGAATTTGGCAATAAGGAGTTCACGATCTGGGCCACAGTCAGCTCCTGGTCTTGTTTTTGTTGACTGTATAGAGCTTCTCCATCTTTGGCTGCAAAGAATATAATCAATTTTGCTCTAGGGGGGAAAAAAAACCCTGTGAAAATAGGATCCCAGTTATCTAAATGTATTGAGCCCCACCCCACCAACCTTCATGGACCCCAGCCTATATTCGTTTAAAATACATGGTCTCCTCCTCATGTTCATTTGCGTAAAGGACTTAACCAAAAGCAACTCAGAACATCAGTGGCCATTGTGGGGAACTTTAGAACTCTCTAGACTTACCTTTCTTGAAATGTTAGATAGCCATGGCCCTGAAATCATCTAAACTGAACTGGACACATATTTTGATTGGTATTTTGAGGCTTCCAAATGTTATCAGCAGTCTGAAAATTGCCTGCACAACACAATAATTAATTCTCTGTATTGTGCAGAAAATTCTCTGCACAATACAATAATTAAATTTTGAGGCAAACAAACTATTAAAAACTAGTGAGTGCAGTGCTTAGTTGCTTGGAGTCGGGTCAGACTCCAAATAAACCCCAAATTACCTAGGTTCCTGGACTAGGCCAAATTGTGAGCCACAGTTTTCTAAAGTAATCAAGGACCCAGATAGGTTTGCTGAAGAATTTAACAGAGTTATTCAAACCTACCAGCCTGGGTTCTCAGATTTGTATCAATACACATGCTTGCTGGTGAGGGTCAAGCCAAACATTAGATAAAACTAGCCCAGTGGGAACATCCTGGAAGGGATTAGAAGATCAAACCCCTAACTTGGCAAGAGGCTACAGCACTCCCTGAAAACATCCACCAAGCAATGACAATAGCCTTCCCTAAGCCTATTGATGGGAACAGAATTCAGGCTTGCACACAAAAATCTGATGACCCAGTCCATGACAATTGTAATTGACCTCAGAATATTTTTAAGGACAATCTGGTCTTCCTTGAGATGTTCAGTCCACTGGGGTAGCCTCTAACTGTATGTTTATTAATCAGAACCTTTCTCTTTTAGTTGAAAGGACCAGGATGGAATGGGAAACTGTGTCCATTCCAGATTTAGTTACTTTAACAAATTAGCATGTTCAAACTCTAGATGAGTCACCAAAAAAGATTGCTAAATTTCTTAATCTTGAACTCTGGCAAATGAAGTTCCCTAAACAAAAACAAAACCTTCCAGTTTCTGCTGTTATTGCAAAGAGCCAGGAGACTGGCGGGGAAAAAATTGTTACAAATGTAAACCTTTCTGGCATCTTCAGCCTTCTAACCAGTCTTTCCATTGTTCTCCCAATTCCAAGTGATGGACCTCTGAGCAACAGCAGATACTTTTCCGATTTCTCCTCAATCAGCTCAGAGAAACAAGTCTCCAGATGGGGAATGAGATCTATCTTAATGGACACTGGAGCCACACCCTTGGTACTCAATCCCACTGCTATAAAGCAGCCCCTGCCTTGAAGTACTAAAACTGTTCAAATTGGGGGAAATCTCTAGTGAACCTCAAGAGGTCCTTATCCCTGAGCCGATTCCCTTTTGTTTAGGCTCTTTGAGATACACACCCTTTCTCCTAAGCTCCTCTGCCCCTATCCATTTATTAGGCTGAGACTTTTCGGAATAGTATCTGACCAGGATTTCTTTCTTCTAAAAAGGGAAAATAATTCCTAGAATTTGACAGAAGCCATCAAATTAGCCAACTAAATGAATTAAGCAACCCTTCAGCATCTTTTTCTCTGCCTTTAACAGTACGGGAGCTGGTGCTGGAGAAACCGATAATTTTTCTCTATTGAAGCAGTTCCCATCTCCTTTATGGGCAAATCTCTAGTAATGGAAAAATTCACAGTGCATCTCCCATGAAAGATTCAAACAGATATCCTCAAAATCTCTTCTCAGAATTAATCAATACCCTATAAGTAAAGAGCCACTAGTGATAAAACAACCCACCTGTCAATACAGGAGACAAGTTCGATCCCTGTGTCAGGAACATGCCCTGGAGGAGGTCATGGTAACCCACTCCAGTATTCTTGCCCGGAGAATCCCATGGACAGAGAAGTCTGGCGGGCTACAGTCCATAGAGTTGCAAAGAGTTGGACACAACTGAAGTGACTTGGCACTGGCTATAAGTCAAGAAGCTCTTCAAGGAATAAACCCATAATAGAATTCAAGGCTCAGAGCATCATTATCCCTTGCAGAAGTTCTGTAATACACTTATTTACCTATGAGAAAACCCAGGGGCCAAGGATGTAGGTTTGTTCAGAACCCCTGAGCAATAAATAACACCATTATCCCTTGACACTGTTGTTCTTACTGACATCCATTCCCACTGGGAGCAGATTTTCACTGTAATTGATGGGTGTATTAATAACGTATTCTTTAGCGTTCTGGGCTTCCCTGGTGCCTCAGATGGTAAAGAATCTTCCTGCAATGTGGGAAACCTGGGTTCAATCTCTGGGTTAGGAAGATCCCCTGGTGGAGGGCATGGCAACCCACTCCAGTATTCTTGCCTGGAGAATTCCATGGACAGAGGAGCCTAGCAGGGTATAGTCCATGGGGTTGCAAAGAGTCGGATACGACTGAGCGACAACATTTTAGTGTTCTAGCTGGTGAGGCAGGTCAGTATCTTTCTGCCTTTACTTGGGAAGGGTAACATGACACCTGGACAAGCATGCTCCAGGATTTCACAGAAAGTCTTTTTTTATTTTTCACAAATCTTAAAAGCTGATAGTTTTCTGTAGGTTCTTAGTTATATGGACAATTTAAAATATGTAGATGATCTCCTTCCCAAATCTCCGCACCAGATGATAGTATCCACTTATTAAAATGTTTGGCCTTGAAGGGACATAAAATCTCCAAAGAAAAGCTGCAGTCTGCTCACACTTAGGATCAGTATTTATAGCACCTGATCTCAGAACAAGAGCTGCTATTTGGTTCCTGATAGGCTTCATGGCCTTCTGAACTTCCACAAACCTAAACCTAAGCACCAATTCTAAAGTTTTCTCCAGCTAGCTAGTTACTGTTGAACCTGGATTCCAAATCTCTCTCTTATGGTTCATCCACTATATGCTTTATTAAAACCTAGCAAACCTGATCCCATTAATTCGGGAGGTCAAGATGACACAGCTTCTGATACAGCTTCTGAACAGCTTCTGAACAGCTTATTGAGATCACCTGCCCTTGGACATTCTCATTATCAGCTTCCCTTTTCCCTTATATATGTGAAAAGGAAAGGAATGCCCATAGAATGCTCACCCCCAAACAGGGGAACTGTCAGTGACCCATAATGGTATTATGGCCAACATCTTCCAACTCCTTGTAATAATTTACAGAAGATTCCTCTAACCAATGCAGATTTCCATGGTTTACAGGTGGTTCTTATTTAAAGGAAGAAAATGGTAGAGTGTTCGATAAGCTATTGCAACTCCTTTGACATCACTGAGGCCACACCTTTACCTATAGCTACTTCGGCCCAATTGGCTTCACTACACACGAATTCTTGTGCTTAGAATTTAGCCAAGGGCAAAACCACAAACATTTATACCAATACTGTAGTCAGTATGTCCTTGGAAGCAGCCCATGACTTTGGGATACTATGAAAACAATGAGGTTTCCTACCTCTAATGGGGAAGAAATTTTAAGTTTCCCTTACATCCAAAATTAATTAGCTGCCATACCTTGCTAGAAGCCTTGGGTATTACTGAGATCCCTGGACATGTCAAGCTTGACTCCCTAGAGACAAAAAGGAAACCACTGTGCTGATATTTATGCCCCAAATGCTGCTTTCAAAGGAATAACCAGATCTCTGTTGTGGTCCCAAAGGACACTGGTTTGATTAAAAAAAAAAAAAACTCTGATTCAGGTTAAATAACAAACTGATCCTATGAGAAATTTTAAGATTCCCATTCCTTATGATTGTACATGCATTGAACCAGTGGTCCACTGACAAAATGATGGCATTCATGAAATATTGTTGGGGGAATACTAATAAAGCCACAAAGAGTGCTTCCCTCGCTTGTCCTCCCCGTCCAAAATACAATCCGGGGAAACCTCGCTGCACTGCTCCTGGGTATCTTGAAATGCCAAGTGGGCCATGCAAGGTTTGGCATGGATTTCATACTGCCCCTATCTCATGGATATAAACGTGTTTTAGTCATGGTACGTATGTTTTCTCACTGGACCAAAGCTTTCCCTTGTAGATAGGCTACTGCTGCTTCTGTGGCTAAATTTTATTAGAAAAGATGATCCCCACCTGGGGGACTCCTCTTGCACTTCATAGGGTTAAAGAACCCACTTTACTGGCCAGGTGTTTGGACAAGTCTGCTTTGAGTCAGTTTTTAGTGTGTTCACTATGTTCACTATTCTAAGATATAGACAGACTTAATTTTTTATTTTATTGAAGTATTGTTGATTTACAGTTTGGTTAATTTCTGCTGTACTTACCATCCTTAATCATCAGGGCTGGTGTAATGTCCTAACATATTTACATTTTTCTAATAATTAGCCCAGGGAACTGTACTCAACGTTTTGTAATAACCTATAAAGGAAAGGAACCTGAAAAAGAATATATACATATATAAATATATACATACACATGTATATATATATATGTGTGTGTGTGTGTATATAATTGAACCACTTTTCTGTACATCTGAAATTAACACAACACTGTAAATCAACTATACTTTGATTTTAAAAAATTGTTTTAAAGACCCAACTAGCAAAATTTATAGAGACTATCCAGATACCCTGGCCAAAAGCATTGCTCAGATCCACTCCTTTGGTAACTTACAAACTCTTCTCTTTTGAGATGGTCCAAGGGATACCCACGGAGAAGGCAATGGCACCCCACTCCAGTACTTCTGCCTGGAAAATCCATGGACAGAGGAGCCTGATGGGCTGCAGTCCATGGGGTCGCTGAGGGTCGGACACGACTGAGCGACTTCACTTTCACTTTTCACTTTCATGCATTGGAGAAGGAAATGGCAACCCGCTCTGGTGTTCTTGCCTGGAGAATCCCAGGGATGGGGGAGCCTGGTGGGCTGCCGTCTATGGGGTCACACAGAGTCGGACACGACTGAAGTGACTTAGCAGCAGTAGCAGCAGCAAGGGATACCCAATGCAATTGGCTTCTGACTCCTTTGACCCACCGTTGATAAGAGAAGATATACTTCAATATTGCACAGGCCTAACTGCTTGTGTTAAGAATAACTCTGTTTCAGTAGAGTAATCTTTTCATACTGTGCTCTCAGGAAATGAAGACCTTAAGCATCACACCTTGCAGGTCGGATTTTCCATTTATTGGAAAAGACGGGCTCCAGGAGGGCTCTCTTCAACCTCACTGGAAAGACCACTATCACGTACTGCTAACCAACCTTCTGGATTCTTACCTGAACTCATATTCTCTGACTTTGCAACCTGTAAGCTATAACACAAGAAAACATTTAGTTCCAAACAGTTTAAGATAACAATATCGTTTAATTACTTCACACTTATTCCTACAAGGCCTCGTCCCCAAAAATGTTTTTCATTCCTTCAGTTTTTAGTGTGTTCTTATTATATTCACTATTCTAAGATACAGACTTTTATTTATTTTATTGAAGTATTGTTGATTTACAATTTTCTGTTAATTTCTGCTGTACAGCAAAGTGACTCAAGTTACACATATATACATTCTTTTTTATGTTTTTTTATTATGGCTTATCACAGGATATTGAATATAGTATCTTATGCTATATTGTTCTTCCATTTTATATATAATAGTTGGCATCTGCTAATCCAAAACTCCCAATTAACCCCTCCCCCACCCGCCTCCTCCTTGGTGGCCATAAGTTTACTGTGTGTGAATCTGTTTCTGTTTTGTAGGTAAGTTCATCTGTGTCATATTTTAGACTGCACATGAAATGATGTCATATGGTACTTGTCTTTCCCTTTCTGACTTCACTAAGTATGATCATCTGTAGGTCCATCCATGTTGCTGCAAATGGCATTATTTCATTCTTTTTATGACTGAGTAATATTCCATTGTATCTGTGTACTACATCTTCCTTATCTATTCATCCATGGACGGACATTTACGTTGCTTCCTTGTCTCGGCTATTGTAAACAGTGCTGCAGTGAGTATTGGGGTCCATGTATCCTTTCAAATTAAAGTTTTCTCTGGATATATACCCAGGAGTGGAATTACAGGATCTGGGCTTCCCTGGTGGTTCAGACATAAAGAAGGTGCCTGCAGTGTAGGAGACCCAGATTTGAACCAGTCTCCACACACTCTCCAGCATCTGTTAGTTGTACACTTCTTGATGGTAGCCATTCTGACCAATGTGAGGGGATGCCTCATTATAGTTTTGGATTTCCCTAATACTTGGCGGCTTTGAGCATCTTTTCATGTGCCTTTTGGCCTCCATATATGTTCTTTGGAGAAATGTCTATTTATGTCTTTTGCCATTTTTCAATTGGGTTGTTCTTTTTGTTGTTGTTACTGAGCTGCATGAGCTGTTTGTATATTTTGGAAATTAAACCCTGTCAGTCATATCATTTGCAAATATTTTCTCCCAAACCATAGGGTGCATTTTTATTTACAATATCCTTTGCTGTACAAAAGCTTTAAGTTTGATTAGGTCCCGTTTGTTTATTTTTGCCTTTATTTCTATGCCTTGGGAGACTGACCTAAGAAAACATTGGTACAATTTATGTTAGAGAATGTTTTGCCTGTATTCTCTTCTAAGAGTTTTATGGTTCCATATAAATTTTAGGATTATTCTAGTTCTGTAAAAAACTGGCATGGGTAGTTTGATAGAGATCGCATTAAATCTGTAGATTGCTTTGGGAAGTATGGCCATTTTAATAGTACTCTTCAATCTAAGAGTACGAGATTTTTCATTTCTTTGAATTGTCTTCAGTTTCCTTTATTGAAGTTTTATAGTTCTCAGCGTGTAAGTCTTTCACCTCCTTGGTCAGATTTATTCTCAAGTATATTTTGATATGACTTTAAAAGGGATTTTTTTTTTTACATTTCATTTCTAATATTTGTTAGTATAGAGAAACTCAATCAATTCTGTTTGTTAATCTTGTAGTTTGCTACCTTGCTGAATTCATTTGTTAGCTTGAGTAATTTTTGTGTAGAGTATTTAGGGTTTTCTATATGTAGTATATCATCTGCATGTAATGACAATTTTACCTCATCCCTTCCAATTTGGATACCTTTTATTTCTTGTCTGATTACTATGGCTAGAACTTCTAATACTATGTTAAGTAATAGTGGTGAGAGTGGTCATTCTTGTCTTGTTTCAGATTTTAGTGGGAAGGCTTTGAGCATTTCATCATTGAGTATTATGTTGGCTGTGGGTTTGTCATAAATAGCTTTGATATATATCACCCTTCTACCCACTATGGTAAGAGGCTTTATCTTGAATAGATGTTGACTTTTATCAAATGCTTTTTCTGCATCTATTGAGATGACCATGTAGTTTTTGTCTTCCCTTTTATGGATGTGGTCTATCACACTGATTTTGCATATGCTGAACCATCCTTGTGACTGTGGGATGAATAAGATACAGACTTGAGATGAAAGATGTCTAAGACAATTCCCTTCTACCCTTCCTTATTACTCACCCACAGTAGGTTTCCAGTCTGTACACTTTCTCTTTGATGAGGGACATGACATTCAGGAAAGATCCTTCCTGGCACTGAGAGATTAAAAAGCCACTGAATGCTAGTTAAAACAGACTCTTGATCAGTAATGCCTTCAGAGGAAGGTCTTGAAAAGGACAAATGTGAAAATTAACCAAGGCAAATCTCACTAAAACAGAAATGAGAGATCAGAAGGGGGAGCTCTCATGCATATACTACACAGCACCACTACAGATCCTAGAGGTGTGCTTTACACCTCTGGCAGGAGGTGACACTACTTTATTATCACTGGGTGGAGGAAGGAAACTTTTTTTGTCCTTGGCTGGCAACAGCTCAGCCAATGAAAGAAACCACTATACTTTAAACTCACAGTTTCCTTCAGTGGACTTTCTGTTTATAACTTTCCCTTCTCTTCTATAGAAGAGTTTCCTGTCTTGTCTTTGCTGGATTTGCATGTGGTTTGCCATAGTTATGTATCCCAAATTATAATTGTTTGCTGCTCCTGAATAAATCTGTTTTTCTGGTAAAAATAACCTGCTGTATAATTGTTTTAGTTTGTTTCTTACTCTCACACAAATTATATTCAATAAACTAAAATTTGTCTTAGGTTCAGCATACCTATGTTAAAATTTCACTCACTCATCAACAGTGTAAGTGATTATCTTGCTGAGTCTGATAATTTTCTAATATTGGAAGATTCTTTCCTCAGCCTTTTGTGCTATTGGCAGTGCAAGAACTGCAAACAACAACATGCTTTTAGTTTAATTTGCATTATTATAAACATTATCCTAATCACTGTTTTAAGTCTAAATAAGAGGTGGGCCAATTTCTATCAGGGACCAGAGAATAAATATTTTACACTTGGTAGGCTTCACCGTCTCTTTCCAAATGGTTCATCTCTTCCATTGTAGTGTGAAAGTAGCCATAGACAATACATAAGTGAATGGACAATGCTGTATTCCAATAAAGCTTTATTTATAAAGACACATGATAAGCAGGCCCTAGTTTTCCTACCTCTGGTCTGGACAGTCAAGAAAACAACAAATCATTAGCCCTGCTGCTTGCCAGTTTCCCTTGTGTTAATATTCTCACTATTGGCTACTTCAGGTTACCAACATGCAGGTACTGAAAGTAAAATCAGAGTTACATAGAAGCATGCTATTTATAGCATCCCGAGCATAGAGACTAGGGAGACATAAACAACCTCAACAGCACAGATAATAATGGAATATAATACAATAATTAGAAGTGGTGAATTTTGAGTACTTAATACCTATGTGTTGAATATCATTAATTTTAATTAAATTTTTGTGAATGAGTCTAATTAAAAACTGGCTCACAAAACACCTAAAAATTGAACAACCGGATCTCACAAACCAGTGTCAGCCAGCTGATTCCAGACTCCAGTCTTCTGCCAGTCCCCTCCAAGAAGTAATAACCAATCCATTTCCTGCCCCTTGTACCCTTTCGAGCTTTAAGAAAATGTTCTCTTCTGAAAGAAGTCAGAAACCTGGTCTCTGGGTGTGTATCCTACTCCCCCACAAGCTAGCTTCTATAAAAGCACCTCCTCTTCCAGTTATTATTTATACATCTGCCCCTCAGGTAATTACATTTCTGACCAGACTCGCACTGCCTTAGATCTTACAGAACCAAACCATTTCTCATGTGTTTATATTGTGAGTCACATCTGGTCAGAAAGAATTCCCGTACTCTTCAGAAGTTTCTAAAATTACAGCTTTGCCCAGTCCGGAAACCAGTAACTTAGGGTAGAAAGTGAGAAGGATGTAAGATAGATATGCAAGCAGAATCAGTTGATCCGTATTTCCACAGCGCCAGCCTTCACAATGGAATCTTGAACAACTACCGATTTCACTTCAGTCTCCGTTTTCTCCTTTTTACAAACCAAGGGCGGTAATAATGCTTCGTACGCTTAAAGTCTATGAGGGCAGATATTGCTAACGTGATTTGAGAACACTGGCTAAGGGTGTGTCGGAAATGTAGGTCAGCATTTATCATCTGGACATGAATGTGAGGCATTGAAGACTGCAATTCCATGAGCATGAATAAACACCTTAAGCTCTGAAAAATGTGCTTAGGTTGTTAGGGCAAATGGAAACCACCAGCTTTGAAATTTGCTTTTTTCATTTTTATTTTCATTTCCTTCAGCGTGCTTTCCCCTTCTCCCTATGTCCTAAGTAGCTGAGAGGTAATGGTTTAATATATTCAGACATTTACCTTTACGTACCCTTTGGACCTGGAACAGAAAGTTTATGGAACCAAAATCACCATGTCCATGTCTCTCCTTTCTCTATTCTTCGTTTCCTACTCTATACATCCCATCCTTTTATCCCCTTTCTTCCTTCTTTCACTTTTTCTTTTTTCTTACTTGCCAGAGTACATGTAAACTCAAACATTCCAACCTATTACCCTTAAATCTGTTTGAGGCATTAACTTACATAATGATGTATGTGCTTCTCCTTTAAATAAGAGGCCACTGAATCCATATTTATTAAGCCATTATATTACATCATCCTTTTTCTGTTTTCCAAGTTACTTCCAGGTTCTGCTTTTCACTTTGCTGTGTGTACATATACCAAAACACAACCATCTAACAAAACAAGCTGAAACACAGGATTTAGGTACTAGAGTTCATTCTAGTAAAGCACGACCTTTGCATGATAACTCTTCACAATACATTACATGTATTTCGTCAAGCCCAGTTGGGTTCATGCTTTGGTCTCATGAGAATGCCAACTGACCCATGGGCTTTCCAGAGTCCAACCTGTCTCCCTGTTATGAAGACCAGTATGAAGATCTGTACACTTAATGTCTTTGATTGAATCCTTCTTTCCTGGTATTCTATATAAAAGTAAAATTTCAAAACCACATCAAGTTGGGAAATATATTTCTCTTTTTCAGTGGAACATCAGATTTATACTGGGCTTCCCAGGTGGCTCAGATGGTAAAGAATTGCCTGCGATACAGGAGACGCAAGAGATGCATGTTTGGAGTAGGAAGTGGCAACCTGCCCCAGTGTTCTTGCCTGGAAAATCCCATGGACAGAGGAGCCTGGCAGGCTACAGTTCATGTGTTTGCAAAAGAGTTGGACATGACTTTGCAATTAAACAACAACATTCTGCTGAGGAGGGTAGTTGTGAAAGGGCTATCTAGCCCTGGGTTTTCTTTGCCCCTTGTATGTGTACGGATGGGAAAGAGAAAATGTTTGCTTTATATCAGCTATGATTAGCTACAAGTAATTGTAGTGAGCTTTGCTGAAATTCCTCATCCTAATGATGCAAACAGAAATCACGAAGCACAGAGCTTCAGGTTTCCGAGGTGACTCACAGAGTCTAGCAATCCATCTTGAAAGTCTTTGCAGGTCTATTTTGGGCTGTTCTCCACACATGGCAAGGCTGAAGAATCCCAGGTGTTCAGGCTGAGAGCAAAGTGAGAGCGTGAGGATTGCCCTGCGAAGCAAGAACATGCTCATTAAAGCAGGTTTCTGGTGGGAGGTGGGTCACCTGGCAGTTCTACATTTCTTCTTGAGTTGACCCCTTTCCTTGTTAGAGAGGGGGTCTGAGGTCCAAATGCATCTAGGTTTAATGAGTTGCAGTTCACTGGGGACCCAGAGAGGGCAAAGAAGTGCCTCCTTGGTGAACCAAGAAGAGTATACTGTTTATTTCGTGGATACTTTACTGCTTAAATAATGTAAAATTTTTTCTTTTGTGAGATCTTTCTACTTGGAAGTCTGAAATGGCATATATGAATATAGAAGACCTACAGCTAACAGGCTTATCCAGTTAGTTGGATTAATGATTCTCCATGATAAAACACTAAACTCTTTAAAATGATAAAATCAGAAGGCATTCATCTCTGTATCTCAAATGAGGATAGAATAAACTTAGAGAAATTCTTCTCTGCAGATGTTGGTTGGTTAATTAGGAGAAAAGACCTTTGAATAACAGATTAGGAAATCAGGCCACACCATATTGATTGTTTTAATCTGACAAATACTTGTTAACAGCAAGAATACTTTGTCCTGCAGGACATATTTTAATGAAACAGTGAATAAATGTGCATCATGGTGAAATCAAAAGTGAGAAGCTGTATGTAATAAAATTGAATAGCAAAATGGCAATTTATATATGGCCAAGGCTAGGATTTTATATAAAATATAAAGGATGTGATGTCTGTATAAGACTATGCATGATGACTACAGCAGTGTCAAAGCCCTCAATAAACATCAAATGTGTATCAGAAGCTAAGCAGAGTGTTAACTTGGCATTAAATACCATGAAAAAAGACTTTTTTTCCTTTGCCATATTTTGAAAGACTTCCATTATTCAAAAGTATGGGTTCTTTTCTGTTTGTATTTTAGGAATAGATATGAATGCAATTAAAGTGTATGAAAACCTTTTCTACTATTAGCATGAAAATTCAACTGCAAAGGAAAACTCTGTGCTTTCTGAATCAATATGCTAACTATCTTTATAGAATCAATTAGGTTGCTGCTGCTGTTGTTCAGTTGCTAAGTCGTATCCAACTCTGTGACCCCATGGACTGAAGCATGCCAGGCTTCCCTGTCCTTCACCATCTCCCGGAGTTCGCTCAAATTCATGACCATTGAGTCAGTGATGCTATGCTATCTAACCATCTTGTCCTCAGCAGCTTCCTTCTCCTCCTGTCTTCAGTCTTGAATGTGAGTCGGCTCTTCACATCAGGCAGCTAGAGTATTGGAGCTTCAGCTCAGCTTCAGTCCTTCCAATGAATAACCAGGATTGATTTCCTTTAGGATTGACTGGTTTGATCTCCTTGCAGTCCAAGGGACTCTCAAGAGTCTTCTCCAACACCACGATTTGAAAGCATCAATTCTTTGGTGCTCAGCCTTCTTTATAGTCCAACTCTGACATCTGTACATGACTAATGGAAAACCATAGCTTTGACTATACAGACATTTGTTGGCAAATTGATGTCCCTGCTTTTTAATATGCTGTCTAGGTTTGTCATAGTTTTCCTTCCAAGGAGCAAGTGTCTTTTAATTTCATGGCTGCAGTCACCTATCCACAGTGATTTTGGAGCCCAAGAAAATAAAATCTGTCAATGTCTCCACTTTTGTATTTGCCATGAAGTGATGGAACTGGATGCCGTAATCTTACTATTTTGAATATTGAGTTTCAAGGCAGTTTTTTCACTCTCTTCTTCTACTTTCATCAAGAGGCTCTTCAGTTCTTCTTCACTTTCTACCATTAAGTGGTATCATCTGCATATATGAAGTTGTTGACCTTTCTCCAGTCACGCTTCATTCCAGCTTGTGATTCATCCAGTCCAGCATTTCACATGATACACTCTGCATATAGGTTATACAATGTAAAATTACACAACTTATTATATAAATTTGCTTTATCCTATTTGAATAAAAGTTCTAAATCTTTGGAATTTTAATATAAATACTTCCTATTTTTTTTATGGATTCTGCTACTCTAATCAATTCACTCAATTTTCTTTGCTTTGACTTCCCCACTGAAAAATGTGGATTGTGAGATAATTCTACCTCCTTATCATACTACATAAGAATCGGGTTAAACTGAGCACAAGTAAAATTATTATATGATGTAATAAATGTATTACATAAAGGTATTAATAGTCTTAAAATTTTCAATTATCACGGCTGAAATTGCATAATTTTCTAACTAGATGAAATATATGATCCAAATCATCATTGGGCATATCTGGTTGGCTGGGAAGGAAACTGATTCAACAACAAATACCATTTATTGTCTACTGTGTGCCAAGAATTTTGTATGAACTATTTCATTTGAATGTGTTGACACTTTGAGGTAAATACCACTATAAAGGTTTACTTGATAAATGAGAAAATCAGGACTCATGAAAGTCACTTGCTTTCAATAGGAGGTGAGAGAGACCAGGATTTGAACCCTGTCCTCTTTGATTCCATAGTCTAAGTTCTTCCCCATACTTTGTGACTGCCTCTCCAAATTAGGTTCCCTGATCCCACCCTCTGCAATACCGCATAAAGCTCGACATCAGTACACATGGAATGCTGCAGTAGTTTGTCAGTACAACACTTCTGAGATCTTCTTTCTTTCCAAAATTCAAATCGAAATGCATGCCCTTTGTCATCTAAATGAAAATAAGCATAGGAGAATCTGTCCCCTGTGAGCTAGTAGGCGGGAGATAGGAAACATTAGGTCTTCTGCTTTGTTAACTGTGTGGGTTTGATAAGAAGAAGATGCATTTTCTTTAGAGACGATCAAATATTTCTCATCTATTCATGAAAGCTTCAAATAGAACAGTTAAGCCAGTATTCATTTGCCACTGCCAGGAAAAAAAATGTAACCATGCATTATTTGGAAGTTTCTTTTTCATCTTTGGAATTGTAATAAATATCTTTTCACCACTTCCAAACAGGAAAATGTTATGATGGTCCAGGAAAATGACAGTAGATGCATAAGTATTATGAATAATCAGTGTGGAATTAAGTAACATAAATAAGTTAGCCACTGACTTCATGTACTCACTTAGTATGCATTTTATCTGAACAAGTATTTAAATTTTGGCAATTTTCCAAAACAATTATTTTAAAAGGTAATATGTAAATTAGTTTAAATTTTAGAAAAAGGGAAACAAATATACTCTAAATATTGGGGGAAATGATATACAATGGTTATTTTTTAATAGTGATTTCTTGAGGATGTACGTCTGCTTATTAAACAGAAAAAATTTTTAAACATTTATGTAGTGTAAATTGCTATGGCTTTCAGCTCAGAAAAGAAAGTTTTCCAAAAACATATTTAATTGTTTGGACGTCCTAGAACAGGCCAGGCTTCCCAGGTAGCACTAGTGATAAAGATCCCAGCTGCCAACACGGAAGAGGTAAGAAATAAGGATTCAATCCCTGGGTCAGGAAGATCGCTTCAAGGAGGGTACAGCAACCCACTCTTGTATTCTTGCCTGGAGAATCCCATGGACAGAGGAGCCTGTCGGGCTGCAGCCCATGGGGTTGCAAAGAGTTGGACATGACTGAAGTGACTTAGCATGGGACAGCATAGCACATAACAAGTTAGCTTAGTTTTGTTTTTCTGAATATGCATGTTTTTCTTAATGATATATATTATAAACAATAAGTATCATAGTGAGTTCAGTTCACTTTTTAAAGTGTTAGGAGGGTCCAAAATGAAGAACGACTAAACACCAGGGAGGAATCCAATTATTCAGAAACAACTACCTATGTAAAAGCTTCATCCAAATGAGGATTTTTGTACAATGTCAATGAACCCCTTTTACTAAACATAGACATTTACCATTGCTAATAACACTTTATCCCCAGGCGGTACAATTTTCCCAATGCTAAGTAGCAACACAAAAATGCACAACAATTATTCCTCCTAGGGAAAAAATCCTGCTGCGTTCAATTTATATTATCAGTTTCCAAAAACACTGGAATATAAAAAATACACCACATAAACATTCACTTTACATAAAACTAATCCTCAGAACTGTTTTCCAACCTGCCAGATGTTTTCCTCCTTTATTATAAATTAACAGTAGTGATATATCAAGGATACAGAGGAATTGACAAATGTTTTCACACTCTTGCTGCCTCGTGTGTAGGCATCTTATTCATTTGCAATAAATACATATCTTTACACAGACATAAATATATATACACACACATTAAAATTTACACTTGGTATCTTCTAACTGAAAAGCTGCTCTAAAAGATACAGAATTTGTATTTCCATTAAGCTAATTTGTGTTATTCTATTTCACCTCATCCTGTTAACTGACAGGCAAAGAAGATGAAAAGATTCTCAGTTTGCTTTCATGAGAAAATGCCACTGTGAATGTGTTAATGTTACAATAATCCTATCATACTCCAGTTCTTTTTAAGTGACTCCGGAGAAGTAATCCAAGATCAAGAGAAGAGTTGACAGAGTCTAGAAGCACAAGCTGGAACTATCCAGGCAGGAAATGTCACTGCACCAGTGCTGCCCGGTGGTTCAGAGCAGGAGAGTCAGAGGGAAACGTGCTCACACGCACAGACATCACTGCACACGCATACACAGAATACACCATCAAGCAGAGGCTCCCAGTGTTGTCTGCAACTTCCTTATCAGAGAGCATGCTGTTCACATCAAATAGTGGCTGAATCAGATCTGCTCAGAAAAGCAGAAAGAAATGTCTTTCCAGGAACAGCTCCAGTGTCTGAAGCCTGTTGCAGTTCTGGTATCAGATCAGAGAAGTTTCTCTTTCCACTTCTACCAAGAGCATGGGATCCTTAAACCTTTGCAGCCTATTATTTCTCCCCAAAACCAGGCTAATAGTAGTCCCGGGCCATCACTTTTACACAGCATCTCCAAATGCTTTAGAGTCACCGGGGTGATAACTGGACTGTGGGCTATTATTAGCAGTATTAAAAGCTCACTCAGTGTAGAGGACAGGTCAGTATCATACTCAATACAGTCTTGATCTTTTGATCAACAACATAAATCAGTTCAGTCGCTCAATTGTGTCCAACTCTTTGCGATCCCATGAACCGCAGCACACCAGGCCTCCCTGTCCATCACCAACTCCCAGAGTCCACCCAAACCCATGTCCATCAAGTCGGTGAAGCCATCCAACCATCTCATCCTCTGTCGTCCTCTTCTCCTCCTGCCCTCAATCTTTCCCAGCACCAGGGTCTTTTCCAATGAGTCAGCTCTTCATATCAGGTGGCCAAAGTAATGCAGTTTCAGCTTTAGCATCAGTCCTTCCAATGAACACCCAGGACTGATCTCCTTTAGGATGGACTAGTTGGATCTCCTTGTTGTCCAACGGACTCTCAAGAGTCTTCTCCAACACCATAGTTCAAAAGCATCAATTCTTCGGTGCTCAGCTCTCTTTATAGTCCAACTCTCATATCCATACGTGACCACTGAAAAAAAAGGAAAGATATAAGCATCTGAATGCAGACTTCCAAAGAATGGCAAGATGAGAGAAGAAAGCCTTCCTCAGCGATCAATGCAAAGAAATAGAGGAAAACAACAGAATGGGAAAGACTAGAGATCTCTTCAAGAAAATTAGAGATACCAAGGGAACGTTTCATGCAAAGATGGGCACAATAAAGGACAGAAATGGTATGGACCTAACAGAAGCAGAAGATATTAAGAAGAGGTGGCAAGAATACACAGAACTGTACAAAAAAGATCTTCATGACCAAGATAATCATGATGGTGTGATCACTGACCTAGAGCCAGACATCCTGGAATGTGAAGTCAAGTGGGCCTTAGACAGCATCAGTACTAACAAAGCTAGTGGAGGTGATGGAATTCCAGTTGAGCTTTTTCAAATCCTGGAAGATGATGCTATGAAAGTGCTGCACTCAATATGCCAGCAAATTTGGAAAACTCAGCAGTAGCCACAGGACTGGAGAAGGTCAGTTTTCATTCCAATCCCAAAGAAAGGCAATGCCAAAGAATGCTCAAACTACCGCACAATTGCACTCATCTCACATGTTTGTAAAGTAATGCTCAAAATTCTCCAAGCCAGGCTTCTGCAATACGTGAACCGTAAACTTCCAGATGTTCAAGCTGGTTTTAGAAAAGGTAGAGGAATCAGAGATCAAAGTGCCAACATCCAGTGGATCATCAAAAAAGCAAGAGCGTTCCAGAAAAACATCTATTTCTGCTTTATTGACTATGCCAAGGCCTTTGACTGTGTGGATCACAATAAACTGTGGAAAATTCTAAAAGAGATGGGAATACCAGAGCACCTGACCTGCCTCTTGAGAAACCTATATGCAGGTCAGGAAGCAACAGTTAGAACTGGACATGGAACAACAGACTGGTTCCAAATAGGAAAAGGAGTACGTCAAGGCTATATATTGTCACCCTGCTTATTTAACTTCTATGCAGAGTATATCATGAGAAACACTGGGCTGGAAGAAGCACAAGCTGGAATCAAGATTGCCAAGAGAAATATCAATAACCTCAGATATGCAGATGACACCACCCTTATGGCAGAAAGTGAAGAGGAACTAAAAAGCCTCTTGATGAAAGTGAAAGAGGAGAGTGAAAAAGTTGGCTTAAAGTTCAACATTCAGAAAATGAAGATCATGGCAGCTGGTCCCATCACTTTATGGGAAATAGATGGGGAAACAGTGGAAACAGTGTCAGACTTTATTTTTGGGGGCTCTAAAATCACTGCAGATGGTGACTTCAGCCATGAAATTAAAAGACGCTTACTCCTTGGAAGGAAAGTTATTACTTTGACAACAAAGGTCCATCTAGTCAAGGCTATGGTTTTTCCAGTAGTCATGTATGGATGTGAGAGTTGGACTGTGAAGAAAGTCGAGTGCCAAAGAATTGATGCTTTTGAACTGTGGTGTTGGAGAAGACTCTTGAGAGTCCCTTGGACTGCAAGGAGATCCAACCAGTCTATTCTGAAGGAGATCAGCCCTGGGATTTCTTTGGAAGGAATGATGCTGAAGCTGAAACTCCAGTACTTTGGCCACCTCATGCGAAGAGTGGACTCACTGGAAAAGACTCTGATGCTGGGAGGGATTGGGGGCAGGAGGAGAAGGGGACGACAGAGGATGAGATGGCTGGATGGCATCACCGACTCGATGGACGTGAGTGTGAGTGAACTCCAGGAGTTGGTGATGGACAGGGAGGCCTGACCTGCTGAAATTCAGGGGTCGCAAAGAGTCAGACACGACTGAGCGACTGAACTGAACTGAACTGACTAGATGGACCTTTGTTGGCAAAGTAATGTCTCTCTTTTGAATATGCTGTCTAGGTTGGTCATAACTTTCCTTCCAAGGAGTAAGCATCTTTTAATTTCATTGCTGCAATCACCATCTGCAGTGATTTTGGAGCCCAGAAAAATAGAGTCCGCCACTGTTTCCACTGTTTCCCCATCTATTTGCCAATGAAGTGATGGGACTGGATGCTATGATCTTAGTTTTCTGAATGTTGAGCTTTAAGCCAACTTTTTCACTCTCCTCTTTCACTGAAAGATAAATTGATGTAAAATTAAATCTAGGGCAAAACTGCTTATCTTCTCAATGAGAGAAGTGAAAACTTGTGACAATAATCACAATTTCAACAACACTAATTGCCTTCTGTTTACTCTGCTTCCTCTAGGAGGTTTCGATGCTACCTTAATCATCACTGTAGTTTTATGTGTATTAATTAATGGTTTAAGTTTTGTGCTTTTATCCTGAGGCAGTTTTATAAAGGGAAATATTGTTAACAAACCAAAATGTTACCCTATAATTCTTCATCTTAGCCAGCTGCACAGGTGTAATGGAGCACTTGGCTTGTTTACCATTCCCCCTCTGGCAGGGTGAGAATACTCGTTATGAAGCCTAGTCAGGACCATCAGAGCATCTTAATGGATGTCAGTGATGAAGTTCTCTGGCTAAGACCATCCCTTCATGTTTGGATAACACTGGTCACCAAAAGCTTGCTTGGGACTTCCCGTGATAGAAAGCTATAGACCCTGAAGGGAACAGGGAGGTGCAGGACTCTGTTCTAGAGCAAAGGCCACAATGAAAGGTTAGCTTAGGTGAGATGCTATTTTGGAAAATGTCTGCTAGAAAGTAGACACTTATTGAATGCTCAGCTTAGGTTTAGCTTAGGTTAAATCACTGTGATGTGGGGAGAAGGGGAAGAGGATGGGAGAGAGAGAGCTTGGGTTCAAAATGCTGTGCACTAGAAAACAAACTTACGTTTACCAAAGGGGAAAGGAGGGGGATGAGTTAGTAGCTTGGGATTAATAGATATACACTGCTATATACAAAATCAACAATAAGGTCCTACTGAACAGCACAGGAAACTATATTTAGTATCCAAATAACCTATAATAGAAAAGAATCTGAAAAAGAACATATATATATACGTGTGTGTGTGTGTGTGTGTGTGTATATATATATGACTGAATCATTTTGCTGTACACCAAAAACCCAGCATTGTAAAGCAACTACAGTTCGATAAAAAGTGATATCCCATGAGTCTATCAATCAAAGACCATCACTGACAGTATTTTAGATATTTTTCTGTGCCTTTTTGTTTATAGTTATCAATTATACAAAATTTACATAGTTTCATATCATGGCATCCAGTCCCACTTCATGGGACTTGCCCACTTCATGGCAAATAGATGGGGTCACAATGGAAACGGTGACAGACTTTATTTTCTTGGGCTCCAAAATCACTGCAGATGGTTACTGCAGCCATGAAATTAAAAAGCTATGACCAACCCAGACAGCATGTTAAAAAGCAGAGACATTACTTTGCCAATAATGGTCCATATAGTCAAAGCTATGGTTTTTTCAGTGGTCATGTATGCACGTGAGAGTTGGATCATAAGGGTAGCTGAGAGCCAAAGAACTGATGCATTTGAACTGTGGTGTTGGAGAAGACTCGTAAGAGTCCCTTGGACTGCAAGGAGATCAAACCAGTCCATCCTAAAGGAAATCAATCCTGAATACTCTTTGGAAAGACTGATGCTGAAGCTCTAATACTTTGGCCACCTGATGAGTAGAGCTAAATATTTAGAAAAGACCCTGATGCTGGAAAGATTGAATACAGGAGAAGAAGGGGACAACAGAGGACAAGATGGTTGGACGGCATCACTGACTCAATGGACATGAGTTTGAGCAAACTCTGGAAGATGGTGAAGGACAGGGATGCCTGCAGTGCTGCAGTCCATGGGGTCACAAAGAGGTGGACATGACTGAGCGACTGAATGACAAAATCCTGGTTTTTGCTGACTTCCCAGGAGACTAAGTGGTAAAGAATCTACTTACCAATACAGGAGACGCAGGTTTGATCCCTGGATCAGGAAGATCCCCTGGAGGAGGAAATAGCAACCTACTCTAGTATTCTTGCCTGGAGAATCCCATGGACAGAGGAGACTGGTGGGCTATAGTGCGTGGGGTCACAGAGAGTCAGACACAACTGAATGCACACACACACATCCTGATTTTCCCTCTACTTTAATGTAAAAAAATTTCAAATGCTGTGACTAGAGTATTACTAAATGTTCTGTTATTTAATGAGCAGGCAGTTGTGTATCAGATACCATACATCTTGGGTCACAATATATCTTAAGCCGAGAGGATTATTGTATAATGGCATTTCCACTCTTTTTTTTCTTGGATGTTTCCTTCTTATTCTCATTTTTATTTAGGGAAGTTTTCCTTCCATAGAAACTGAGATCTTCACACTAGTGAGGGAAACAATAACAACTTGGAAATTTCAAGGGAAATGAAAATCTCCTTTAGCTCAGTAACTGACTTATCAGAGTCTGGCATTCTTGTAGCTTATAATAAAGGCATCACTTCCAGTTAAGATTTGTGGTGTTCATTGCTGACCTCAGACTTGATCTTTGAAAAACATGAAATATGACAAATGAACTTTGACAGAAATATATTTACTGATTAGTTCGCTGACATACACAGGGAAGAGAGAGAAAACTGCCAGTTTTCACACACACACACACACACACACACACAAGCTAATTTTCATCTGGCTGTCCATCCTCACTGAGAGCTGTCTGTAGGCCTTAGTTCTGAGCAGCAGCAGGAGTCCTACGGGGTGCACCCAGCATCCATGCCTGTGGACCAGGCACCATCTATCTGGAGCCAACACTATGGGCCAGAAGAGTCTGCACCTTCCTTGTTAAAATGCTGTTTGCAGACAGTGAGATAAATATTTACTTCCTGTAACCTTTACTTGTTTAAGATGATTTTACTCAAGGGATGGGGGAAAAAAATCAGCTTTCCAGAAATAGAAGGTCTTTCTATAAAATGTCCTGAGTTAAATATTAAAAAAAAAACCCTCTATATAATTATATCTCATCTGTTATTAGTTACAGGATTCTGTTTAGTCCGTAAGTCATGTCCGACTCTGAGACCCCATGGACTATAGACCACCAGGCTCCTCTGTCCATGGGATTTCCCAGGCAAGAATACTAGAGTGAGTTGCCATTTCCTTCTCCAGGGGATCTTCCCAACCCTGGGATTGAACCAGAGTCTCCTAAATGGGCAGAGGGATTCTTTGCTGCTGAGCCACCACAGAAGCCCATAGTTACAGTCTTAGCTCTGCCTAAATTCCTTCCTTTCGTGTTTCATGAGTGTTTATGAAAAACCATTTAACAAGCCTGAATACCTGCAAAATGGTATCAAACACAAATCCAGCCTCCGAAAGACAGGAGCTGGCATGTAGCTCCAAACAGAGCCTTAATTATTTGCTAAGAGTAATTAATGAAAATGACTGCACTTAAATATATTCAAAAATTTGGAAACCACTCATTCCAAGTGTCCTTCCACACACAAATCCAAAATATGAATTGTATTTGATGTCTGAGGTCTACAGCCTAGACCAGTTTTAACCCATTGTGGAAGAATGCCAGGGCCGTTGAGTGATTAAGGGCACAAAAGAAAAAATACTTCAGCAAATGTAATGGAGTTAAAATTTCATGCATTTTTGCAGTTGCAAGTAGTTGAGTATTAAATGATGGCCTTCTTGATCAGAGCATTTCATGACCAATTTACATGTGATTAAACTGATCTGTCAGATGGTTTGCAGAACACATTTTTCTGGTTTGATAACAGGACTGATTCTTCTTTCTGTTCCTCTAAAACCAAGATATTCAAAATGTAGCTGGTGGACCAGCAGCCTTGACATTGAGCTGGTGAGAAATGCAGGATCTCAGCTGCACTCCAGATCTTCTGAACCAGCCGCTCTCTACGTAACTTACTCACTGTGGTTTGAGAAGCACTGATCTAAAACAAGTCTGCACATCTTACGAAGGAGAGATGGGCTCTTTCATTTTCAGAACTAATTATTAAAATTAAGTCAAAAATTTTCTTTTAATTCTAAATTTTAAACTTTTACATATTTAAGTCAACTCAATGACTAAAACATTAGCATGACTTTAATTTTTTTTCTAGAAATTCTCTCATACAATTGGTGATTTGTTAAAATGTTCCCAATGTATAAGTAAATTATGTTATAGAATAAGAGGATAATTCTTGATTCAAGAAAAAAAAATTATCAATGACAGATCTAACAGCTAGTTTTGTCTACTGTGATATTTTTTAATGGACCAAGTTTATTATTTTGCCCTTATTTATCAAATAATTTGTGCCTTGTATGCAACATTTTCAGAATTTATGAAAATAGAATTACGCTGTAAATTATACAGAAAAAATCTAAAAAGCTTTGTTCAGAGCAAGACTAACCTCTACTGGATTGTGGTTGTCTTTCTAGAAATCCAAAAAAGTTGAGGTTTGCTCAGTCTTTACTAAGGAAGAGCAATTGCTCTGTTTACTCTTGACATAATCTGCCTTCACTTTCTGAAATAAACTGAAACTCCTAATGAATAATATGCATGTTTCCTGAAGAACATATTATCTAAATAATAATTTAGAGCTATGATATAACATTTTACTGCCAAATCATGAGGTCAGATTTAATTGGTTCACTTACATAAGCCAATTACATATTTTCTCCTTAAGTTTAAATATTATAATACATCATCTTCAATCCTTTAAAAATAAATTCATTTCAGGAAAAAAAAAAAACTTAAAGGGCAAATAGTGTGGTATAAGGGTAAAGTAACTTAGCTTGATTAAATTCCTTCAACTCTTCGTAAGATGTACATTGAAACAGAATGAGCATCTCTGATAAGACTTCTTCTCATCTGCAAACTGTCCATAAAAATCACATCTTTTCATTTTATAGATGCTTAAATGAGCATCAGTTAATTAAAGGGAAACTACCTTATGCAATTAAAATTGTTAATCAGTTATGCAAAATTAACCAACAGTGGTATAAAAATGCATAAAAGTCTGTCCCTCTTTTTAACTCTGTAAGTGATATGTTCTTGAAGATAGGATAGAGAAAATGCAAAAGGAGAAAAGGGTAACCATGAGAAAGTGTGTGTGTGTGTGTGTATAAGATTTTCTTCCCCAAAAAGCACAGTTTTGATTACAGTTCTTTCCACTCAAAAACTTTCAACTGCTCACTAAGTTCTCAACTCTAATGGCTAAAATTCTTCCATGATTTTGTCCCAAACTATGTTACCAGTTGAAGGTGAAAGTGTCAGTCGCTCAGTCAGACTCTTTTCGACCCCATAGACTGTAGCCCCCCAGGCTCCTCTGTCCATGGGATTCTCCAGGCAAGAATACTGGAGTGGGTTGCCATTCCCTTCTCCAGGGGATCTTCCCGACCCAGGGATTGAATCCATTTCACACACTGAAGGCAGATCCTTTACCATCTGAGTTACCTCCCACTAATCGCCATCTTTCCTTCTTGCTCCAGTCAAACCAAACCACTTGTTGTTTGCCTTATATAACCTGATTTTTTCCTTTCCACGCTTTTGTTCACTGTTTCTATTGACTAGACTATTCTCTCTCTAACACCATTTCACCGTACCCTCCCCACTATCATAACCCCAAACTGGGAAAATCCTAGTCTTTGTTAAGATGCTTAGAGCTTCCTACAACAGAGTACTCAACTAACTGCTTTAAACAATACAGATATTTACTATATACATACCAAGAAATTCTGAGATAGAAAAGAGCCATGTGCTTGCTTTCAGTCTACTTTGCTATCTTTTAGCATGTTGGCCACTGTCTTGAGGCTTGTTTCCTTATAGTCACAAGAGAGTTGCCACTGCTCCAGGCATCCCTTTCTATGTCAATAGAGAGGAATTGAGAAATTCCTCTGTACTTAGCAAACTTCTGCGAAGGTGCTAATTGAAATGAATCATCTGTGCTCATTCTCTAGCTTCAAAGACAGCAAGAAATATAAGCATCTACAGTAGTACTTTCAGCCTCAAAAATGGGCAATGGGCTGTACTATCCAGGAGGAGGATGGGACAGATGGGACTGGTGAACAATAATTGCCTCAGTCCTCCAAAGTCCAGATCTAATAACTCTGACACCATGAAGCCCTCTCCGAGTCATCCACTAAGTTACCTCTCCTTTGGTTTTGCACAACACTGTGTAGCTTTTATATTCACATTTTACCTTGTATTATCTGTATGCTTGCCTCATTTCCACTGTGAGAATGTATCAATCCTATCTTGTTCATCTTTTATTCCCATATCCTCTGGCATAGTCCTTGACCCTTAGAAAGTGTTAAATAAATACTTCCTGAAAACCTCACTGATTTGAACCACAGTTAGATGATTTACTTTAGCTACAGGGGGAAATAAAAATGACCTATCATAACCTCTTCCAGAAAAAAAAAAAAAAAAAAAACCACCACTTAGAGCTTTCACCACATTTGTAATTAATAGAAATGTTGCTTTTCAATAAGCCAAGTACCAAAGTAACAGAAATAAAATTAAAAATAGAGAGAGGCTGACCTTATTCTCTCTACCAACAAAATAAAAGCAAGCAGAAAAACATCCTGTGCTGTTTTCTCAAGACTGGCCCACTAGCTTCTGGATAAAGGAGACTCCCAAGGGTTCATCCTATAGGGATCCCAGATTCAACCAATTTAGACCAAGAGGATCAGGGCTGCCTACCGGGGACAGAGGAGCAATGAGCTAGGAGTATCCTGAGGGTTTCATAGAGCAAGGCTGGACTATCACTGCTGGACTTGAAATCTAAGAACTTGTAAGAGAGAGAAATTTACTTCTGAGTTTTCTGCCACTCACAACTAAACCTAATCCAAATGAAAGCACCCACTCTACCCTAGAGACTATGGTACTGCGAGAGCCTTTGGAGCTGGTCAGGACATCTAGAAGTCATTGCCACTAGGAAAGTCCTCTTGAGTTAAGCCTCAATCCAGCTTGGAACTCAGCTCAACTTGAAGACGAACCAACACTAGTTCCATCCAGTCAAGTACCATCAACTCTCTGCACTCAGTTCTCTTGGTAAAACGTTGGTTGCCTATTGAGTTTCTCAAGCAAAACAAAGGACACTAACTAGGATTGTCATCCTAAGGATCAAAATTGCTGATTGTGTTTATTTAAATGCCATTTCTTCTACCACAGAGTCATAGAACTGAATCAGACCTTCCCAGTGGAAAAGCAGCTTACCTCCATCCAAGTGGTAGATGAGACACATGGAAAAACCTGACTTAGTGGTTCCTTGCTTTTTATTTATATTGCTGTATCTTTTACTAAAAATGATCAAACTAACACTGTGGCAACTCGCACAAGCAAAAGAGTCAACAGAACAGGAAGAAAAGTCAGTCTAAAAGTGCATTTTGTATTTTATTCTAAAGATCAGTTTAACTGAAAAGGTGTTTCTTTGGACCGATAGAGTCAGTTAAAACAAGCAGCAGCTGGTTTGTACATGAAGATGCAGGTAGCTTGAAAAATACCCTTTCACAGCACATGTCAGAGTTTATGTAAGCAGCAGAGGAATCTCTGAAGCTGGGCCTTGCTGAGGACAGTGGGATTAATACCCTGGCAGACACACAAGAAGGGCAGGAATGCTTGTTCTCAGTTTCTCCACCCAGAGGGCAACTGTCCAGCCAAGATTAAGCTGAAAAGACATGACAGATTATTCTAAATTCTAACAGGGAGTGTTTCACAACCTATCTGATTCAAATGATAAACGCAGACCTCAGATCATATAATTAAGGTCAAAACATTCAAGAGAAGGCTCGAATTGTCTGATTTATCTAACTGGTCTTATTATACTGTGGTGGTATGTTAGTCACTCAGTCGTGTCCAGTTCTTTGTGACTCTATGGACTGTACCCCACGAGGTTCCTCTATCCATAGGATTCTCCAGGCGAGAACACTAGAGTGGTTTGTGATGCCCTATTACACTGATATTCAAAACCAAGTTTCACTTGGTGGAAAACAGTTCCCCAAAATGGGTGCAGCCATTCACATAAAACTGATCATTAAAAGCCACAAAGGAAATCTATGAACCCATTTGATACTGAAAGTAAAATATTAATACTACCTTTCTTAAAGAAACTACTGTTTTTTTGTGTGTGTGTTTTTTTAACTATTGTGATTCTCTTTCCATTTGAGATTTGCAAACTGAATTCTCATGTTACTGTCTTCTATATACAATATCTTATTCAGGGCCTTATATTTACCATTTCTTCACATACATTAAATACTACTGAAATGTAGTGATTGTGTATTTATACTTTAGAAAATGAAAACCTAAGGACTTTGAACCTGAAATTATTTTGGTGGCTTATATACATAATCCTATATACCATACTTATTAAAGAGAAACCTGTTTTATATGGTGTTAATTTCTCTAAGAATGTATAGCACTGTGGTTATCACGGTATGTGTGGGAAGCGATACAGCACATTGGTTAAGAAGTGGACGCTGGCTGAGTAGTATTCCGTTGTACGTGCACCACATCTTCTTCACCGTGCCTCTGTCAACGGACGTTTAGGTTGTTTCCATGTTTTGCCTACTGTGAACAGTGCTGCTATGAGCGTGTATCTTGTTGAATTATAGTTTTCTCCGAGTATGTTTCCAGGAGTGGGATTGCTGGATCATGATGCAAACTATTACATTCAGAATGGACGAGGTCCAAGATTTAGGATAAACGAGGTTCTAATGTATTGCACAGGGAACTATATTCAGTATCCTGTGATAAGCCATAAGGGAAAAGAATATAAAAAAGAATCATACACGTGTATAACTCAGTCACCGAGTGTACAGCAGAGACTGGCACAACACTGTAAATCAACTAGACTTCAGTAAAAAAGAAATAAATAAAATTTGTAAAAAATGGACTTTGAATCCAGATTCAAATTCTAGGATCCTGGCTTCAAATCCTAACTCTACAACTTACTAGCTATGTGAACAATGAGCAGGGTATTTTACTTCCAATGTACCTTGGTTTCCTCATCAATTAAATAGTCCCTACCACACCATCCCACTGGGCTTCCCTGGTGGCTCAGCAGTAAAGAATCCACCTGCCAATGCAAGAGACATGGCTTTGACCCCTGGGTTGAGAAGATCCTCTGGAGGAGGAAATGACAACCCACTTAAGTATTTCTGCCCGAGAAATCCCATGGGCAAAGGAACCTGGTGGGCTACAGCCAATGGGGTTGCCAGAGGAGTTGGACATGACTTAGCAACTAAACAACAACAACAACACTATCCCATTAAGAGGTCAAGATAATTTATTGTTAATACAGCACTTGGGATGGCGCCAAAGCACTTCCTTATATAATACAAAATATCTCTGTAGTTGTCAGTAAAAAGCTAATTTAAAACTCTATATGCAACCAACTTCCTCTAAGGACTATTAGAACATAATACCACCCAACATTTAACTTGATTAGCCAGAGTTAAATTATTAAGACTGCAGATTTGTTCAAGCAGTCTCTCTGGTGAATTCCTTTCTCATTGATCACAAATCAAAGGATAGAAAAGAAGAAGAAAGGATGGAGTATGAAGTGAGTCAGTCTCCTCCATTCATTCATTCAAAGGTCGAAACCAGCTGGCCCCATGAACTGACCTACTAAGAGTGGCACTGTCTTAAGAATTGACCAGGGAAACTTTTTCTTTTCAATTTGTAAGTTGAAAACCCATATAAAGTACCATCTTAACTACTGAAATAGCCCTGTGTCTCCCATCTCTCCCTACATTATTGCTAGATAAGTCTTCCTAAAGCAAAGAGGTAAGAGTCTGACTCCATTTCTGCTGTTTCATCTCTGAGACTTTGAAGCCCCAATCCCCCCTCTTCCTTTGATGCCTCACATCTGGGAAAACCAGTAAGAAGTGTGTAATGTATATAAATATCAATCTGCTACTAATATAATACTGTATGTCAACTATACCTCTGTTAAAAAAAGCTTAAGGACCAAAGATGCCATTTCTCCTTTGGATAATTGCAAAATGGACCAACCAGGATGATAGGTTCTATTGAGTGCACAGATTTACCAACATGCCAAAGAGTTATTTCAAAACTGCCTTAAGCCCGGTGTCTCTTCACCCAATAAAGCAACAGTTAACCATGCTGCTACTGCTACTGCTGCTAAATCGCTTCAGTCGTGTCCGACTCTGTGCGACCCCATAGACGGAAGCCCACCAGGCTCCCCTGTCCCTGGGATTCTCCAGGCAAGAACACTGGAGTGGGTTGCCATTTCCTTCTCCAATGCGTGAAAGTGAAAAGTGAAAGGGAAGTCACTCAGTCGTGTCTGACTCTTAGTGACCCCATGGACTGCAGCCTACCAGGCTGCTCCATCCATGGGATTTTCCAGGCAAGAGTACTGGAGTGGGGTGCCATTGCCTTCTCTGACAGTTAACCATGGAAGCCTCTAAACCTGAGTCTGTACTTTCTATAGGAAGAAACATATAAATATGACCAAAGTAAAGAGAACCCTTCAAAGTATATCCAGTAACCACCAAGTAGAGGTGTCGGGGACTTTGTTACGGGGGAAGAATCAGAAATTAAACAGAGTTCTGCAATTTGATCCAACCATAAATCCAAAATATACTAAAATAATTTATAGAACAGAGCACTGATTGTCTTTTGTGCCTCTGCAACATTGCTTCTAAATTAATGTTAACATCAGCTGAGCTGTACCCATTGGCCTTTAAAGACTCAGTACTGGTGCACAAGTTACAATTATAGCTGTAATACATTCAAACAAGGTACTCCCCTAGGAATAAATCTATCTAAGGAGGCAAAAATTTGTTCTTTGAAAATTGTAAGATTTTGATGAAAGAAACTGACAATGACACAGATAGAAAGATGTACCATGTTCTTGGACTGGAAGAATCAATATTGTTAAAATGACCATACTACCCAAGGCAGTTATAATAATAATATAATCGCTAAGTCATGTCTGACTCTTGGAACCCCATGGACTGCAGCCTGCCAGGCTACTCTGTTCATGGGATTCTCCAGGAAAGAATACTGGAGTGGGTTGCCATTCCCTCCTCCAGGGGATCTTCCCAATCCAGGTATCGAACCCAGGTCTCCCACACTGGAAGCAGATTCTTTACCAGCTGAAAGCCACCAGGGAAGGCAGTCTATAGATTCAATGCAAACCCTATCAAATTATCAATGGCATTTTTCACAGAACTAAAACAATTTTTTTTTATTTGTATGAAACACAAAAGACCCTATTCCTTTGAATAGCCAGAGGAATCGCGAGAAAAAAGAACAGAGCCAGAGGAATCACACTCCGTAACTGCAGATTATACTACAAAGCTACATTCATCAAAACAATATGGTACCTGCACAATGAATAGATACCTAGATTAACAGAAAAGGATAGAAAGCCCAGAAATAAACACACGTGGTCAATTAATCTACTGCAAAGCAAGAATATACAACAGATAAAAGATAGTCTTTGGGGGACTTCCCTGGTGAGCCAGTGGTTAAGACTTAACCTTCCAGTGCAGGAAGTGTGTGTTTGATTCCTAGTTGTGGAGCTAAGACCCCATATGCCTTGTGGCCAGAAAAGCAAAACATAAAACAGAAGCAATATTGTAACAGGTTCAATAAAGACTTTAAAAATGATCCAATCCAAAAAGATGTGTGTGTGTGTGTTAGCTGCTCAGTCGTGTCTGACTCTTTGCAACCCCATAGACAGTAGCCCGTCAGGCACCTCTGTCCATGGAATTCTTCAGGCAAGAATACTGGAGTGGGTGGCTGTTCCCTTTTCTAGGGGATTTTTCTGACCCAAGGATCAAACCTGGATCTCCCACATTTCAGGCAGATTCTTTACCATCTGAGCCACCGGGAAAGCCCCTCCAAAAAGACAGTCTCATCAATAAGGGGGACTGGGAACACTGGACAACTACATGAAAAGGAATGATTTAGAACATTCTCTTACGCCGTACACAAAAATAAATTCAAAATGGATTAAAGAACTAACTGTAAGACCAGATTCCATAAAACTTCTAGAGGAAAAAATGGGCAGGACACTCTTGAGACATAAATCGCACCAACATTTTTTTAGATCCATCTCACAGAGTAATGGAAACAAAAACAAATGGTACCTAGTTAAGCGTAAAAGCTTTTTCACAGCAAAGGAAACCATAAACAAAAAGACAACCTACAGAATGGGAGAAGATATTTGCAAATGATGTGACTGACAAGGGATTAATTTCCAAAATATACAAATAGCTCAAAATATTAATAGCTCAATATTAAAAAAACAAACAACCCAATTGAAAAATGGGCATAAGACCTAAATAGCTATTTCTCCAAAGAAGACATATAGATGGCCGACAGCATGTGAAAAGATGCTCAGCATCACTAATTATTAGAGAAATGAAAATAAAAACCAAAAAGATAACACCTCACACCAGGTAAGATATCCCACACCTGTCAGAATGGTCATCATCAAAAAATCTACAAATAATAAATTCTGGAGAGGGTGTGGAGAAAAAGGACCTTCCTGCACTGTTCATGGGAATGTAAACTGACTCAGCTACTATGGAGAATGGGATGGAGGGCTTAGAAAACAAAAATGGAGCTACCATATGATTCTGCAATCCCATTCCTGGGCATGTATCTGGAGAAAACTTTTAATTTGAACGGATACATGCATTCCAATGTTCAATGCAGCACTATTTACAAGAGCCAAGACATGAATGTAACCTAAATGTCTGTCGACTGGTAAATGGATAAAGAAATGTGGTACATATATACAATGGGATATTCACCATTAAAAAGAAGGAAATAATGCCATTTGCAGCAACACAGATGGACCTGGAAATCATCATATAAGTGAAGAAGTCAGACAAAGACAAATACTATTTGATATCACTTATATGTGGAATCTAAAAAAAAAAACTGATACAAATGAAATTATTTACAAAACAGAAATGGACTCACAGACAGAAAACAAACCTATGGTTACCAAATTGCAAAGAGTGGGGAGATCCACTGGCCACCTGGACAGAGAGAGAGACAGTGTATGTGTGTGTGTGTGTGTGTGTGATCACTCAGGATGAACTGGGAAAAAGGAATTCATTTATTTATCCATGAGAAGGTCACCATAAAACCTGATGGAGCCTTCTAGCAAGCTGCTGCTATCCACTCTCTAACCAAGTCAACCTATATCAAGGATGAGACTCAAGGATTAACGCAACTGGCCAAATTACATGCAGTGATGAAAAATCCTTGATCAATAATTGGTTCCGTGTGCATGTTTTTTTTTTTTTTTAACAAAATCTTGAGGCATTACCAATTATCTGTCCATTTAGTCTGACCAGTGGCAACAACTCCTTATCCAAGGTCACCTCCTTTGGGCTAAAGCACTAAGGGATTGACTGCCCTGTAGATACCTAAGATAAAAATCAAGGCTTGATTTTTATTAATTTATTTGCCCATATTAGGTCTGTCCATACTAAAGTCAAAATTAAAGGCCTCCTCAAAACATTCCTTATCCCTTTCAGAGTTCCAGACATTATCGATGATGACCATGGCATGCATTTCACTTCTCAAAACATATACCAGAAACTCTAGAATGAGACATTCAGTGAAACGTCCACCTCACTAATGGCCACATGCTCTAAACTTTAGAAAGCCATAACAGCTTTCTTAAACAAGTCCAACATCAATTAAATGAGACACAGCACATCATCAGTCAAACATTAGTGGTGACTTATAATTGAGTCTGACTTCACCTGTGATGTCTGAGTACTGACAGCTTTCAAGCCCATCCCCTCCTCCACTTTCTGCCCCACAGTGGGGCAAACCCATAAGGTGGCCCATGAGCTTCATCCTTTGGCACCTGGTGGGCAGTTAAAATCATGAAAACCCCAACTCACTCTGGTCCTACTGTCTAGTCACAATGAAAAACACAGCCAAGCCTTGCCCTCCCAGAAAATCCTGTATGAGAGTAATAAACCTTTTTCGTTCCCTCCTGATGCACCTGTGGTGTCAGCAGGCTTGCTCACCCAAACTTATTTGGGGAGGCAGTGTGGATCACATCCCCGAGGGAACAATCACATCTATGCACATCACTCCCTTGCTCAAAGACCTCTGATACCTCCCCACTGACAACTGAATTAAATGGAAACTATTGACCATAACCGCTTCCCAAGTGGCACTAGTGGTAAAGAACCCGCCTGCCAATGCAGGAGACCTAAGAGATGCAGGTTTGATCCCTGGGTCAGAAAGATCCCCTGGAGGCAGGCATGGCAACCCACTCCAGTATTCTTGCCTGGAAAATCCCATGGACAGAGGAGCCTGGTGGGCTACACTCCATAGGGTCACAGAGAGTCAGACACAACTGAAGCAGGTTAGCATGCATGCACACATGCACAGATAGATCTTTGTAGTGTTACTTTCCACTTTTCTCCTGGATAAACATCATGCTTCAAATGCTATCGTTCCTAGAACATGCTTGGTCCTTAGTCGCCTTCATTCTCTTTGCTTATGCTCTGTCCCGAGTTTTCTCTTCTACCCACTGTCTCCACTGGTCCTTCTTCAAGTTCATCTTAAAAGCCAATCCTCCATGAACACTTCTCTGAATCTTCCAATTAGATAAGCTCTCTCCCTGCTTTGAACTTCATATCACATGGTTTGAATCTCTGGCAGTGTTTTATCATATTCTGCCCTATAACAGTCATTCACATCTTATTGCTCCTAAAGGTTAGGCATTGACAGCACATGTCCTGGAAACAGACCAAAAAAATAAAAATCCCACATCTGATTCTTGCTACCTAGTTGTCCTTGGGCAAGTCACCTAGCATGTCCAAGCCTGTTTTCTCTTCCAATGAGAGGAGTAAGATCTTATATGTGAAGGGTTTGCCTAGTATCTGATTCATACTAAGCACCCAATAAAATGTTAGCAATTATCATTATTTATCCTCTCCACTAGATCAGAAATAATTTTATTTCAGAAATTCATTTTTTACTCTAATGCAACAATGTTTGGTATATGGAAAGCACTGAATAAACATCTATTGAGTGAACTGAATAAATGGTTCATAGAACTTCAGTGAAATTTTAAAGCAATTTAACCATAAGATTAGCATAATTAAATCACATGCACAAATCTAATTCTAAGAAAACACAAATCACCAAAAAAGAGAGAATTCAGGAAAACAGGTTTGTCTTCCAAAAACTGCTTGCTAACTTATAACTAATTTTCCAGACGTTCCTCCACACCCCATACCACCTCTCCCAACCCTGCAACATGCACACACACAAACACACATATAAATGAGTTATTTAGTTAGCTATCTTCTAATTCTGATATTTGAACAGAGCAGACATTTTTGGACTAAAAACAGTGACAAATTAAATAACAGTTTAAACTTTCTAGCTGTTCAAAATCTTGTCCACAGATCATTCAGCACTCTATAAGAAATCTGATATGAGACTATAAAAATATACAATGAACAATGCTATTCTACATTTAATATTCTCAAATAGACATCAAAAATATTTTTAGAGTTTAAAAAAAAATATTTCCATCTTTTGCAGTCAATCCCATTCAAGGATCTACTTTAAGAGAAAAATGGGAGATGTATCATAATAGAAACACAGGTGAAAATACAGGGAGATGTATTATAATAGAAACACAGGTGGGTTCAACAGTGCAAGGAACATCCTCTTTGTGTAAAATACCTGATTGTCTGCAGTACTTTAAACTATTAAAATAGGATTTAATGATAGTGAGGAATGCTCATAACATTGTAAATGAAAAGACAAGGTATAACATAATACAAACAGAAGGTGGTTTCATTGATATTAAGGTGCTTTTTCCTTAGTAATAGGACTATTCATGGTGTTTGTCCCCCTGTATTTTTAAATAATCTGCAAGAAACATGAGTTAATTTAAAAATGTCCTTTATATGTTTAATAGCTATGTGTTTGCCATGATCTATAACTACAGAGGGACTTTGCTGGTGGTCCAGTGGTTAAGACTGTACTTCCATTGCAAGGGGCGCGAGTTTAATCCCTACTTGGAGAACTAAGATTCCCTGTGCCACGTGGCGCAGCCAAAAAATAAATAAAAATAACTACAGAATGTGTCTAACTGAAAGAGTGAAGTCGTCCTTGAATACATTTAACTAACTGTATTGTCATAAACTCAGAGAAGCTGCACTGCACATAGAAAGGTACATCTGTAAACTGAGCGACCTAGTCTTTCAGTCAGTCCAGTTCTCTACTGTGCCAAGTCGTCACCTTGAAATGTTATGTATCGTGGTTCTCTTTGAGGAAAGAAAACATCGTTGTACAAAAATTACTACAGGGGTTCAGGGTTGAGGAGAACTGTAAACTTCCACTTTAAAAAAGCCTCTCTTGGTAACATCTTCAAGCCCTGGGAAACATATTCTCAAATATTTGCTTTTTCACAAAAAGTATTATAGTTGGTCATATATTAAGCTCTGGCTTCCTTAAAAGCAAATGTATCCTTATATTCACCACCTTCAAAAGGGAACCAGCAGTAAATCCTATTATCAGAAAATGTCAGCTAAACATAAATTGCATTTCTGTTTTTATCAACATTTCCATACAGGTTTGTGATATGGTAATCATGATCTCAAATCTTACACTGTATTTTCATTTTCAGTAGTCAAGCAAACCTAATGAACTTCCATGTAACACATTAAAAGGCACCAACAATAAATTTTTCTCAAAATTCACATAGATGAGGAAGTTTCTGTGATCTGTGACATGCATACTTCTAGGCGCGGATGTAGAGGTTGTCATGAGGTCAGTCCTATATATATAAAGACAATGAACTTGGCCTATCAGCAGCAGGGCTGGCAGGATCTGGCCCGTCAGTCCGCTGGTTTTCCAGGGTGATGATGGATTTGCACTGATTTGGATTCCCTGTTTGGTCTCGGTCCTCAGAGAAAGGGAGACAGCCTGCACCTGGAGCTGGTCTGGGCCTGGAGAGCCGAGCATGCAAAGCTGTCTCACCTGGTGATTGAGTGACTTCACGGCCATGAACTTGGTCGTATTTGTTTGTTGTTCTCACCAGCTGAGCTAACTGATCTTTTAAGATAGAATTACAGAGGCTAGTACAGCTTTCCAGCATTTTCTTTTTCACTTCCCAAGAAATACCACCATTAAATTTCTGAAATACTTCCTATATTATGATGGACTCATGAGCTCAGAGGAGCTTTACAGTAATAAGATTTCCTATGACCAAATTATTTCAAACATATTTAACCATACTCAGGGGTCTGAATGTCCTTTTCATCATAGGGGACTGGAATCAAATCCCTTATGATTATACAGTAGAAGTGACAAAT
This sequence comes from Bos mutus, assembly GCF_027580195.1. NCBI lineage: Eukaryota > Metazoa > Chordata > Mammalia > Artiodactyla > Bovidae > Bos > Bos mutus. The sequence goes on along the minus strand of NC_091625.1, from coordinate 22,273,364 downwards.
AGATTCAAGGGATTAGATCTGATAGAGTGCTTGAAGAACTATTTGTGACATTGTACAGGAAGCAACGACCAAAACCATCCCACAGAAATGGAAATGCAAAAAAGGCAAAATGGTTGTCTGAGAAGGCCTTATGAATAGCTGAGAAAAGAAGAGACATGAAAGGCAAAGGAGAAAAGGAAAGATAGACCCATCTGAATGCAGAGTTCCAAAGAACAGCAAGGAGAGATAAGAAAGCCTTCCTTAGTGATCAATGCAAAGAAATAGAGGAAAACAATAGAATGGGAAAGACTAGAGATCTCTTCATGAAAATTAGAGATACCAAGGGAACATTTCATGCAAAAATGGGCACAATACAGGACAGAAATGGTATGGACCTAACAGAAGCAAAAGATATTAAGAAGAGGTGGCAAGAATACATAGACGAACTATATAAAAGAGAGCTTAATGACCCAGATAACCACAATAGTGTCATCACTCACATAGAACCAGACATCCTGGAGTGAGAAGTCAAGTGGGCCTTAGGAAGCATCACTAAGAACAAAGTTAGTGAAGGTGATGAAACTTCAGCTCAGCTATTTCAAATCCTAAAAGATGATGCTGTGAACGTGCTGCACTCAATATACCACCCAATTTGGAAAACTCAGTGTGGCCACAGGACTGGAACAGGTCAGTTTTCATTCCAATCCCAAAGAAAGGCAATGCCAAAGAATGCTCAAACTACCACACAATTGCACTCATCTAACATGCTAGCAAAGTAATGCTCAAAATTCTCCAAGCTAGGCTTCAACAGTATGTGAACTGAGAACTTCCAGATGTTCAGGCTGGATTTAGAAAAGGCAGAGGAACCAGAGATCAAATTGCCAACATCCTCTGGATCATAAAAAAAAGCAAGAGAATTCCAGAAAACCATCTGCTTCATTGACTACGCTAAAGCCTTTGACTGTGTGGATCACAACAAACTGTGGAAAATTCTTCAAGAAACGGGAATACCAGACCACCTTACCTGCCTCCTGAGAAATCTGTATGCAGGTCAAGAAGCAACAGAACTGGACATGGAACAACAGACTGGTTCAAAATTGGGAAAGGGATATGTCAAGGCTGTGTACTGTCACCCTGCTTATTTAATTTATATGCAGAGTACATCATGCGAAATGCCGGGCTGGATGAAGCACAGGCCAGAATCAAGACTGAGAAATCAGTAGTCTCAGATATGGCAGAAAGCGAAGAAGAACTAAAGAGTCTCTTGAAAGTGAAAGAAGAGAGTGAAAAAGCTGGCCTAAAACTCAACATTCAAAAAACTAAGATCACGGCATCCAGTCCCATCACTTCATGGCAAATAGATGGGAGAAAAGTAGAAGCAGTGACGAATTTTATCTTCTTGGCCTCCAAAATTGCTGAGGATGGTAACTGCTGCCATGAAATTAAAGGTGCTTGCTCCTTGGAAGGAAAGCTATGACTAGCCTAGATAGTGTGTTAAAAAGCAGAGATGTCACTTTGCCAACAAGGGTTTGTATAGTTAAAGCTATGGATTTTCCCGTAGTCATGTATGGATGCAAGAGTTGGACCAAAAAGAAGGCTGAGCACCAAAGAATTGATGCTTTTGAACTATGGTGTTGGAGAAGACTCTTGAGAGTCCCTTGGAAATCAACCCTGAATATTCACTGTAAAGACTGATGGTGAAGCTGAAGCTCCAATACTTTGGCCACCTGATCCAAAGAGCTGACTCATCAGTAAAAACCCTGATTCTGGAAAAGACTGAAGGCAGGAGGAGAGGGGGACGACAGAGGAAGAGATGGTTGGATGGTATCGCTGACTCAATGGACATGAGTTTGAGCCAGCTTTGAGAAATGGTGAACAGGGAAGCCTGGCATGCTGCAGTCCATGGGGGCACGAAGAGTTGGACACGACTGAGCGAATGAACAACAACAACAGGGGTCTGAAACTCTTTTTTTTTTAACACACTGAAAGTTAAATTTAAACAAATATAGTGAATGAGTGCAAAGCAAAAACAATAAAACAAATTCACATCAATTGCCTTTTTAAAAATTAGCCATGAGGATTTCAAAGGTCTCAAGGTAGATAATTAGCAATACCATCATGTGGTCAAAAAAGGACTGGAAGGGGAGGATGGAACCTGAGACCTAGTCCTGGTTGTTGCTGTATAACAACAGATCACAACTATTAGATATTCATTTGTAGGGTAGAATGAGAATCTGGGCTTGACACATTTAAGAGCCCATCCAATTTTAAAATAGTGAGAATTCTGATTCTTGTTAAAAATACATAAATCATACACTAAATATTTTTTAAATCTAGATTTTTTTGTTTAACCGATGGCAAAGTTAGAGCTGCAAAAATGTTTTAAGGTAAGAGATGACCTCTTTTAAGGCAAGAGAGAATAACATGGAAACTTACATTACCATATGTAAAATAGCCAATTTGCTGTATGTCTCAGGAAATTCAAACAGGGGCTTTGTGTCAACCTAGAGTGGGATGGAGAAGGCAATGGCAACCCACTCTGGTGCTCTTGCCTGGCAAACTCCATGGACAGAGGAGCCTGGTAGGCTGCAGTCCATGGGGTCACTAGGAGTCAGACACGACTGAGCGACTTCCCTTTCACTTTTCACTTTCATGCATTGGAGAAGGAAATGGCAACCCACTCCAGTGTTCTTGCCTGGAGAATCCCAGGGACAGGGGAGCCTGGTGGGCTGCCGTCTATGGGGTCACACAGAGCTGGACAGGACTGAAGCGACTTAGCAGCAGCAGCAGAGGAGTGGGATGGGAGGGGGATGGAAGCAAGGTTCAAAAGAGAGGGGATACGTGTATACCTATGGCTGATTCATGTTGAGGTCTGACAGAAAACAACAAAATTCTTAAAGCAATTATCCTTCAATAAAAATAAATTTTAAAAAAACAACTGAAAAAAAAAAGGTAAAACAACATAAAACCAGCCTGTGTTTTTAAACAAACATTTCTAGGAATGAAAAATACCTGTACAAAACATCCTGAAGGAGCTGTTTTTCTCCTTCTATAACACAAGATCACCTGGACAATACAAAATATATTTTCTTAAACTATTTCAAGCACAGCACTGCAGAATTACTGAAAGATTTTAAAAAGACATCACTGAGGTCTTTTGCATATACAATCTAGAAATCTCATTTGCTTCTTCCCTCTCCTTTACTATGAAAAATCCTTGCACAAGTGTAAAAGTGAAACTTGAATCTCATCTGAAAAATGTCTGTCTTCACTTTAGTTATGCTGCTCTCTGACGGATGGATGACTAAATGGATTTTGGAGCAGGAAGAAAGCACGGGCCAAATTGGTTTTAACCTTGCACAGATGATAGCAAAGCTTCCCAAACTAGAGCTGCAAAGCCTCTGATGTCATCAAGTAAGCAAGCCCCATATTTGGAACACAAGTCTAAGATGATGAGATGGTTGGATGGCATCACCAACTCGATGGACATGAGTTTGAGCAAGCTCCGGGAGTTGGTGAAAGACAGGGAAGCCTGGCGCGCTGCAGTCCATGGGATCACAAAGAGTTGGACACAACCAAGCAACTGAAATGAATGACAGACAGAATCCCTAAGGGAACAATGACAGTTCATTTGGGATCTTTTTTTTTTCTTACCCACTTTAGTTAAGACAGAAAACAAAGCTATAACTTATTTCTGATTATATATTGAGGTGACCATAATCCACATTTGCTCCCAATTAAGGTAATTATAAAGGATTTACCCTTTATTTCAACTAATCTTTTCTCTACCTCTGGGGAGGGGGAAACTTATCTATTATCAGTCTTTCAATTTAAGCAGCTCTTCTGTCTTTAAATTTTTTATTTAATGTGCTTCAAAGACTCCTCACTTTGTAAGAAAAATCTGTCAGTTATAAGGTATAAATGTGCCTCATGGGTCACTATTGAATCACATGGGGCAGCAAAATTGATGATAAATGTATTAATGTTGCAAACTGAATTAGTCCATTGAAAGGGGGGAGTTACAATTCAGGGTCAAGGTATATTAGCCTAAATTCTTGCCACTTTAAATCGAAATTTATTGGACATTTTAATAACCTTTTAAATTGAGGGATTTATCAAGTGCTTACATTTTTAAGTATTTTTCTAACTTTCTTCAAATGAAACTGGTAAAGAAAAAAGGGTGTTTTCTGCTGAAATCTTTGCTGAGTAACAGAATGTATCACCAAGCAAAGTAAATTTCAAAAATGGATTACTTGTAGGTTTCTAGGATCGATAATGCATGATACCAAGAAACAGTGTTTAAAACAAGTGCACTTCAAGTTATGATACTGTCATTTTCTTTTTGCCTATTCTGTTATCCTTATTGGATTTTTGTAGTACCTATCTGCCAAGGAATTCAGAATGCATTAGAAGCTTATGCTGTGTTGTGCTTAGTGGCTCAGCCGTGTCTGACTCTACCCCATGGACTGTAGCCTGCCAGGCTACTCTGTCCATGGGATTCTCCAGGCAAGATTACTGGAGTGGGTTGCCATGCCCTCCTCCAAGGGATCTTCCCAACCCAGGGATCGAACCCAGATCTTCTGCATTGCAGGCATGTTCTTTACCAGCTGTGCTACCAGAGAAGCCCTACAAGCTTATAGACTTAGAGTATTATAACCATACAATAGAATTGTTTTCAAACAGTAATATTTTTTACCTTAAGAATGTGTATTGCCATGGTTTGGGGAATAGCAAGCAGTGATATGCTATTAAATTGGGAAGTTTATACAGAGGAAGAAGCAAGAAATCAAACTTCAAAAAAGCCGTCACTTAACAGGCTAAAAACTCAGCTTCACTGTACCACAGATTCTGCTTCAGTGAGTTGATGATGAGAAAATCTAGACTAACCCATCTACTGCTTTCCTGGATCTTAGATAAAGGTCAGTTTTAACTGTTAGACTCTCACATGATGAAATAATTCTTCTGAACAGAGACGCTATAAATATTACAATTTGTTGTTTTGTACAATATCAGCAGACTTACCAATGAAAGTCCATTGGCAGTTTATTCCTAAGATGGTGTGCTTTTATTTATTAGATGTTTTTGATAATTTGGCATCATCCTTAGGAAATAATGGCAGCTGGCCAGTTTATGAATTCCTGGTGAACATTTAAAATGCTTAATGGAATATTAAGTACCATATATTTAACCTTTTCTTAGGTAATTATAGGATCTAAAGTATAACCCCAAAATAATGAATACTATTTCATAAAATGAGCCTTAGAAAACTTAATATAGTTAAAATTAAAATATCATATCTATCTAATCTAAACAAGGAACAAATTCAGATATTTTTAGCTCTATTTTGAAAACTTCTGAGTTTAACTCAAAGAGGGAAAATGTTTCTATTCTAAAAAAAATGTCTACAACTAAAGTACTACCTAATCCTATTTCATTTATAAAAATATGGAAACTTAAATTTTATTTCAAATATAAAACTCTCTAGAATATAATCATTTTAAAGGGAAAGAAGGGCCCTAAGACTTACTGATACAAATTTACCTACACTTTAAATTAAACAATAATAGCTAAATTAAGATCACTTTATATAAGAGGTTAGAGATTAATGGAATTTACTCTTAAGCTTAATTGGCAAATAATAAACTGAAAAAAAGAGAAATTCTTGCCTATCGTTGAAAATACCACTTCATTAACCAATTGCTTTTATTTACCATTAAATGTGATTCATTCTTCATAAAGGTGTATATGCTAACTTCGAATTTAACTTAGCAAAATGTCCCCAAATTCTTAAATACTGAATTGAACATAAGAAACTGATTGAGACACTTGTTTATAATTATAGACAGTTAGCTCTGGGTATTTCCTCAAATTCATATCGTACCATGAGAATTTTTTAAGCACACTAGCAGGGTCTCTGATAATCAAACCATCAACCCTGGTATGTTCCATTTTATGCATTTTAAAAAATACATTCTCAAGAAAATCTAAGTTCCAATTTACATTATGATATTAGGAATTTTTATTTACATTTTAAAATCTTTTATTTTAGAATATTGTCTTAAGACACTTCACTTTCATACATTTATTTGCATTATATTTGTTTCACACCCTGCTCTAAAAATCCACAGAACAATTTTCTATGGAGGGTTTTATTATGTAACTAATTTTGTTCTGTCCTAACTTAATCAGCCTAGGAAGAAACCCAAAATGTGAACTGTTTGTCTTACAGAAATCTTCCTTCTTACCAACTTTATAATGCTTTTACAAAACTGTTTAATAAATAGCATTAACTTTCACATGAATATTCAACTTCTCTATGTAAATTGTGAAAGGATCCACCATCTCAAATCTATCTCCAAAGCCTGTCTGTATAAGACACTGCTCCTGTTTCATTCTCAGCTATAACTAACAGCTTAATTATCAGCAGAACCAAAACCATTCAGTATCACTGCCCCTAATCCTTTTTTCAAATAGCAAACTTGAACACAGCTGTAATTCTTTTAAGAATCTTTATTGAATTTTTTTTAACAATTTAGTTTGTTGGCTCTCGATGCAGTTTATAAAAAAACTTCAGCATAGTTTCATATAAACTGCAATCAAAAAAGTAACTTGTCAAGAAGTTATCTGAAGTTGCAAGTTATTTTTTGAAATATGCAGAACAGTAAAATGTAAGCATGCTCTCGGATGCAGGGGCTCCTGTGGACTATGGAGTTACTCTGAAGAGCTTGCTAAGGTCTGCAGGCAGTTTATGAAATGCAATCATTCTCTCCACAATTTCGGTACATGAGAATAAAACTGATATTTATGAAATAAGTCTTTTTCTCAAAAAAGTTGAGGCAGCTTTTGTTGAATGCTATCAGTGAGAGTACACTTGCTACACCTTGAACTGTACTAAGAGAAAAACAGCCAGGAGGCCATGTTCATGCTGAAACTTGAAAACATCCCTCCACACATGTTGAGTTCCAAGAAGAAGGAAGAGGATAAAACACTACGCACAGTTGTTCATCGTCCCACAGTAACAGAACACACCAAGAAACTTTACAGAAGAAGGGAGCAAATTCCTTTCGCTGCTTTCAGTCAAGGTCACTGGCGGCTACAGTGGAGGGTGGAGGTGAAGCAAGCCTAGGACGGGATAAAGCTGAAGTCTACATCTCATGCAGAGTTGTCCTGGTTCTGTCCTCACGCGCTTCTCAGACATCCGAATTCGAGCTGAGGTTTGTTAACCTGGGGTCCGCATTGATTTCGTATCTGTAATGATACCCTTCCATGTGATCCCTACAGGCATCTCTGATGTTATGCATCCACTTCTTTATCCCTTTGCGGTTCAAATACAAAACCAGGAGGAAGATGGCGCCTATCAGGGCTAAAACAATACCCAGGAACACATAAGACGTCTGCAGGGATGGCGGGAGCATAGGGTCACAGTCCAGATCGGAGCTGTTGAGTTCCAAGAGGACCCGATGCCTCATTTTCTCCGGGAACGCACAGGTGAGCCTGCCTTTGCCCTGCACTACCTCGGTCTCCTTGAGCCAGGCCACCATGTCCACCATGTGGCAGTCACAGACCCAGGGATTGTCGTCTAGGAAGACCCGGACGTGGGGCAGGCTTTGCAGCTCGGCCAGGGTGCCGTTGCGCAGGACCTTGAGGGCATTGTCCTCCAGGTGCAGGCTTTCGAGGTGCGTCAGGTTCCGGAAGGACACGTGGGTCAGGCCCACCAGCGAGTTGTTGCGCAGGTCCAGGTGCCGGAGGCCGGGCAGATGGGCCAGGACGTCGTGGGGCAGGTAGAGGAGCTGGTTGCTGGCCAGCTCCAGGCGGCGGAGCCCCCGCAGCGCGTGGCCAGCTCGCAGGGCCGCCGCCACCATCCCCTCCAGGCTCAGGTTCTGCCGCTCGGCCGCGGGGAGCTCGAGGCGGTTCAAGATGAGTTCCGCCAGGGGGCTGGGGGTCGCGACACTGGCGTTGCTGCCCGAGAAGGCGAAGGGGCTGAGGTCGGCCAGCGGGTTGTGGCTGAGGTCGAGCTGGCGCAGGCCGGGCAGGTGCTCGAAGGCGCCGGCGTCCACCTCCTTCAGGCGGTTGCCGCTGAGGTTGAGCGCGGCCAGGTCGGCCAGCGGCGGCCGGCGGGCGAAGGCACCGGCGGGCAGCACGGCCAGCTGGTTGCCCGTGAGGAAGAGGTTGCGCACGTAGGGGGGCAGGTCGGCCGGCACCTCGGTCAAGTTGCGGTTCACGCACTTGACGGTGCGCGCCGCTTCGGAGCACTCACACGGCGCTGGGCATCGGCCCGGCAGCGCGGGCTGGCCGGACGCCGCGGGAGCCGGGAGCGACGCCGAGGAGGTGGAGGAGGACGCCGACGAGGGGAGGGAGGTCGAGGAGACCCAGCCCAGGAGGACTAGCGCCAGCCGCGCCAACCGCAGCCGCCCGTCCCCGGCGGCGGGGCCCCGGGAGCACCCCCCAGGCATCGCGGCTCGGGTGTCCCCGGAGCCGGGCTGGGACGCCGCCCGCTCCGAAGGTTCGGGAGACGGGGCTCCGGAGGGCGCGGGCCGGCCGGAAGCTTCTGGAGAAAACTTTCCCCTCGTGGGAGCGGAGGAGGGCCGCCGCCAGCGCCGCCGCCGGAACTTGGCCAACCCCCTGGCCACCGGGCGTCCCCCTCCCGGGCCGAGTCCCCCGCCCCGTCCCTCCAGAAAGTACGCACGGCCGGTTGGGACGCTCGGCTCAGCGCTCCTCCTCCCGCTCGTCTTGCGGCCGCCGCCTCCGGGTGGCACCTCCCGCCTCTTTTGTTGGCGCCTCCCGCAGGATCCGCTGCGCGACCTGGGACAAGCGGGAGACAAGCGTGAGGCGTGGTGGCGCCCGCGGCTCCCCGAGGGCAGGAATCGGCCGCCGCGAGCCAAGCCGACCCTACCGGGTACCCGAGACCTCCCTCCGAAAGCCCGTCCGGGCCTCGCCTCCTCCAACGCCACGCACATCCTTACCCTAGCAGAGGGGCAGGCGACCCGAGGGGCGAAGCACAGTCTTGCAGCGTCCCGAGCCCTCACTATATATACTCTTCCCAGCTCCCGCCCTCCTCCTTTCCCCGATCTGTCTCTTCCCCCGCGTCTTAAACTTCTTGCTTAATTCCCAGCGCCTCCCGACTAAAACTTCTCCTTCCCAGCTCCTTCCCCCCACCTCCTCCGCGGACGACCTGCCTTCCGGGGTCTCCGCCCCCGCCCGGACCTCTCCTCCACGTCCAGGTTCGGACGCAATGGAAGTTTCAGGTTACAGGAGTCTTTTGATGTCTTTCAGGACCCTGACGGATAAAGTGGAAAGCACTCGGCTGGCGCCCCCAGCCCGCGCCCCCGCCAGCCCCATCAGACCCGAGGGCGTTCAAGTCATCTCCAAAAGGGAGGCGGGGGTGAGGCCGCAAACAAAGCGGCGGTGGGACCCCCGGACCGGCGCTAGTCTCCTGCCTGAGGATGGGGAGGGGCCCCGGAGCCGCCCCCCAGGCCCCTATTCCCCCCCGCCCCCCAGGCTCTCGCCTTCTCCGCTTGCTCCCCGGCGCTCACCTCCGCACTCGAGATAACTCCCAGTCTCACCAGAGTCGCAGCGACTTGCCCGTTCCGCGCTGCGGGCGCCGACTCCTCGCACCCCAGCCCCTGGCCCAACCTCCGCAGCTGGGAAAAACCAACCCGGGGGGCGGGGAGGGGGGGTGCGGAGGGCCAGGGCTGCCGGAGAAGCTGCTCCGGCTGCGCGGCGAGCCTGGGCTGCGCTCGGTAGGGGGATGTAAGAAAGGAGACGAGAGGGGGATCTAGACCGCGCGCCTCCTTCTGGTGGAAATTGACAAGGAATGTGCCGGAAAAGGTGAGGGAATCCCTTTTTCTCCCCCTTTCCCTGGCATCCTTTGGTGGTTCCTCATTTTGCATACTGGGTTTTACCTTGGACTGGAACAAAACCGCTCGTGCATCTCGTGAAATTCGCCCTGATCTGGGCACTTAAAGCGGTAACCAGGTAGATTGAGGCATAACAGAGCAGGAGCGTAGGGAAATGAGCTGCAAATGTACAGCGGCAGCACGAAAACGCCCAGCTGCCTGCAAGGGAGTTTCGGAAAGGCTCCCCAGCCAACTGATGCTTTAGACTGCCAACTTCGGATTTAGGTGTAATTAATCCGTCCCCACCTGTCCCGCCCCCCGCACTTCTCGGATAGTTACGGAACTTGTGAAGGGAAGAGAGCCAACTGGAAGAAGAAGGGAGCGGGGGAAAGATGGGTGGAGAAGAGATTCACTCTTGATTCATTAGTTTTCCTGCTCCCCAAATTAAAAGCAGAGGGACGAAAACGGCCGCCAAAGCGTCCTAGAAACAAAAGGCAAATAGCGAGGACGTGAGTCACCGGAAAGCGGACCCGCCCCCCTCCCCAGACGTGGCAGCCGTGTGTCAGTGCAAGTCAGTTAGATGGGAGAGTTCGCAGGGTGGGGGTGGGAGGCCGCCAGGGAGAACAGAAGTTTGGTAACCCAAGTCTGACGCCGCAGGATGCGCCCGGTAGGCAAGGAGCAGAGAGGCTAGGACTGGGGTAGGAGACAGGGAATGATTGATTACAGAGAGGATTTGTTACCCCGGAGAGGTTTGGGGTCCTGAAAGCTCTAGTCTTGTTCTCTCAATGAGTGTCTGTCTCTTTTGTCCCGAAAAAATAATTTCCCTAAAAGAGTGAGAAAGTGCTGGTTATTCAAGGTTCTTCATTTCAGAAAACTGAGAAAACAGTTGCAAAAAAGTAAGATCTGGTAATATAAAAAGGATCCAATAAGGAATGCCGAAGTTTGTGCCTATGACATGGGCCTGCCTTTAGTGTGAAGGAAAGGTCCCAATTCTCAAGTCACTTCTTGATTACTTTTGTGGGAAGAAATAGACTGCACCGCCAACAGCAAGAAGGGCCCAGGTGAGACCTAGAGGGCGTGAAAACTGCAAAAAATTTGTGCAAAAAGCCAGTTTTGTTCATTTGCATCCTCAGCACTTTTATCTAAATCTTTTTCCTGTTTTTAAAAGTGCTTTGTAATACGAATGTGAAACATTTTCAAAAAAAGAATCTCAAAAGCTGGAGTCATGTTCTGTATCCTGATGGTGGTGGTGGTTACATAAGTCTAGACATGCGTTAAAATTTACAGAACCTTGTACACTGAATCAGTTTTACTGTATGATAATTTTTAAACAAAATTAGTTATTCATGGGAAAAAAAATACTAATGCTCTGCCTTGGTATTCTGGTTCTGCTCTATTGAGGAGAGTAAGAAGATTCTAAGTATCTTTAGAATTTAGAAAGATATATTCTCATCTGATCTCACATCAGCTCGGCAATATAGATACCAGTAGTTATTCGTATAATTATTCTGTTTTACAAATGAAAAAACTGGGGCTCTGAGCTGAGACTAATTCACATTGACAGTGTCTTTTACTTGCCAAACCTCCTGCTGATCACTTTACAGAAATCATCTCATTTGTTCTTCCCATCAGTCCTCAGGTAGATTCTCTCACTCCAGTTTTAAAGAGGAGAAAACTGAAGCCAAAATAAATTATATAACTTGTTCTAATGTGTGGTGGAGGTAAGGACTGGGCCCAGATTTGTCTGCTTTTCATGTGTATCTCACATTCCACCTCTAGGCAAAATTGAGGCACTTGTGCAAAGTCCTACACTGCATCCCTTAGGCAGAACCAAAGCCTCTCCCCTGGTTCGCTTTCTCCTTATTTTCTTCTACCTGCCTGCAGCTGGCAGTTAGTTGGTTATGGCTGCTGAATCAGGACTCAGAAATGTGGGGTCATTTTTAGCTCCACCACTTACTGTGTGGCTTCAGTATACTTCTGTTTCTTCACCTGTAAAATAGGACCACTAATAAAACATTATGACATTTCCATGAGAATTGAGATAAGATATCTAACATGCTTGGCAAAATTGCCTGTTATTATTGTGTTAATCTTCATTACTCTCCCACTCGCCATTTGTTCTGTACCCACCAACTCACTGTAACTATGTTAGTTATAGGAGTCCAAGGATGGATAGTCTAAGGTCTCCTTCAAGTAGAATTGCCAGATTTAGCAAATAAAAATACAGGACACTCAGTTAAAATTGAATTTCAGGTATACAATGAATGATTTTTTAGTATGAATATGCTCCGTGCAATATTTGGGATGTACCTATGTTTAAAAAAAATCACTTTTTACCTGAAACTCTAATTTAACTGGGCATCCTATATTTGGTCTGGTAACAAAAGAGTTCATAACCTGGTGGAAGAAATAGACAGAAATAAAAGCTTTCATTGCAGAACACTGAGGGCAGTTTACTGTGTGTATCTTTCCAGTCTCTCTGTTTGTATGTATTTTACTTTTGTTTCTAATATTTTTTATATGAATGGGATCATAGTCGATGTATTATATTATTCATGATTTTTAAAATTTTAAAACAACTATGCCTCGTTCTGTGTCCATACTTTCTTTGTTTTAAAGATTGCAAAATGTAGTGTGGACTGTTTTACCACATTTTAAAAACTGCCCTGTTGAAAGACAGTAAGATCAGTAACTACTTTTTGAAGAACTCTCCTTCAAGTGAGAAAAGCTTACTAGGATGAGTTCTATTTTGATTGTCTTAAGCATTTAATTATCCGAAATTATCATACTTGCTTAACTCCTGACAGCTTGAAAATTTTTTGTGTGTGATGCTATTTACATGCTCTAAAGCAGGACAGAGAATTTCAAAGCACATTTTCCTCCATTTATTCTTCCCTTCCAAAATAAAAGAAGGATCTGAATGTCCTAATGGAGAAGAACCAATCTAGTGTATTTCATAGGTCACATTGTAGCCTCCAGGAAAATGTCTCTGCACTATTATTTATGCAGCACATTGTTTCTCCAGCAACCATTTTTCTTCTAATGACCCAAAGGAAAGTCATTAGTAAATTTTTGAAATATTGCTGTTAAATTCTGGGAAGGCAAAGAACAATGTAGTATTTAAAAAAAAAAAAAAAGACGGATGATTATGGTTACCCCAATGGTAACCAGAAGAGAAACCATGTGGTCCAGCAGAAACATCAAGATTATTTGAGACTAGTTAATTTTGCAAATTAGCAAAGGAACTGAAAAAGGTGAACACTCTCAAATCTAAAGAATTTCTAAAACAAAATTAAACATTGGTGAACATCAACCACACATGCTGTAAAACCATGAATCAACACTTAAAACCAGAACAATCAACTTGACAGTTTGTGTGAAAAAAGTTAAACATTCATGAAAAATATTTTTAATTGTTAATGACTAAAAAGAAAACTCATGTGCTGATTTCAAATCATTTGAGAAAGAAAGAAGCTTCTTATCTGAGATATATACACTAAATTAAGTAAAAATATCAACTTCGGAATGGGTTGAAAGGACCTATTTGTTTCATGAGTCAATACAATGGGAGTTGAAGCTGGTAAAAGAAAAAGCGAAGCCATTTCAGGATTTATCAGAAATTAAATAATTACAAAAAATAGAACAAGCTAAAAGGCTGTAATATTAGAAAGACTGAACTGGATGGAAATATATGTTTCTTTAAGAATGGGAAAATATTGAAAGGTAAAAAAAATAATAATTCTATAGCAATCTGCAGAACTTTCCAAATAACATTATAGGATTATTCAACTTTAAATGTGTTTAACTGTCTAAGACCTTACTGTATACTTCTACCTATATGATGTTCTTAAAATATAAAGGTAGATAGATAGGATAAAAATCTCTGCCTTCAGACATCTCACAGTCTAGTGATGAACACCGGCTACCTACCAGTTACAAAACAGGGTGAGTGCAAAGGGCAGGGTGGACTAGGGAGATTGAAGAAGACTTCTTTGGGGAAGTAATACCTGAATTGCATTTTGAATTATTGGTAGGAACTTGCCAGACAGAAGATCGCCAAGTTGGTGGAAAGACTCAGAAAACTTGTTCAGTTCTAAATACCACATGGGGAAGACCACAGCAGAGCACACATTGGAGAGTGGTAGTAGCATGGGTTTACCTCATGCATAGAGTTGACTCATTGGAAAAGACTCTGATGCTGGGAGGGATTGGGGGCAGGAGGAGAAGGGGACGACAGAGGATGAGATGGCTGGATGGCATCACTGACTCGATGGACGTGAGCCTGAGTGAACTCTGGGAGTTGGTGATGGACAGGGAGGCCTGGCGTGCTGCGATTCATGGGGTCGCAAAGAGTCGGACACGACTGAGCGACTGAACTGAACTGAACTGGGATAGGATTACTGCCCTCTATTCTAAAAAGTTTGATTTCATCCTGTAGAGCTGGGAAGCCTCCAAAGATACTCAGCAGGAAAATGACGTGATTAGGTGTGTATTTTACAAAGATCACCTTCGCGATCTATTTGAAGGATAAATTCACAGGCAGAGAGACTAGGGACACAGAGAAATTGGGAGAGCCAAGTGATAGATGTTGAAGAACTATAAACCAAAGCAGTGTTAAAAAGATTGACAAGGCAGGAACAGTTATGTAGACCAGTGGTTCTCCAGGGTGACACTGCCCCTAGTGGGCATTTTGGATATTTGTTGGAAGCATTTTCTGGTTGTTTCAGTCAACGGGGAGAACTACTGGCATTTAGCCTGCAGAGGCCAGGGATGTTAGACATCCTGCAATTAAAGGGACAGTGTCATACAATGAAAAATTATCCTGCTTCCCACATGACGTTCAAGTATCCATCTAGGCATTCTTGTAGGTGAAAAACCTAAACAACAATCCTACATTTAAATTGCAAATACTTATAGAATGGTTTTAGTATACGCTGAATTTTCCAGAGGCAGCTACTGTGTTCATCAAAGGAAAAATATATATTGTTTTATTTGGGACGCGACCAAAATTGTGTCTCTGACAGCTGTGTTGCTCATGGTATTTGAATCACTAATACAAATCAACCATATCCATGTGCATTTATATTTATTGCATTTACAGTAATTCTTATTTCAAAATGTCTAATGTAAAGACAAACTGTTTTCACTATTAATTTGAATCTTAGTCTAATTTCTCAAGTCCTAGCCTGTTTATAAGTGTGTGTGTGTGAGTCACTCAATCGTGTCTGACTCTGCGACCCTGTAGCTCACCACGCTCCTCTGTCCATGGGATTCTCCAGGCAAAGATACTGGAGTGGGTTGCCATTCCCTTCTCCAGGGGATCTTCCTGACCCAAGGATAAAACCCTGGTCTCCTACATTGCAGGCAGATTCTTTACCACTATGCCACCTGGGCAATGTGTGGCATAAAGAGAGACTTGAACCCACAAAGTACTGGTGTGATGACATTTGCATTTCATTAGGTCTTCTGGTATAGACATAGGAGAAGGAAATGGCAACCCACTCCAGTATTCTTGCCTGGAGAATCCCAGGGACAGAGGAGCCTGGTGGGCTGCCATGTATGGGGTCGCACAGAGTCAGACATGACTGATGCGACTTAGCAGCAGCAGTATAGTCATTTATATATTATACTACCTGTTATTTATTATTTAATTATGCTCTTATTTCTCTTTATATTATAGTTAGTATAATATGTATTTTTAAAATTTACATGAAGGTATGCTTTATATAAAGGCTTTATAAAATGCTTGTTTTTAAAAAGGTTGAAAATAGCCCATATAAATACTTGAGGTAGAATCTATAAATCGTGTTGATCTATTCAGCATGGAGGGGAGAATACAGGCATTTATAATTCTAAAACATGTGATATAACAGATAACTTCTATATTTTAAATGATGTCCAAGAGAAATCCTAATAATTCTAGATGGAAGAGTCAAATTTACTGTAAGGAAGCTGGAAAATACCTAGAGGAAAGGATAGAACAGTGAACTTATTCACTTAGAAGACCTAGCTTATTTGTTTGTAATTATTGTCTTTTCAAAAGAAATTGTAATAAATATTTAATTCAGTAGTGTTACCTAATACTCTTTTTCTAATGTAAATTAATTCAACTTTGAAGTTGACATTGAAGATTTTCCATTTATCTAGTCCTTGCCTAAACTGGGTTCTAAACCAAAACTGGAATTCAGCCCAGCAATGGGAGCAGTTGCAGTTGTAGCTACCATCCAAATTTAATTAATTTCAATTAAATTTAATACAGTTCAATAAATGTTTACTAATGTGCCTTTTTGTATGGAATTCACTTTGTCTTCCAAATAGAGCCACCTCCAAAGCCAGAAATTTTTCTTAAAAATTTTCTAATTCTGGCACATTGATAGGCAGTCTAGTGCATGTCCATGGCAGAGGTTCAGCAGATAGACTTGGGCCAAAGCTTAGATATGTGACCCAGGTGTCTTTAGTCTATTTTCCAAGTCCTATCCGGTGAGCTAAAGGACATAGGTCAATAAGTTGCCTGTAGCACTGCTTGAGATATTTAAAGCCAAAAAGCAAATATTTACAGATTTGGTTTAGCTCCCCCATACAAAAATCCAGAAGAGAAGACTGAAAATATTGTAATTTTTGGAATAGAAATTTATCACATTACCTTGGCAGTGCAAAAAAATGTTTAGGGAAACAAAATCAAGCTAACATCAAATCTTATGGCCTGAACAATGAGTGGATGTTATGTGTCTTCTGTAGGTAATAACAAATATTTTAATTCATTTAAAATGTTAGAATAAAGGAGTTGGGTACAAAATGCATGTCAAAGGATACCTATTTTGAACTTGAACAAAAGCCTGCAGGAGAAATGTGTGACATAAAGAGAGACTTGAACCCAGAAAGTACTGGTGTGATGACATTTGCAAAGGGGTGATATTCAAAATAGTTTACAACTAGTATGGTTCAGTCACTGACCACTAAATGTTTAATAATCAGACCGGATGCCACCTATCAACAAACAATAGGGCTTTGCTGGTGCAAGCTGCCCAAATACAAGTAATTACCCTGTAAAGGTTTCTGATTCTCTTGGCACCCTCCACAGTACAGGTAATCACTACAATTGTTCCGTAACTTCTAAGCTTTACCATAAGGAATTGGAAATCTTCTTTAAGAAAATAACCAGTAGGGTGAATAAATTGAGTTTATTCATTATGTGTTAGATAAGTAATTTGGAAGGGTGTAAGGGCTTCTAGGCCCTGTCCTGAGAACTGGGGATGAAATGGTGAATTAAACAGACAAAAGCCCTGTTTTCATGGAAATTATTGTTTCCATCAGTTTATTAAATCAGCTCAAGTGAGAGAAATCTAGTTTCCTCCCTGGAGAAGGAAATGGCAACCTACTCCAGTAATCTTACCTCGAAAATCTCATGGATGGAGGAGCCTGGCAAGCTACAGTCCATGGGGTCGTAGAGTTGGACACGAATGAGTGACTTGGCTTTCACTTTTAAAAATTGAATTAAAATATTTTGGTATTAAATGTAGAAAACACATTAGAAATAGAGAATTGTATAACAAAAGTTTGTCAACTATTCAGCTTGACAAATCCTAACATTTGGTTTCTTCTTCAAGTTTCTTTTGTAGATAATTAAAATGACAAATTGGTAAGTTTTGACATATGCAAGCATTCTTGAAACCATCATTCAAGGAAATTAATGAATTCATCACCCTCAAAAGTTTTCTCATGACCTTTTGTAATCTATCTACATGTCACCCCCACCCCAAGCCATGCCCAGGCAACCACTGATTTGATTTCTGTCACTATAGATTCCTTTGAATTTTCTAGAATTTTATATAAATGGAATCATATGGTATGTACTCTTTTTTCATCTGGATTTTTTTCACTCAGCATAATTAATTTATGATTTATACATGTTATGAGTATCAGAAATTCATTTTCATTTCTTTACTAAGTAGTATTCTGTGATATGGATATAGGAAAATTTGTTTATCCCTTTACCTATTGATGGACATTTGGACTTTTTCCAGTTTGGGGCTATCACATATGAAGCTGTGATAAACATTCACATTTGAGTCTCTGGGCATATACTTTCATTTCTCTTGGGCAAATATCAAGAGGTGGAATTAGGTAATATGGTAGATTCTTTTATAACTTTATCAGGAATGCCAAACTGAGTTTCTAAAGTGATTATACCATTTTACATTACTTCCCATTAGTGAAAAAAGTGTTCGTTCTACGTTAGTGAAGAAGAGTTCCAGTTGCTCCACATCCTTCCAATACTTGATATCATTAGATTTTTAAATCTTAGATATACTAAATTGTGTGTAGTGGTATCTAATTTTGCTTTTAATTTTTCAGTGATGTTGAGCACCTTTTAATGTGTGTGTTTGTTACCTGTATTTTCTTCTTTCATGAAGCGTCTAATCAATTGATTTGTCCATTTTTTTAATTGAGTCATTTGTCTTCTTACAGTTGAGTTTTAAGAGTCCTTTACATATGTATTCTAGCTACAAGGAAATAATAATAGAGTTCTACTCCTAGATAAACATCGTTCAAACTCCTAATTTAAGGAAATAATAAAGATTCTGCAGTTATTGAAGCAAAATTGGCCCTTGTCAAGAGAATAAAAAGTTAACTGATTTTAGATTTTTTTTTCTGTTCTATTAGATAATAGAAGAATTTGGAGGTCTATGAATAGACTGAGTTTTAAAAAAATAATTTCTTTTTTTGAATATATAATGCATTTAAGCTGTTGAAAATTCAAAAGTGGAAGAAAGGTTATAAAAGGAAAACCTCCTTTCACTCCTGTTCCTTGACTTTCCATTTAACTTCTCTACAGACAACCAGCTTTTATCAGGTTTCTGTATGTATCTTTCCAGTTAGATCTTATGCAAGTGTATGCAAATTCCATTTCACAAATTTCCATTCACAAAGTGAACACTGCATGTTGTTCTGAACCACATTTAACTGAACCATGAGACTCAGAGATTCTACATTATTTGGGTATTAAAGAATTCTTTAATGGGCAGACAGTATTCACTGGACAGTGTAATTAGCTGCCTCACTTGCTGTGTAATAAACCACTGAAACTCACTGAATAAAAAAAAAATGAATAAATCACTGAAAACTCAGTGGCTTAAAACAATTCTTTATAAGCATAGCTTATGCATCTGTATGGTGGCTGAGGATTAGATGGTTTGGCTTGGACTTGGTTGGCAAACTTGGCTAAGCTGCGCTGGCTCACACTTCTGCAAATTGATTGGTGGGTTCTATATTACGTTCTTCCCAAGACCAGTGGAATAGCAGCCGAGGCAGTAGAAGCACAAGAGCAAGCAAGCCTAATCCATGCCTTTCAAGATACTGCGTCCATCACATCTGTCACCATGCTGTCAGCCAAGGCAAATCACATTCTAAAGCTGATGTACGACAATTTATTTCAACAACCTCCCATTAAGAGATTATTAGCTTTTCGCTATTACAACAAATGCAGCAATGACTAAATACACATATCATCTTTCATATATACTAGTATCTCTTTGAATAAATGCTAAGAAGTGAACTTTGAAATTAAAAGATGAGCTTTTGTAATTTTGATAGGTTTTGAGAAGCACTGTTTAGAGATTATTGTAACTGTATATTCCCATCAACAATATTGGGGCTATGTTATCATTTTTTATTTTTACCAATCTTGCACGTGAAAATGTTATTTTTGCATAGCTCTAACTTGTATTTTTTAATTATAAGTGAGGTTGACAATCTTTTTATATGTTTAAAAACAATTTATATTTCCTCCTGTTCATATCTTTTGCTCCTTTAGTTCCAATGGCTTTTTAATTTTTTTCAATTGATTGATATATCTTAAAGAAACTAATACTTAACCTATTAGGGCACTCACACCCCCTAAAAAAGCTCCTATAATTAAAAACAACAAGCAGAACCATAGTCTAACCAGTTCACCAGGGAGTCAGTGAAAGAGAGAGCTAAGAAAAGCCCTCTTTGTCAAAACAAATCTTAGAGATGTTTTTAAATGAGATGGTGTTAATTTAATATCTTACCTCAGGCTGCCATTGCCATAAAGCCATAGTGAAATGCCATAAGCTGAGTGACTTAAACATTTTTTCTCACAGTTCTAGAGCCTAGAAAAGTCCAAAATCTAGATATTGGCAGGGTGGGTTACAGTCTGAGGCCTCTTATCTTGGCTTGTAGGCAGCCATCACCTTACCTGGTACTCATACAACCTCTGTGTGTACGGCCAAGAAAGGAAGCTCTGGTGTTTCTTCTTCTTCTGGTAAGAATTCTAACCTCATGGGAGCCTCCCATTAATGACTTCATCTAACCCTAATGACCTCCAGGGGCCTCGCCTTCTAACACAAGCACATTGGGCTTCAACATATGAGTTAGGAAGTGGGTGGATGGAGCCACACAATATTCAATCTTTTATTTTAAACTTAGCTTTTTCAATAAACACAATAATTCATTCTAGTTATAAGATGGTATAAATGAATATATCTTCATATTTCTTTTCTTAACTAATTTAAAGTACAATTGTATATTTTGCTTGTAATTGTACTGTCGGACCAGAACATATAGAAATGTAATATATTTGACAATAACAACATCAAGAAGGTAGATGAGAGCAAAGCTGTGTTGTACTAAGGAAAGGACCCCTGATGGTAACTTGAATCCTTAGAACATACATAGGAAACCAAAATCAGTAATTAGAACGTTTACTCTAACAAACTCTAATAAACTTGTTCCCATCTTTTCTCAGCCTGTTTAATACATATAAAACTATATAAGATAGTACTATTGGTGGATTAATAGCATATATACATGTGACATGTATAACAATCATAGTGGGAAAGGGGAAAGAGAGACTAACACTGCATGGAAGTAATGTTTCTATATCACACTGTAGTTAAGTATGTTTAAATCTGAAATAGATTCTGATAATATGTACATAGTAACCCCTAGAGCAATCACTAACAATAAGTTTAAAAATAGTGAAAAAGTAATCACAGTAATTAAAGTACTACCCTAGAAAATATTCACTTAATTCAAAATAGAGCAGTAGGGGGAACAGAAACAAAAAGACATTAGTTCAGTTCAGTTCAGTTGCTCAGTCATGTCCGACTCTTTTCGACCCCATGGACTGCAGCATGCCAGGCTTCCCTGTCCATCACCAACTCCTGGAGTTTACTCAAACTCATGTCCACTGAGTCAGTGATGCCATCCAACCATCTCATCCTCTGTCGTCCCCTTCTCCTCCCACCTTCAATCTTTCCCAGCATCAGGGTCTTTTCAAATGAGTCAGCTCTTCGCATCAGGTGGCCAAAGTATTGGAGTTTCAGCTTCAACATCAGTCTTTCCAATGAATATTCAGGACTGATCTCCTTCAGAATGGACTGGTTGGATCTCCTTGCAGTCCAAGGGACTCTCAAGAGTCTTCTCCAACACCACAGTTCAAAAGCATCAATTCTTCAGTGCTCAACTTTCTTTATAGTCCAACTCTCACATCCAAACATGACTACTGGAAAAACCATAGCTTTGACTAGATGGACCTTTGTTGGCAAAGTAATGTCTCTGCTCTAGATGGACATTAAACAGTCATTACATTAGACAGTAGAAAATAAAAATTTTAATGAAAGACATAAATCCATCTATAATAATAATATTAAATGCAAATGGGTTAAATAATCCAATAAATAGGCAGAAATCGTCAAATTGGATAGGAAACATGACCCAACTATTTACTGTCTACAGAAGAAGCTTCTTAGGTTCCAAGATACAAATAGATTGAAAATAAAAGAATGGAAAAAGATAAAATCATGTAAACAGCAACCAAGGAAAGCTAGAGTGACTACAATAATATCAAATATAATAGACTTTAAAATGAAAAGAAAATGGTACTAGAGATAAAGTGGGATATTTATAATGAAAGAGTCAAACTATCAGAATGTTATAATAACTATAGACCTATATGCCCTCAACATCAGAACTCTGAAATACATGAAATAAAAACAAACAGAAATGTAAGGAAAAATAGACAATTTGGCAAAAACAATTCATGAGTTCACTACCTTCCCCCATAATGGATAGAACATCAAAGTAGACTATCAACAAAGTAAATGGAAATCTTAAACATTATATGCAAAACAGTCTGATGGACATCTATAGAAAATTTCACCCAACAACATCAGAACACACATTTGTCTGAGTATGTGCTCAGGATAGACTATGCTGCTAAGTCATTTCAGTCGTGTCCGACTCTGTGTGATCCCACAGACAGCAGCCACCAGGCTCCCCCATCCCTGGGATTCTCCAGGCAAGAACACTGGAGTGGGTTGCCATTTCCTTCTCCAAGGCATGAAAGTGAAAAGAGAAAGTGAAGTGAAAGGGAAGTCGCTCAGTCGTGTCCGACTCTTAGCGACCCCATGGACTGCAGCCTACCAGGCTCCTCCATCCATGGGATTTTCCAGGCAAAGTACTTGAGTGGGGTGCCATTGCCTTCTCCGAGGATAGACTATGCTAGGCTATAAAAAAATCCTCAATAAATTTAAATGGATTGAAATTATAGAAAGTACTTATCTGATCACAGTGGAAATTAGAAATTAATAACAAAAAGAAATATGGGATATTAACAAATAATGAGGAATTTAACCAGTACACTACTAAATGACCAATGGGTCAAAGAGGAAGTCAAAAGAAAAATTAGAAAATATTTTAGGATGAATGAGTGAAAATGAAAATATAATATACTAAAATGTACAAGATGTAATTTAAGCCATTCTCATATGTATGCATGTTAGTCACTCAGTTCTGTCAAACTCTTTGCAACTCCATGGACTGTAACCCACCAGGTTTCCCCTGTCTGTGGAATTCTCCAGGCAAGAATACTGGAGTGGGTTGCCATTCCCTTCTCCAGGTATCTCTTCCCAACACAGGGGTTGAACCTATGTCTGCATTGCAGGTGGATTCTTTACCACCTGAGCTACCAGGGAAGCTAAGAAATTCTTAGGGAGAAATTTATAGTTGTAAACACCTACTTGTGATCACATTACTTCATGGTAAATAGATGGAGAAACAATGGAAACAGTGACAGATTTTATTTTCTTGGGCTCCAAAATTACTGTAGATGGTAACTGCAGCCATGAAATTAAAAGACACTTGCTCCTTGGAAGAAAAGCTATGACAAACCTAGGCAGCATATTAAAAAGCAGAGACATCACTTTACCAACAAAGGTCTGTATAGTCAAAGCTATGGTTTTTCTAGTAGTCATGTATGGATGTGAGAGTTGGACCATAAAGAAGGCTGAGCACCGAAGAACTGATGCTTTTGAACTGTGGTGCTGGAAAAGACTCTTAAGAGTCCCAGGTACTGCAAAGAGATCCAACCAGTCAATCCTGAAGGAAATCAACCTTTTTTTTTTTTTTTTTTTTGACAAGTGGGCAGTCAATATTTATTGGCTGAAAATATGAAGTATATGAGTAAATTTTCAAATATGAAAAAATTATCATATAATATTAATGTTCCTCTAAGATGATATATCATTATGCAATAATAGAACAAAAAGCAATTAGGATAGTTCCATTACAGAAAAAGCAATTAGGATAGTTTCATTAACTATGTGACACTGGACAAGTCACATAGTCATTTGAGTCTGTGTCTTCATTTCTAAGATGTTGCTGTTGCTGTTCAGTCACTGAGTTGTGTTGGACTCTTTGTGACCCAGTGGATTGCAGCACACCAGGCTTCACTGTCCTTCACTATCTCCTGGAGTTTGCACAGACTTATGTCCATTGATCTGATGATGCCATCCAACCATCTCACCTTCTGTTGTCCTCTTCTCCTGCCCTTGGAAGGACTATTGCTGAAGCTGAAGTTCCAATACATTGGCCACCTGATATAAAGAGCAGATTCACTGGAAAAGACCCTGATGCTGGGAAAGATTGAGGGCAGGAGGAGAAGGGGATGACAGAGGATGAGATGGTTGGGTGGCATCAGTGACTTGGTGGACATGAGTTTGATCAAACTCCAGGAGATAGCGAAGGACAGGGAAGCCTAGTGTGCTGCAGTTCATGGGTTCACAAAGAGTCAGATACAACTTAGCGATTGAACAACAAACACCTGCATAGCGAGGAAAAAAAGAAACAATCTCAAACAATGATTAAACATTTCACTTAAGATACTGGAGAAGGAAATGGCAACCCACTCCAATGTTCTTGCCTGGAGAATCCCAAGGACAGAGGAGCCTGGTGGGCTTCCATCTATGGGGTCGCACAGAGTCGGACATGACTGAAGTGACTTAGCAGTAGCAGTAAGATACTGGGAGGACTTCTGCAGTGGCCCAGTGGCTAAGACATTGTGCTCCCAATCCAGGGAGGCTCGGTTTGATCCCTGGTCAGGGAACTAGTTCCCACATGCCACAACTAAGACCTGGCACAGCCAATTAAATAAAAATAATTTTTTTTTAAGATACTGGAAAAAGAGGATCAAATTAAACCCAAAGCAAGGATAAAGGAGAAATAATGATTAGAACTGAAATAAATGAAACGGATAAA
Source organism: Bos mutus (assembly GCF_027580195.1). Taxonomy (NCBI): domain Eukaryota; kingdom Metazoa; phylum Chordata; class Mammalia; order Artiodactyla; family Bovidae; genus Bos; species Bos mutus. The sequence goes on along the minus strand of NC_091625.1, from coordinate 22,248,990 downwards.
ATAATAAAGAAAATCAACAAAAGCTAGAGTTAGTTCTTCAAGGTCAACAGACTTGATAAAACTTTAAAAAGATTCCAATTACTAAAATCAGAAATGCAAGAGAGCACACTATCACCAACCTTACAAAAATAAAAAGAATCATGAAAGAATGCTATGAATAAGAGTGTACCAATAAAAGAGGTAATTTAGATGAATTGAAAATTTTCTAAAAAGACACAAGTTACTAAATCTGCCTCAAAAAGAAATAGAAAATCTGAATAGACTTCTAACATGTAAAGAGACTTCGTTAATAATCAAAAAACATTTCACAAGGGAAAGCCAATGACCAGGCAGCATCACAGGTAATTTATACCAAACACTAAAATAAGAGTTATAATTTTTCATAAATTTTTCCAAAAATAGAAAAGAAGGTAACATTTCTTTTTTTATTGCTGCTGCTGCTAAGTCGCTTCAGCCGTGTCCGACTCTGTGTGACCCCATAGACGGCAGTCCACCAAGCTCCCCTGTCCCTGGGATTCTCCAGGCAAGAACACTGGAGTGGGTTGCCATTTCCTTCTCCAATGCATGAAAGTGAAAAATGAAAGTGAAGTCGCTCAGTCGTGTCCAACTCTTAGAGACCCCATGGACGGCAGCCTCCCAGGCTCCTGCATCCATGGGATTTTCCAGGCAAGAGTACTGGAGTGGGGTGCCATTGCCTTCTTTTTTATTGAGGTGTTGTTGATTTGCAATGCTGTGTTAAGTGCACAGTAAAATGATTCAGTTATATATATATATGTACACATACATACACACACACATACTGTTTTTCAGATTCTTTTCCATTATAGATTATAAGATATTGAATATAGTTCCCTGTGCTATACAGAAGGTCCTTGTTGTTTGTTTTCCTTATATATAGTAGTATGTGTAGTTAACCCCATATTCTTAATTTATCTTCCCCTTGCACCTTTCCCCTTTGGTAAGCACAAGTTTGTTTTCTATAACTGTTGGTCTGTTTCTGTTTTGAAAATAATTGCATTTGTATCACTGTTTTTGATTCCACATATAAGTGGTATCATATGATACCCGTCTTTTCCTGTGTGACTTTACTTGGTATGGCGATCTCTAGGTCCATCCATGTTGTGGCAGATAGCATTATTCCATTCATTTTCATGGCTGAGTAATATTCTGTTGTATATATACCACATCATCTTTATCCATTTATCTTCTGATGGACACAGGTTGCTTCCATGTCTTGGCTATTGCAAATAGTGCTGCATTGAACATTGGGGTGCTTGTGGTTTTTCAAAGAGTTTTCTTTAGATATATGCCCAGGATTGAGATTGCAGGATCATATGATTAGAGATTATATTTTTATGGAACCTTCATACTATTCTGCAAAGTGGCTGCATCAAGTCACATTCCCACCAACAGTGCAGGAGGAAACCCTCGTACATTGTTAGGTGGGAATGAGAATTGGTGCAGCCATTATGTAAAACAATATGGAGTTCCCTCAAAAACATTTTTAAATTAAAAAATTTTTTAAGCTTAAAAATTAAAATGATCCCACTGTTCTGCTTTTTTGTATATAGTTGAAGAAAATGAAATCAGTATCTCAAAGAGATTTCTACACTCCCATGATCATCGCAGCATAATTCACAAGTAGCCAAGATGTGAACAGTCTAACTGTTCAGCAGCATATAAATAAATAGAATGTGGTATATATACACAAGGGACTATTATTTGCCATAAAATAAAAGTAAATTCTGCCATTTGTGACAACATAGATACACCTGGGAGGGCATATGCTAAGTGAAATAAGTGAGACAGAAAAAATAAATACCACATGGTGTTGCTTATATATGGAATAAAAAAGTTTGTATTTCATAGACCCACAGAGTAGAATGTTGGTTGCCAGAGTCTGAGAGTGGTGGAAATGAGATGTTATTCAAAGAGTACAAACTTACTGTTATAAGATGAATACATTATGAGGATCACAGCATGGTGAGTATGTGAATAGATCTTATAGACCACACATAAAAAAGTAATTATGCAAGTTGATGGATGTGTTAATTGATTGTGGTAATGATTTCATGACCTATGTATATAATCATCACATTGTATACTTTAAATATATATAATTTTATACCTCAATTATATCTCAGTAAAGTTAGTGGGGAAATCTACAAAACGTTGCTGAAATAAGGAGATCCAAATAAGTGGATAGAAATCCCTTGCTCATAAAACTTAATAGTAAGATGACAGTATTCTACAGGTTGATCTGCACATTCAAAACAGTCCCTATTAAATTCTCATTCGAGATTTTTACAAACATTGACAAGTTGATCCTAAAAGTATTTTAAAAAATGCAAGAGACCCAGAATAGCCAAAATGATCTTGAGAAAGAACAAAGTTGGAGGACTCAGGCACCTGACAACTTCAAGTCGTATCATGCAACTGCATTAATCAAGAGAGTGTGGTGATGCAGACACAGAAAACAGACCTGTAGTTGCCAAGGAGAGTGGGGAAGGGACAGTGGGAGTTTGGGATTAGCAGATACAAATATATACAGAACGGATGAACAACAAGGGTCCTGCTGTATAGCACCGGGAACTATATTCAATATCCTGTGATAAACCATAATTGAAAAGGACATAAAAAAGAATGTGTGTGTGCATCTGAATCACTTTGCTGTTCAGCAGAAATTAACACAACATTGTAAATCAACTATACTCCAATAAAAAGAAAAAGAGAGAGTGGTGATTTCATGAGGATAGATTTATAGATCAGTGAAATAGAACTGAGAGTCCGTATATAAACCCTCACCTTTAAGTTTGGTTGGTTTTTGACAAGGATGCCAAGACCATTTAAAGGGAAAGAATTGTCTTTCAACAGATGGTACGGCTACAATTAGATATCCACATGCCAATGAATTGAAGTTGGTTTCCCTCTTTACCTACATACAAAAAAATTTAACTCCAAATGGATCACAGAAGTAAATATAAGAGATTAAACTAAAAAACTCTTAGAAAAAAAATAGGAATAAATCTTTGTATCATTGGGTTAGGGGAAGTCTTTTAGATATGACACCAAAAGCACCAACAGTATTAATAACAAAAAAAATCTATCAAATTTCATCAAAACTAAACATTTTTATGATTCAAAGAACACTACCAAGAAATTGAGACAATAACTCCCAGAATGGAAGAAAATGTATATAAATCATGTATCTGATAACAGATTTATATCTGGAATATGCAAGGAACTCTTACAACTCAGCAACAAAAAGACAAACCTGCTTTTTAAATGGGCAAAATATCTGAATTGCCATTCCTGGCAAGTGAAAAGTAAAAGTGAAGTCACTCAGCCATGTCCGGCTCTTAGCGACCCCATGGACTGCAGCCTACCAGGCTCCTCCGTCCATGGGATTTTCCAGACAAGAGTACCGGGAGGGGGGTGCCATTGCCTTCTCCGAAAGAAGATATACAGATAGCCAATAAGCCCTTGAGAAGAGGCTCAGTGTCATTGGCTATTAGGAAAATGCAAAATAAAAGCACAGTGAGATAATGCTTCCAGCCCACTAGGATGGCTGTACTCAGAAAGACAAGTAATGACAAGCGTTGGTGAGGATTTAGAGAAACTGGAGCCCTTGGACACTGCTGGTGGGAACGTTAAATGATGCAGCTGCTGTGCAAAACAGTTTGGCAGCTCCTCAAAATGTTGAGTAAAAGATTATCACGTGACTCAGCAATTGCACCCTTAGGTAAATACCCAAGAGAAAGGAATACATATGTCCCCATGAAAATTCATAAATGAATGTTCATAGCAGCATTAGGCATACTAGCCAAAAAGTGTTTTCACACTTTGAACAGTGTTTGGACATTGTTCCCAAATCTTTAACAACTGGTAAATTATAAACAAGTATTGTAGGAGTGTGAAAAGTGAAAGTCATATTTCTTTATAATAATGTCAATATTTTCATGGTACATTATTTGACAATAAACATGTCAATAAATGATATATTATTTGACAATAAAAATGAAAGACTAACACATGCTATAACATGAATGAATCATAAATATCATGCTATATTAAAAAGGTAGTCAAAAGGGGTCACATATTGTATGATTCCATTTTTATGAAATATCAAGTGTAGGCATATCTATAGAGACAGAAAGTAGATGAGTGGTTGCCAAAAGCTAGAACTGGTAGTGGGGGAAATAGGGAGTGTCTGCTAATGCATACAGATTCCTTTGGGGAAGTGATGGAAATGTTCTAAAATTGATTTGATTTTGGTGATGGCTTCGTAACTCTGTGAGTATCCAAAAAAATTAATTTAGTATTTTAAATAGATTATTTAGTATGTAAATTATATCTCAAAACTGTTAAAATAATAGCAAAATTTTTTAATTAAAAAGAAACACCATTGGGCAAGTAAGTTTCAGACATAATAATGACCATAAATAAGAGAGTCCTGGGAGAAATTTGTGGAAGTGTAAAACTTCCAATCTCACAGATTAAAGAACCTGATGTGAATATAGGTGGATCTGGAAGGACCAAAGACATTTCATATAGAGAGTAGAAATACATGTACAAAAACCAGTACTTCCAGTCTGTCTGTCTTCTAACTTACGCTTCACACTATCACAGGTGAGGTCTTTCGAAAGGCAAAATTCTGAGCAGTTCATTTCCTGCTCAATGCCCTAATTACTCTGCTCCTTACCTCCAGAGTAAGATAATGGACCTTTAGTATAATACTGAAGCCTCTCACACCACTTGCCTGAAACTACTCCTTGTATTCCATTCTCCTGCAATACCGTTCAGTTTATGGTTCCCTAAACCTGGGATTTCTTTGGAAGGAATGGTGCTAAAGCTGAAACTCCAGTACTTTGGCCACCTCGTGCGAAGAGTTGACTCATTGGAAAAGACTCTGATGCTGGGAGGGATTGGGGCAGGAGGAGAAGGGGGACGACAGAGGATGAGATGGCTGGATGGCATCACTGACTCGATGGACATGAGTTTGAGTGAACTCCGGGAGTTGGTGATGGACAGGGAGGCCTGGCGTGCTGCGATTCATGGGGTCGCACGGAGTCGGACATGACTGAGTGACTGAACTGAATTGAAACCTGTCATATTTTTTTTTCTTTTTATTTTCTGAGCATTCAACACTCTGCTCAGAGGACTTTCCACACACACATTTTCTACACCTGCCTGGTAAACTCAGATTTATTCTCTCATACTTGGCTTAACACCAGCTTCTTCTTGACACGTGTTGGCCTCAAATAGCATGTACTGACCCGTCCTCTGCAATACCCAGCAAGTTATGACTCCTCATGTATGATAATTATTTGTTTACATGGTAGACTTTTACATCAGACTATAGTCCTTCCTTCTTTGTATTTTCAGTGTCAAGGAAAGCACTTATTGAAGGGCTGGATGGATGGATGAATTACAAACTAATTACAAGTTCTCAATCATCTACTTTAATCTTAGTGTAGTTTGAAGTACCTAAATGATCAATCTGATGGCTTCCTAACTAATAGGACTTTTAGAATAATTTTTTAAGTTTTCAGAAAAAGCTTTAGAGATTATATAACATCGCTTTTCATGCAAACTGATCTTTCTCTTACTGTTTTTCCTAAAGGAAAACAAGTACTCCATGGGGGGAAAAAATGTTAAAAAATAATAATAGACTTCCCATGATATACATTCACTATTGCAATATTCATTGTATCAAACAATGGAATTTAGCTTGATACTTCCATATTTGGGTGTTAGGAGAAGTTTTTTAAATAATTTTATTTATTTATTTATTTTTGGCTGCACTGGGTCTTCATTGCTTTCTGTGGGCTTTCTCTAGTGGCAGTGAGTGGGGGTGGCTATTCCTCGCTGCAGAGTGCAGGCTTCTCATTGCAATGGCTCCTCTTGAAGCAGAGCACAGGCTCTAAGCACGCAGGCTTCAGGAGCTGTAGCTTACAGGCTCTAGGGAACAGACTTCATATTTGTGGTTCTCTGGACTTAGTTGCTTTGCGGTGTGTGGAATCTGCCCGAACCAGGGATTGAACCCATGTCCTCTGCATTGGCAGGCGGATTCTTATCCACTGCGCCACCAGGAAAGTCACTTATCAGGTTCACATAATGAAATATGAAATTGTAATTATATTTAATTAAATATAACTATGCATGAAAGTAAAAGTGTAAGTCGCTCAGTTGAGTCCAACTCTTTCTAACCCCATAGACTGTAGCCCACCAGGCTCCTCTGTCCATGGAATTCTCCAGACAGGAATACTGGAGTGGGTTGCCATTCTCTTGTCAAGGGGATCTTCCTGACCCAGGGATTGAACCCGGGTCTCCTTCATTGCAGGTGGACTCCTTACCATCTGAGCCGCAAGTTCCTCCCATAACCTTGTATGCTGCTGCTGCTGCTGCTGCTAAGTCGCTTCAGTCGTGTCCAACTCTGTGCAACCCCAGAGACAGCAGCCCACCAGGCTCCACTGTCCCTGGGATTCTCCAGGCAATAACACTAGAGTGGGTTGCCATTTCCTTCTCCAATGCATGAAAGTGAAAAGTGAAAACGAAGTTGCACAGTCGTGTCCAACTCTTAGTGACCCCATGACTGCAGCTTATCAGGCTCCTCTGTCCATGGGATTTTCCAGGGAAGAGTACTGGAGTGGGTTGCCATTGCCTTCTCCGATATAATTATATGTAAATACTAATTTGGAGATTGTGACTGAAATGTGTTTTTAAAGACCTGTCTAATACATGCTGTATGTGGATAATGTAATGAATAGATGTTATCACAGGCAATTCATTATAACATTTTTTTTTTTAGTCTTTGGACAGAATGAAAAAATATACTTAGTGATCACAAGTTGTACCCAATATGAAAAATACTGAGTTCCTACTTATTTGAGCATGAAATATTATTTACTGTAATTCTCAATAGTTTTGCTGAACTTGGTTTTCTATTAAAATATCTGTTATAGACTCTTTCATGTGCATAATTTCATTAAAAAATTGACTTTTGGTTAAGAAAAAAAACACCTAACAGTTCTATTTTATGATAAAAGCTTTGTTGAGAAAAATGTTTTCATGGTCAAGAAAACTCAACAATAGTTTTGTCAATACAAATAACGCACAATTTTTGTTTCCAGTGTTCCTTTTGTATACCTAAAAGTTTGTGGCTTAAAAGTAGACCACATGATGTTAGATTTTTTTATAATTAAGAATTAGAGAAGGACTTTGCTTTTCCTCTTGAGAGCATTTTTAGAGACCAGTGCAGTTATCACTGAGTTAAAGGCCCATCTGGGACCTGTCTGTCTTTTCTAAGCCCAAGTCTGCTTATTATTAAACTCCAACTAGCGGGCTGGCAAGTGGGCCAGCAAGTAGGCCACATTTAATGAAATTTCCAGGACATTTGGGCTAGGCTTAGCTATTAATATTACCATAAGAAATAATAGATTGCTTGGTGCAGAAATAATTTTTCTATCTTAGAATTTTCACAGCTCATGGTATTTTTTTTTATGGATCTTATCACTTTCCACCTTGCTTTATGGTTGCTTATATGTAATGTTCACTCCTTCTAATGTATTGTAAGTAAGACACTGACTTTCACTCACCTTTTTATAACTCATACCACTTTTTACAGAGATTTGGCATATAGGAGTTACCTAATCAATGTCATTAGAATGTCAGATTATTCAATTAATTTTTCTTAAATTCAAGTATAGAATTGTGCCAACCTATAGATCAACATATATGTAAATAAGGTATCATCGTCTTCCTCTAGTTCATTTTCTTGAATAGTCAGCAGCTCCCTGCAACACTTTTTGTAAGAGGGCTCCTTGGTGTTTCAGCGCCCTCCAGAGGTCTCCAGAATATTCTGACACTTGTCCTTGAAGAGTATGCAGAAACCCACAGTTTTGCATTGGAAGCACAAAGGCTGCTGGAGCCTGTAACACCTGGCAGGCTCCCAAGAGACAGACGAGATACTCTTCTAAATGTGGAAAGGAAATATTGCATGTGTGCTAAGTAGCTTCAGTCGTGTCCAACTCTTTGCAAACCCATGGACTGCAGCCTGCCAGGCTCTTCTGTCCATGGGATTCTCCAGGCAGGAATACTAGAATTGCCGTGCCCTCCTCCAGGGAATCTTCCCAACCCAGGGATTGAACCTGTGTCTCTTTCTGTCTCCTGCATTGCAGGTGGGTTCTTTACCACCAACACCACCTGGGAAGCCTGAAAATGTTAAAGAAATTACTGCTAATGTTTAATACATGATTGCCAAAATATGGTACTCAATACATCCTGAGGAAAGAAAGGAAGAAATAGATGCTGGCGCCCTCCTTTCTTAGTTTGCTTCATCAGAGTGTCCTAATCCTTTCAGTTTATCAGAGTGTCCTAATTCTGACCTTAATCCTGACCTTCACCAAATGGAGAAGGTTAGGGTTTGGACTTCCCTGGTGGTTCAGAGGGTAAAGCGTCTGCCTACAATGTGGGAGACCTGGGTTCAATCCCTGGGTCAGGAAGATCTCCTGGAGAAGGAAATGGCAACCCACTCCAGTATTCTTGCCTGGAAAACCCATGGACAGAGGAACCTGGTAAGCTACAGTCCACAGGGTCACAAAGAGTCGGATACGACTGAGCAACTTCACTTTCACCAGGTGTAGCAGAGACTGTAGGTACCATGCCCCATACCTGCCAGACCCACCTGAGTTCACCTTAGATGCAGTTGGCAGCCATCTAAAAACTTCCCACCTCTAGCACCACCAATGTCTCTCTTCTTCCTCCCGGTTCTCCAGCACCACAGGAGTTTGCTCTGCCAAAGATAGTGGCAACCCAGGAGTCAAGGGGATGGAAAGCAGCCAGGGACATCCATCAACCCTCGGGGACTGGAAGTTGGTGTCTAAGTGCCGCAGCCGCACTGCATCCAGGCACGGGATTCTGAGGTATATCTCACCTGGCTTCTCTGAAGGTCACTATTGGGGTTGAGCCCAGAGCGGCATCATTATCACACCCTGTATCTCACTGCGTTGCTCCCTCCCTGTGCTTCCGAGGGTCAGCTCCCCAGAAAATGACTTGCACTTAGTCCTTCCCTTGAGGGAACCCAAGAAGTCAGGGAAATGAACATATGTACTACATGCTCTAGTTAACGAGCACTCATATAATGGATACCCCTTTTGAAAAGATTTTTCTTTTCTATTGAATGTTATATTTTCATTGGCTGGCTGCAGTAGACTAGTTTCTATTTCTGAAAGATTCCCTTTTAATTTAGTTTTTAATTGGAGTATAATTGCATTACAATGTTGCATTTGTTTCTGCTGTACAACAATGGGAATCGGCTGTAAGTATACATATATCCCCTCTCTCTTGAGCCTCCCTTCCACCCCCATTCCACGCCTGTAGGTCATCACAAATCACAGAGCTGAGCTCCCTGTGCTCTACAGCGGCTTCCCACTTGTTGAAAAGATTTTGCAAGGAAATTTCATAATGAAAATACTGCTGATCTATAAAAGCCAGTGAACAAGAAAATGACATTACTGACACTTTCCTGAATCTAAGAAAAAGCTCTCTGTCAGCCAAATTGCAGTATAAAAATAATGACAGTCTAATCAGATCTAACAGGAAGTGGACAAAAAAATCAAAATTGTTAATGGAAAATAATAGGGATCTCAGTCTGATACACAGAAGCAGAACAAAGGGAAGCATAAGAAAGTACAATGGGCTTCCCTGGTGGCTCAGTGGTAAAGAATCCACCTGCCAAGCAGGAGACTTGGATTCAATCTCTGGGTTGGGAAATCCCTTGGAGTAGGAACTATGAACCCACTCCAGTGTTCTTGCCTGGGAAATCCCATGGACAGAGGAGCCTGGCGTCTACAGTTCATGAAGTCACAAAAGAGTTGGACATGACTTAGCAACTAAAACAACAAGGAAGAACAATGGCTAACAGCATGAATTTGAAGCCAGACTGTGATCTTACTCCAGCTCTGCCATTTGTTAGCTGTATAAACTTGAGCAATTCAGTTCCTCTCTCTGTTTCCGCATCTATAAAACAGGCATAATAATTGTACCTACTTCAGAATAAATTTGTGAAGATTAGCTAAGGTAATACAGCTAAAGTATTTAGAATCATGTCTGATGAAAGCAAGTTCTATGTAAATACTAGACAGTAGAATAATCTTCATGAAATGTTAAGTGTTGAATAGATATTCATCTATCCCTGGTGGCTCAGACGGTAAAGTGTCTGCCTGCAATGCGAGAGACCCAGGTTTGATCCCTGGGTCAGGAAGATCCCCTGGAGAAGAAAATGACAACCCACTCCAGTACTCTTGCCTGGAAAATTGCCTGGGTGGAAGAGCTTGGTGAGCTACAGTCCATGGGGTCGCAAAGAGTCAGACATGAATGAGCGACTTCACTTTCACTTTTATTTCACTTTATCACTGAACAAGTGCCTGATAATCTATATCTGTGTACAAAATTGGGCTAGCTATTGTAGGGACTACTATGAAGTACAACACACAATACTTGACCTCAAAAGGGATAATATAGGGTAAGAGTCTGAGTTAAAGCAGCAGGAATGGTAATGGAAATGAATGGACAAATTTTTAAATTAAAAACTCAGAATACACAGGATATAGTAACCAATTAAATGCAGGCGTGAAAAAGAAATAAATGTAAAAAAAAAAAAAGAAAACCTTTCCCCCATTCTTCAGCTTGTGTGTTAGATAATCTATGTTTTAAATGATGGAGGAAATGTAGAGGGAGAAACAGGCTTTAAAGGAAACATAATGAAATTTGACTTGTGTATTTCTAGTACCTGTAAGTACAGATGAACCTGGAGTTCAGGAGAAAGGGACAGTGGAATTTGAACTGAGTTGATCACTGAGAACATAGGAGTCATTGAGATCACCCAAGGGAGACACTGAAAAGAAGAAGGAAAATCCAACATTTTAGAGAGAATGGGAGGACAAATCAGAAAGTCAAATAGTTAGAAACGTAGAAGCAACAATTGTACATTATCATAGAAATGAAGGATGTAGCAAAGTCCAAAGTTCCAACAATGGCAGCTGCTGTGGGAAGAAAGAGCAGAATGAAGACTGTACACCCATGGATATGATGATTAGGCTATGATTGGTTGCAAGAAGTTGTTAGAGACAGTACACATTGTGCATTGCAACAGTGATGGAGACAGCATCTCCAGGAGGAAACTAGAGTTGCTCTGTTGCCACCCACTCTGTTGTCTGAGTGAGCAACACACAAACACCCTCTAAGCCTCTGTCTTCTCGTCTGTATCAACAGGGCTGCTGATGATACCTACTGCATTGGATGCTTGGAAGATTTAAACTGGATAATACATATAAGCTGCACAGTGCCTGGCACACATCATTCACTCAAGGAATATTAGCTATTGTTATTATTAATGATACTATTGCAGTCAGTTAGAGAGAAAATGGGAAGTTAGGACATAAGGGCTTCTCAAGAAGTCTACCATAAAGAAGAGGGACGTGAACCATTCACTAGATAGGAAATAGCGCCAAGAAGGAATTTTTTTAAATTTTAGGATGGAGAGAGGCTTGTGCATGTTTTTAGGTGGAAGAGAAAGGGCCAGTAACTGAATAAAAATACTACTGTAAGAAGCGGAGAGTTCTTTACTTAGATAAGATTGTTTCATAACGGATAAATTTCACAAAGAGATAATATGACAAGTTCAATAAATCAATAACAGAAAGTAATACTTGAGTTGAAACAACGATGGGTGAATCTAATTTATGAAAGCACCTGCAATTTGTTGGCTGTTCTCAAGCAAAGTAAGTTATTTCCTCCATGGAGCGCTTTCAGTTTTTCAATTTGTAATTCTTTACTGCTTCTGAAATGAACATAAATTCTTGAAAGATGTGGCTGAGAGTCTGGGCAGGTCTACCTAGATCACCTCCTTCCAACAGTTTTTCTAATCATGTGAGACTTGAAAAGAGAGACAGACAAACACCTGTCTATCTCAACGAACCAGGCGGTCAATCCCCAAGTAGATCTCAGGTTTGGGAATTAGCATCAGTAAGACCCGGTGGAAAACAGTGACTACTTTGTTATCCATAAATATTCATCAAGGAAGTCAAATAGCCCCTGGTAGTAGATGGAGACTGGTAGACCCACATGATCAAAGAAGTGGGGAGAAGGGAAAACTGAGCAGAGTACAGAATACTTTCATCTCACTACACAGCTTGGTTCAAAAACAGGCGCTTCCAAAATTATTATGTTTTTAAAAATGTGATGAACCATTCTGACTGCCAGATGCCATTTTGAGCTTTACCAGAATCATCAACTTGTCATGCTGAAACTTTAGAAGAACTTAACAGCTACCTTTTCATGATCCATTTGACCCTGCACGCAAGTGAAGAAGATCCTTGTAACCCAGTTCCCTAGATCTCTCCAATCCCGGTAGTTCCTCTTTACAAAAGAGCTCTAGTCTCCTGGTCAGTGGAGAGAGTGATGGGGGCCGTGTAACTGGCCAGCCTTTTCTCTCTCATGACGACAGCGATAACACAGGACTCAGCTCACTTCAGTGAAAACGTTTTGACTGAATTCTCACTTTCTTCTTGGCCAACTAGTCTTATCAGGAAAAGAATCTAAAAGACCCATTCCCACTGAGTTGCTGATTTCTGATAATGGTTTATTATGATATCCCTTCAGGCTATTTACATTTGAGGAAGAGAAAGCTTTGATGCTGAAGGTAGGAATATAAGTACTTTGGAATGCTCTAGGGGAGACCTGTGAAGACTTAGGCCTCTTCCCAGCACTTTACCAATTATATCATATAAACAGCCTACTCTTAGCTCCAACGATTCTTGGCAGGTAACATGGCTGAGGATACTAAGAATAATAACCACATTACCAGAGTCCCAATCCTAAACCCTTTCTAGAAAGAAAAGCTTTCATGATTTAGGAAATAAAGGTAAATTACCTCCTTACTTTATGGGGCTCTCTTCATGGATTGGGAGAAGGCAATGGCACCCCACTCCAGTACTCTTGCCTGGAAAATCCCATGGACAGAGGAGCCTGGTAGGCTGCGTTCCATGGGGTCACTAAGAGTAGGACATGACTGAGTGACTTCACTTTCACGTTTCACTTTCATGCATTGGAGAAGGCAATGGCAACCCACTCCAGTGTTCTTGCCTGGAGAATCCCAGGGACGGGAGCCTGGTGGGCTGCCATCTATGGGGTCACGCAGAGTTGGACACGACTGAAGCGACTTAGCAGCAGCAGCAGCATGGATTAGCTGTGACAATTAAATGTATCTTGTACTGATTATTTAAAATATGTTGGTTAAAAATATGTATCCCCAACCATTATTCTGTTCTGAGAAAACAAGAAAGAGGAAGAATGAGGTTCACAGAAACTGTACTCCATAAAAGTAAATCCTCAGGCTGCCTTTAGAAGATAGAGAATTTTCACTGATGAAAAATTTAGCATACGAAAGCACTGGGTAGATACTTATAAGTCAGATAGTAACATCTGTGGAAAAGACAGTAGGCTAACTATTGTGGCAAATATAAAGGAGACAGTAAGAAACTACTAAATCCATGACGACAAGTGTGAGAAACAGACACTACCCAGTGCAGCTGTGTGTGTCTGTGTGTGTGTTAGTGAGGATAGAGTGTGGATGAAGGGCATAATAAAGTAACCAAAGCAGGCAAAAACATGGAAATTCCTGTCTTTATATAGGGCAATTACTCTCATAAGTTTTTTTGTAATTTTCTTCTCATATCTACCTTAAAATATTAAATATTAAATTTTATTTTAAAATTAAACATTAAAGTACTAAAAACTCAAACAACAAGATTCTACTATAGCTCAGGGATATAGTCAATATCATGTGATAAACCACAATGAAAAAGAATATATAAAAGAATATATATATATGTGTGTGTGTGTGTGAATATACATATAAATCTGAATCACTTTGCAATACAGTAGAAATTAACACGGTGTTGTAAATCAAGTATACAACAATTTAAAAAAAAGAAAAAAAACCCTGAAAATTCAAGTGCAGCAGAGATCCAGAGAAAAGAAAGGAGGCTTGTCTGAAAGGTCACACAGCAGGGGGACAGTTAGGGAGAGAGATGGGGGAGAAGTCAGGACAAAGCTATGCCATTTAGCATCGTTATTGGCTTAAGCACCATTTTATTATACTCTCTGTTTGTGGAAACTTAAGGTTATTCAAGTCATAATAATTTCTTACTTGTTAACGTACAAAACATCTTATTTCAGTTTAAGTATCCACCACTCCTGTGCGTTTATCTCAGGATAGTCTCACATTTGTTTGAAATGACATATATAATTTTATATATATATATATATATATATATATATACACACACACACACACACACATACTATAGTATATGGTGTATATAGTTATATGTTAATATATAGTTATTAACATAACTATACTATACTATCGTGTTGTGAAATTCACTCAGTCGTATCCTACTCTTTGCAACCCCATGGACAGTAGCCCGCCAGGCTCCTCTGTTCATGGAATTCTCCAGGCAAGGAATACTGGAGGGGGTAGCCACTCCCTTCTGCAGGAGATCTTCCAGACCCAGGGATTGAACTCAGGTCTCCTGTCTTGCAGACAGATTCTTTACCATCTGAGCCACCAGGGAAGCTCTATTATACTATAGTATACTATATATATAATATATTATATGTTAATATAGCTGTAAGTTATAATAAGTTATGTTTTATAACTATATTTATATATATATATAGTTATTTGCTTTGTGTTGTTTCTAATGACAAAGTTAAACACTGAAATGTTTGTCAGTAGAGAGCTAAATAAATAAATTCCCTGGCGGTCAAGTGATTAGGACTTGGTGCTTTCATTGCTATGGCCTGGGTTCAATCCCTGGTCAGGAAACTAAGATTCCACAAACCATGCTACATGGCCTAATGAATGAAATAAATGAAATTTAAAAAAAAAAATCATTGTCCAGCCATGCAGTTAAATACTATATACGTGTCAAATAGAATGAAGCATCTCTCCATTGATTTGGAAAGATCTAGGACTGTTGGAAAAAAGAGGTACAAACTGTGGCTTAAAACAATGGAAAGGTATTGTTCACAGTTCTGGATGCTACAAGTTCCAAAATCAAGGTGTTGGCAGGGCCCTGCTCCCTCTGAAACTTAGAAAATGGTGCCTTGCCTGATCTTAGCTTCTGGTGATTATTTGTAGCAAAGCCCTGGCATGCCTCAGCTTGCAGCCACATCACTCCCTTGTCTGCCTCTGATGTCAGTCACCACATCACAGTGTCACCGTGCATGTACGTCCTCCTACTGTAAGGACACCAGTCACATTGGATTAAGGGCTAATCTACTCCACTGTGACCTCATCTTAACTTTATTTACATCTACAATGACTTTATTTCCAAATAAGTTCACTTTCTAAGATACTGGGGGTTAGGAGTTCAGCATGTCTTTTGGGGGACCCAATTCAATCTATAAAAATCTCCAAGATATGTTAGGTTTTTACCTGATTTTCTCAAAACAAGGTACAGAGCAGAGTATAGAACATCTTTGTGTAAAAGAAATGCATACATAGTGCTGCTCTCAGTTGCGTCCGACTCTATGACTCCATGGCCTACAGCCTGCTGGGCTCTTCTGTCCATGGAATCTTTCAGGCAAGAATACTGGAGTGGGTTGCCATGTCTTCCTCCAGGGAATCTTCCCGACCCAGGGATTGAACCTGGGTCTCTTACGCCTCTGCCTTGGCAGGCAGATTCTTTACCGCTAGTGTCACCTGGGAATCCACCCCACTGTTTTCTTCTGTTCATTTCTGCTTTTTCCCCCAATAACTCTTATCAAAGGTTCTCTGACACAGGCTTTATTTCACTCTGCATCATTTAGATCCTGTGGGAAGACAGTCAGTCTGATATTCCAGAGAGTTTCAAGGCGAGGTAATGCTGAGGGATTAAGATCTAGAATAGAGTTGGCATGGGAGGAAAAAACCTCCTCCTCAGGATGAAAAGGAGGTCTTTTCCAGGTCCAAAATTAGGAAACCCACTGTTGACACATGGGTGGAGGAGCCTGGCAGTCTACAGTCCGTGGAGTTGCAAAGAGTCAGACTGAGCAGCTTCACTTTCACTATTGACAAAAAATGTTCTAATCTGTATTTTGATGCAATTTTCTCTGGAAGGAATAAATCGTATGCTGTCTAAATGGGATTGGTAAGAAATAAATTTGAGAAATACTTATCATGATCCCCCTCTAAAGGATTCACAATTCATATTAACATAGTTAAGACCCTAAGGAGTCCTTAATGTAAAGAAATTTGTTGAACTTAGAGTTTATAAAATGTTCTTGGCCCCACATGATTTTCTTAAAGTATTCTTGCAAATTTGAGATTCCAAGGAGCATAGTTTGGGAAAACTAACCATAAATATTTCTACATTTCATTCACCAAGAGTTTGGAGAGTCGTTTGGAAAAGGAAGCGTTTAAATAGAAATGAAGTCATCTGAGTGGATGAGATGGACTATTTCTGGGAGCATTTATTTGTTTAACAAACATTTATTGAACACCATCTAGAAGAATAAACTAGACTAAATATTTTTTCATAAAACATAAGGATTTTATAGACTCCTTTATTAATATTTTGTTTTAAAAAATTGTGGACATTTTCTGGTATATTCTCCTTTACAGAATATTCAGTTTGATTAATCCACACACTAGCCTCATTTATTGTCTCAGAATGTACCAGATTATGAGAACATGGAAGCATTTATGTTTCAAATGTACAGTATAGCAAATGTTTAGTTTTAGAATGTGTGCATGTGTGCTAAGTCACTTGAGTCGTGTCGTACCCTTTTCAGCCCTATGGACTGTAGTCCAATAGACTCCTCTGTATATGAAATTCTCCAGGCAAGAATACTGGAGTGGGTTGCCATTTCCTCCTCCAGGAGCTCTTCCCAACCCAGGGATCAAACCCAGGTCTCTTACATCTCCTGAATTGGCAGGCAGGTTCTTTACCACTAGCACCACCTGACTTACTTGAATGAATAAAATACAACAGTAGTGTTAATGACAAATATAAATTATCTGAGGTCAGAATAAGACTTTCGATTAAACATAGCAAATTGAGCCTGTTTATTTCTGTACTCTCCTAAAGCTCCTCATCAATGGCAGCAGTAGAATGAAAAAAGGAATAAACCCACTATGACAAAGAGAACAAGGTAGGTAATAATAGCAGCCAAGAGACAGCCACGTGGTTCTAGAAGGTGGAAAGTACACGACTGAATGGTGAGATTTAGCTCTGCAGAGAAACAGAAGCCCAAATGCCTGCAGTGAGAGATGCCCCCCCGCCCGCACCCCGCCACAAGAAGTGGACCAGCTGAACCATAAATACCTTGAAGCTCCAAGATACGAAGACACTGGTTATCCCTGAAGAACCAGGGTGCGGGATGGAGCTAAAAAGAATCAGTTGAACGACAGTAAGTGACAATAAGACTCCAGATGCCCTCTGCAGCCAGTAACATCAGGCATATCCCTCCAGCGTCTGGGAGAAGGCAGGATGCAGATCCAGCCTGATCCTGAGGCTACTAAAGCCTAGGCCTGGGGCTGCCCACACGCGGGTCCCTTCCAAGGCCTTCTATGTAATTGTGCTTCATAATTTTATATTTGTCCAGAAGAGGGTCCTCCAAATGATGTAAGCTTGAGACCCCACAAAACCTACATCCATCCTAGAGAGGGTGGAGAGATTGAACCCAGGAGACACCATTTTAGAAATAAGGGTTCAGTACAAGTAGCTCAGTCATGTCCGACTCTTTGCGACCCCATGGACTACAGCATGCCAGGTTCCCTGTCCATCACCAACTCCCAGAGCCTACTCAAACTCATGTCCATAGCATCGGTGATGCCATCCAACCATCTTATCCCCTGTTGTCCCCTTCTCCTCCTGCCTTCAATCTTTCCCAGCATCAGGGTCTTTTCCAGTGAGTTGGTTCTTCACATCAGGTGGCCAAAGTATTGGAGTTTCAGCTTCAGCATCAGTCCTTCCAATGAATAGTCAGGACTGGTCTCCTTTAGGATGGACTGGTTGAATCTCCTTGCAGTCCAAGGGACTCTCAAGAGTCTTCTCCAACACCACAGTTCAAAAGCATCAATTTTTTGGCACTCAGCTTTCTTTATAATCCAATTCTCACATCCAAGGGAGACTTTTTTTTTTTTTGAACTATAGTTGATTTACTGTGTTTTAGATATACAACAAAGTGATTCAGTTATGCATATACATATATATTTTTTTCATTCTCTTTCAGATTCTTTTCTCTTATAGTTTATTACAAGATATTGAGTATAGTTCCCTGTGCTACACAGTAGAGCCTTGTTGTTTATCTACTTTATAAGTAGTATATGTATGTTAATCTCAGACTCCTAATTTATCCCTTCTCACCCTTTCCCTTTTGGTAACTGTAAGCTTGTTTTCTATGTTTGTGAATTTGTTAATATTTCTGTTTTGTAAATGAGTTCATTTGTATCATTTTGTAAGATTCCACATAAAAGTGATATTATATGGTATTTGTCTTTCTCAGACTTACTTTACTTGTTATAATGATCTCTAGGTTCATCCTTGTTGTTGCCAATGGTATTATTTAATTCTTTTTATTGCAGAGTAATGTTAATATTCCATTGTATATGTGTACCACATCTTCTTTATCCACTCATCTATCAATGGATATTCAGGTTGCTTCCATGTCTTGGCTATTGTAAATAGCTTTGCAATGACTTTGGGGTGTGTATATCTTTTCAAATTAGAGTTTTCATCTTTTCTTGGTATATTCCCAGGAATGGGATTGCTGGATCTAGTTTTAACTTTGTAAGGAACCTCCATATTATTTTTCCATTGTAGCTGCACCAATTTACATTCCCACCAACAGTGTCAGAGGGTTCCGTTTTCTCCACACCCTCTTCAGCATTTATTATTTGTAGACTTTTTGATGGCAGCCATTCTGACCAGTGTGAAGTGATACCTCATTGTAGTTTTGATTTGCATTTCTCTGATCATTAACAATATTGAGCATTTTTTCATGTATCTATTGGCCAGCAGTATGTCTTCTTTGCAAAAATGTCTACTTAGGTCTACTGCCAGTTTTTCAGTTGGATTGTTTGATTTTTTGATATTGAACTGCATGAGCTATTTGTTTACTTTGGAAATGAATCCCTTGTCAGTTGCATCACTTGCAAGTATTTTCTCTCAATCTGTAGATTGTCTTTTTGTTTTGTTTATGGTTTCCCTTACTATGCAAAAGTTTTTAAGTTTAATTAGGTCCCATGTGTTAAAAGCAAGAGGATTGTGTGAGAATCTACATGAAAAACATTTCCCTTCCTTTCCTGCCACATCTTAGCTCCCAGAACACTATAGCCACACTATACTCCCAGGCAATAGACTAGAAAACACTGACCAGCTCAAAGACAAAGATCTACAGAAACTGACATTTACAGGGGCCCACCTGTCTCTTCAGGGGATTCAACTCTGACCCAGTCTCCCTACAACAAAGCTCACTGGTTGACAAGTCCTAGAGCTTAACAGCCTTACTTTTAGTATGAATAGACATTCAAGAATCACCAAAGAAAAGCCTTCAACAAAATAGAAAAAAAAAAAAAAGCAGCAAGAAATTTTAACAATAAAAATAAACCTTTTAAGAAATATCTTCAGGAAGAAAAGACAAAATACTAAATTCATTTAAAAACTTTATATGCACTTAGTCACTTCAGTAGTGTCCTACTCTTTGAGACCCTATGGACTATAGCCTGCCAGGCTCCTCTGTCCTTGGGATTCTTTAGGCATGAATACTGGAACAGGTGGCTATGCCCTCCTCCAGGGGCTCTTCCCAACCCAGAGGTGGAATCCTTGTCTCCTACATCTCCCCCATTGCAGGCAGATTTTTTACCCACCGAGCCACCTGGAAAGTTCAAAAGCTTTACACACACACACACACACACACACACACATATATATATATAATATACTATGCATATATATATAATACATATATAGTATACAAAAGGGTAGGGCTTCCCTGGTGGCTCAGATGGTGAAGAATCTGTCTGCAATCCAGGAGACCCAGGTTTGATCCCTGGGTGGGGAAGATCTCCTGGAGAAGGAAATGGCAACCCACTCCAGGATTCTTGCCTGGGAAATCCCACGGCCAGGGGAGTCTGATGGGCTACAGTCCATGGGGTCACAGAGTCGGACACGACTGAGCAACTAACACACACACATATGTAAGTGTTTCCCTGGTGGCTCAGACATAAAAGAATCTGTCTGCAATGCAGGAGACCCAGTTTCGATCTCTGAGTTGGAAAGATCCTCTGAAGAAGGGAATGGCTACCCACTCCAGTATTCTTGCCTGACAAATCCCATGGACAGAGGAGCCTAGTGGGTCACCGTCCATGGGGTTGCAAAGAGTTGGATGTGACTGAGTGGTGAACACACACAAGCACATATAGTATACATCCATGCATACTATATATACATAAATATACATATGTGTGTATGTATATATATACACACATACATACACATATTCAAAAAATATGACAAAAATATTGAATATTTAAAATATGATTGCCGGTGGATTGAAATATAACATTGAGGAAATTTGATAATAAGGATTCCAGGAAAAAAGTGTGAAGAAAGTGAAAGGAAATTACAAAAGAAATAATAAAAGCAGATGTCCCAACTGTGAAAGTTTGAGTTTCCAAATTAAAATAGTCTACTAAATAACCAGTGCAATAAAGAAATAAGTTAATAGTAATAACATAATAAGAATGGCTAGTGTTTACAGAGAGCATTTGTGCCTAGCATGGTTCTATACATTTTGAAGTATTCCTCTTATCCTCCCCAAGACCCTGTGATGGGGGTACTAGTATTAACCTCATTTTACAGCCAACAGAGGCATAGAAAAGTTGAGTACCTTGCAAAGTAGAGAGGTAGTTAAGTGACAGACCCAGCAGTTTGGCTCTAAAATCTGTGCTCCTAATCACCACACATTTTTGCCTCTCCATAAAAAGAAAAAAAAAATCTTGCAAAACCCCAATTATTCTGAAATTTTAGAACCCTAATTCTTCCAGGTCACACACCCAGGACTGGGAACAAGAACGTCATCAGAATTCTCAATAGCACTCGATGCACAGCAATCATTCCTGACTTCCAAGGAAAAATCATTTCCTGCCTAGAGTTCTATACCAGGCTCTCGGCAAGGAGCAGAGCGGAAGAGAAGCATGTCAATCATATAAGGCTGCAGACATTCACTTCCTGCGCACTGTTTCTCAAGAAGCTACCAGAAGGCTAAAGAACGAGGAGGATGTGGTGTCCAGGAAAGGAGACGATGTACCGAAGAGCAGATCAGAGGGAGATCCTGGAAGGTGATAAAGGAGACCCCAGGGTGACAGCTGTGCTACAGGCCTGGAAAGCTCCCAGACAGCGCTGGAGAAAGAGGACCTGGGTCTCAGAAGGGACCCAGAGGAAGAGGAGGAGGAGGAAGAGAAACTGAGAGATTAGCTGTAGTACTGGATCATCTCGAGAGACATTTTGTAGTCCTGGCAGCATGTTTAGGAATAAATTCATTCTCGGTACCTGAAAAACTAAGGAAATGCAATAACAAGGCCCTTTCAGACTCAGAGAAAATAGTTATACAATAAGTGAAAGTTAATCATAATATAATTTATGCTGCAGTGCTGAGTAATACTTATCTGGTTATACCCATGCAAGCATCAAACATTTTATTAGAACTATATTGGGTGAGTGGAGGAAGGGAACATGTATTCTTTCCTCTGCTTAATTTTTTTCGTGTCATGGATCACTTTCTGGAATTCTCCAATTATTTGGCTACTTGTCTGTTTTTTATTTTTTCACACCAGAATGAATGTAAGTTCCTAGGGATGGGGACTTGGTCTTATCCATTGATATATCCCCAAATATTTCCAGAAAGGATGGGAGCAAGGCATGTTTAATTGAAATAAATCCCTATCCTTCAGATAGAGAATCAACAGGCAATGTCTAATATTGGGAAATCTTAAAATAACAGTATATAAGCATATATACTGTTATTTTAAGCATATCATATCAAATAATACCAGTAGAAACCTGTAAGATACTTGAAAACAGTTTCTTCTGGGGAGCAGCAATTGGGAACACAAAGGGATAAAGCAGGAGAAAGCTGTCTCCATTATAAGCTTTGTAATATTTTCTGGTTCTTAAATTATTAAATATATTACTTTGGTAAACAATAATTAAACCTTGAAGAGAGAGAAAATAAATGGATAGTATAACAGTATGTATAGTAAAGTTTCATTTTACATTTGAAACATTTTGTAATAGTGTTTTAGAATGACTTACTTCACAATATTATGTAGAATGGATTGAGTGAGGTAAGAGATTAGAGGAAAGAAAACTAGGAAGGCTTTGGGATGGTTAAGATGATAGGTGATGAGACCCTGAACTAGGTGGTACCTCTGAAATAGGAGTAGTGACATAGTAGAACATATTTTGGAGGTTTAAAAAGTATTTTAAAAGATATCCAGGAATGACCACATATTCCATGGCCATCATCTATAGTCATTCTCAACTAATTTTTCAGGACTTTGGAAATAGTGAGTGCAATGCTTATAAATTAAACACTTAAAAGTAATCAAAATTTACCCTGATTTGTACCAATATTCCTTTCAGGACATTTTTGTAGTTCTATTGTCCATGATAAGCAAAGTATTTACAATTGTTTGACACACAGGCTAACTTTCAAAGCATGAGATAGAATTGCAGTATCCATATTGTATGATTACTTACAGTTCCACAAGTTTAGGACTCACTAGCTTTCAGGAGTCAGCATCCTCTGATTTTAAGAAATCATCTGCCATATTCCTGATAAAGATCTCAAGTTATTTCTCAGCCCTTTGGAATACCAAAACACCCTGTTTTTCCTACTCTATAATCATTTACATTATTCTGCCTTGTATAATTTTGAATTGTTTTCATCCCTCTTATGATGAAGTCATTTGGACCAGTTTTTATACCATAGACATGTGTGCACTCAATATGGATTTTTTTTAGTTGAATTGAGTATTCGCCATTTGTAAGTGCTTATAGAAAGCACTTGGTATTTAGTTTGCTGAAGTTCCAATACTTTGATCACCTGATGGGAAGAGCAGACTCATTGGAAAAGACCTTGATGCTGGGAAAGATTGAAGGCAAAAGGAGAAGAGGATGGCAGAGAATGAGATGGTTAGATAGCACCACCGACTCAATGGACGTTAGTTTGAGCAATCTCCGGGAGATAGTGGAGGACAGAGGAGCCTGGCATGCTACAGTCCATGGGGTCACAAAGAGTAGGACACAACTTAGCAACTAAAGAGGAGAGGAACTCAGTTTCCTCACTAAATAAGGAATTAAACTAGATTTATTGTTTTTACCCCTCTTGCATGTTAGAAACATCTTGTGACTTAGAAAAGTTCTGATGTGCAAGTCCAAAAAAAAAAATCTGGGTAATTTTTTTTTAATTCCCCTGTTGCTTCTAACAGAGATTGAGAGCTCCTGAGTTCAATTATGAAAACTGAGTTTGATTCCCAAACCTAGTTAGGAAGCACTAAGAAGCAATTCTAAAAGTGCCTCCCTTCCAGCCCCAAACTCTGATTATGACCAAGGGCACTCAGACCACTGCTGTTGATTTTTCTCATACAGTGAATTTGATTTAACAAGTTACAGAAGCAAAGAGCTTGCAGTGGGTGATCCACTTAGAGAAAAATGTTAAGTTTGGGCTTGTGTACAAGGAATTGGGGTTTCCCTGGTGGCTCAGTGATAAAGAATTCTCGTGCAATGCAGAAGATGCAGGTTGGATCCCTGGGTGGGGAAGGTCCCCTGGAGAAGGAAATGGCAGCCCACTCCAGTGTTCTTGCTTGGAGAATCCCATGGACAGAGAAGCCTGGCAGGCTACAGTCCATAGGATCACAAAGAGTCAAACACAACTTACCAAGTAAACAACAACAACAAGGAATTACAAAATTGTAAGAAGAGTGTAACTCTCTTTTATCTCTACCTTCCCCTATGACATGCTTCTCTGTCAATACTGGGCTTAATTCCTGCCTGGAATGGAGTTTTGGGATTTGAGCCATTTGACACCTACAAACTAGTTCCAAACCCCTAGGGAAACATGGAATAACGTCTCCAGTTCAGTTCAGTTCAGTCGCTCAATCGTGTCCGACTTTTTCTTTTTTTAATTCAATTAATTGATCAATGGCTCTGCTGGGTCTTCGTTATCGCGCATGGGCTTTCTCTAGTTGAGGCAAGTGAGGGCTACTCTCTAGTTGCGGTTTGTGGGCTACTCACTGGGGCGGCTTTTCTTGTTGCGGACTCCAGGGCATGGGCTTCAGTAGTTGTGGTGCTTGGGCTTAGTTGCTCCGCCGCATGTGGGATCTTCCTGGGCCACGGATCACGTCTCCTGCATTGGCAGGAGGATTCTTAACCACTGGATCACTCAGGAAGTCCCACTATCATGTTTTATGCAGTGCTATGCTTGCAAAAGATAAGCATTGGTCTCATTTAGTGGTAAGCATTGTCACAGTTTCCTCCTCATACCACATGTTGTAGTATCCCTAATACTAGTTTCACTATGAGTTACTAAAGACCAATGTTTATTTAATCGTACAATATAAACTCATGGAAGCTTCATGACAGTCAGATAGGCTGGGAAAGCCTGACTTGGCATATGAGCAAACCGAAATTAAAACTTGTAATAGCCAAGCCATGGTCTTTCTGTCACCTGGACAGAAAGTGTTCCTTCTGTTCTAGTGTATCCCACTGTCTCTTTTGTGGAGAGTGGAAACTTTCCTTCCTTCAAGAACGTCAGATTTGTGGGGCTTCCCTGGTGGTCCAGTGGTTAAGAATATGCCTGCCTATGCAGGAGACATAGGTTCAATCCCTGGTCCAGGAAGATTCCATGTGCCTTGGGGCAGCTAAGCCCATGTGCCACAACTACTGAAGCCCGAGTGATGCGCGGCAACGAAGACCAGCGCACCTGAAACACATTAATTATTTAATTTTAAAAACGAACATTAAAAAAAAAGAAAGTCAGATTTCAAGTTCTGAATGTGCAGTTTACTTACTGATGAACCCTTGCCCTTGAAGAAGAATGTCTGGGGTGCTAGATGTTCCAAGCAACTGAGGCAAAGGCAATTTGTATAATAAATTTCTATGTTACTTAGGTTTGTCTTTTTTCCACGTGGACATCACTGTGTTTAAAAACTACAAATTTCCTATGAAACTGCTTAACAGCACAACTGTGAGTTTGATTTTTATTTTATCAACATGGAGAAGTGTTTGACTTGCTAAAGTCAAAGGTTTGTTTTTCCATGTTGATATCGTTGGTGCTTAATACCTGGTTCTTGAAAATAATGATGTCATTTGTGTTAGCAGTCATGACACATACACCATGCTCATCCTGTGTTCCATTTGACCTTGCGGTGCTGAAAAAACAGAAAGATTTTATGGGGGAAAAAAGAACAAAAGGAGACTGAAATGGTTATACAGAGGGGTCTAATTACAGGTATTTGAAGCATAAAATCATTGTTTAGAATCTCTTTGCAGAGAAAAGCTTGCCCTCTACCAGCTGTATTTTTTCTGTGCTCTTTTCTGCTTTTGTGGAAGTCAGCTTCTTTGTTAGCCTTCCAGTGTTTAAATAGACTGGAGCTATATTTTGAGAGACAATTAGAAAAACTCTTGAGTGCTACCAAAGGTTGCAAAAGACAAAAGAACTTTTCCAACTAATCCTCCTAGTTTTACTTCATTTTATTTATTTTTTTATTGGAGTATTGTTGGTTTACACTGCTATGTCGGTTTCTGCTGTAAAGCTAAGTGAATTTGCCATACATATACATATGTTTGGATTTCCTTCCCGTTTAGGTCACCACAGAGCACAGTAGGGTTCCCTGTGCTATAGGGAAGGCTCTCGTTAGTTATCTATTTAATACAGTAGTAATTTTACTTCATTTTAGAATGGGAGATGGAAGAAGAGAAGACCTGAATGGGGAATGGTGACCCTATTTCTAGCCCTGATTCTGCCACAAATGTGATGTAAACCCTTGGGCATATCACCTAACTTCCCAGAACCTGTATCTCCTGTGTGTGAAATGAAGGCGTGAGGCCAGACTTGTTCTTCCTTCCCAGCCTGCATAGCCCATGCTATGTCTCTACAGGTCTCAGGTTTAATCTTCTTTCTACAATGAGCATATCTGAAATCTCAAATTCTATGTGGATCCTCGCCTGAGACATTTTGCTGCCACTAACACCGTTTTTTTAAATTGTGATCCTCAAGCTTCCTTTTAACAGAATCATCTGGAATGCTTATTTAAAATGCAGAATCTTGGGAATACCCTGATGTTCCATTGGCTAGGACTCAGCACTCTTACTGCCAGGGCCCAGGTTCGATCCCTGGTTGAGGAACTAAGATCCTGCAAGCTGATCAGCAAAACAAACAAACAGTGAAACCAGAATCTTGAGCTTTGACCTAAGTTTCTTCAATCAAAATCTTGAGGATAGGAACTAATATATAAGCAGAGTGATCATAGTTAACAGTATTGTAAAGTTCTCACCACACACAAGATACATATATACACACACACACACACACAATGATAGTACTATGTGGTGTTAACTACCTGATTACAATAATCATTTTACAAGATATGTATATGTGTGTGTGTATATATATATATATGTGTGTAAAATAATTACCTTGTACACCTTAAACTTATACAATGTTATATGTCAATTATATATCATTAAAGCTGGGGGAAATAATAGTCCTAAAAAAGTCTGTGTAATGTGAGGAGGGATTCAGGAATGTGTCTAGTGGGCTCTGAGGGGATCCCTATTTCCTCTCAAGTTTGAGAATGACTGCAAATCCAGGAATAAACTGTCAAAGAAAGGAGGGAAGGGTGACAGTAGAAATTGGTCATTGCTACCTAGCTTTGGATGTGTTGGAAACAGGTGGGGAGGGAAGAAGGGTGCAATCGGGTGGTGAGGATGCCCCTGGAGGATGCATCTCTCTGCTGTCATTGTCACCTGTTTTTGTGCTTGAATGGACTGAAATCAAGCACTGGCTATGAGAACTATTAATGTAAAACTACCCCACAGCTACAGCATCACCGTGGGTACAATGGGACCCTAGCTTACGTTTTCCATAATATTCAAAACCAGACGAGTAGGTTGAGGTTCCATTTTACGAATGAAGAAATGCCCTTCCTCAAGAAGCCGAGAGAAAGCAGGTAAATTGTGACTATTTCAAATTTCTGAAGATTTTTTT
Organism: Bos mutus; assembly: GCF_027580195.1. Taxonomy (NCBI): domain Eukaryota; kingdom Metazoa; phylum Chordata; class Mammalia; order Artiodactyla; family Bovidae; genus Bos; species Bos mutus. The sequence goes on along the minus strand of NC_091625.1, from coordinate 22,221,666 downwards.
TCATGAGTGGAAATAAACCCTTTGGTGAATCAAAATATATTCATTTCATGCTGTGGATTTTGCTCAAATTTTCTTTATCCTGGTTTGGGGACTGTTATTCAGAGTATGTAGGTGAGATTATTTGTGAGAATACATGGAAAACCCGTACTTGGTCAGCGTGATTTCCTACCATGGGTTGAGAGTTCTTTAATGATTATTTCTGTAGGTTCTGTGACAACGTTGTCTTTTTAGCACAAATACAAATACATACAAATTAAAAAAAGAAGGGAAAATTTCATCAGTCAATGTTTTAACTTCAGACAAGTTTGAGATCAAGCCTCAAAGATTGATAAATCAGGTATCCCATGCGCAAGTAACCTTGATATGCCTAACATTGGGTAAAGTTCAAAGCTCCATATCACTTGAGTGAAGAGTCGATCAGAGGGAGGAGCTTCTTTGGCTTAGAAGGATCTTTCAAGAACTACGGACGTGTGAGTACCCCAGCACAGGGTAGCATTGCACGGGAAAGCCCAGCAACCTCAAAGGACCTAAAGAAGACTTTTGATGAGGAGTGGCAACAATCACAATAGCAGCACTCTGGCTTTGCACTGGTTGAAGAGTGAATCTCTACACTTGGGGTAAGCAGGCTCCTGGGGTGAACTTATGCCCAGTCAAGTTCAAGTGTCATCTTGGTGGGAAAGAGAAGTATAGGGGAGGGAACTTTCCTGGTGGTCCAGTGGTTAAGAATCTTCCCTGCAATGCAGGGGACTTGGGTTTGAACCCTGGTCAGGGAACTAAGATCCCACATGCCAGGGGGAAACAGCCCACATGCTGCAACTAGAGAGAAGCCTGCTCACCAAAATGAAGAGTCTGCCAGCCCCAGCGAAAGATCCCACATGCGACAGTGAAGACCTCATGTGCTGCAACTGAGACCAGAACACAGCCAAATTTTTTTTTTTTTTTGTTTTCCTTTTTTAAATTATTTATTTTAATTGGAGGCTAATTACTTTACAATATTGTGGTGATTTTTGCCATGCCCATTGACTTGAATCAGCCATGGGTGTACATGTGTCCCCCATCCTGAACCCTCCTCCCGCCTCCCTCCCCATCCCATCCCTCATGGTCGTCCCAGTGCACCAGCCCTGAGCACCCTGTCTCATGCATCAAACCTGGACTGGTGATCTATTTCACATGTGGTAATATACATGTTTCAATGCTATTCTCTTAAATCATCCCACCCTCACCTTCTCCCACAGAGTCTAAAAGTCTGTTCTTTACATCTGTGTCTCTTTTGTTATCTCACATATAGGGTCATCGTTACCATCTTTCTAAATTCCATATATATGTGTTAATATACTGTATATTGGTGTTTTTCTTTCTGACTTACTTTACTCTGTATAATAGGCTCCAGTTTCATTCACCTCATTAGAACAGGAACACAGCCAAATTGGTCAATCAGTTGTATCCAACTCTTTGTGACCCCATGGACTGCAGCACACCAGGCTTCCCTATCCTTCACTGTCTCCTGGAATTTGCTCACACTTGTGTCCATTGAGTCAATGATGTTATCCAACATCTCATCCTCTGTCTCCCCCTTCTCCTCCTGCCTCCAGTCTTTCCCAGCATCAGGATCTTTTCCAGTGAATCGATTTTTCATATCAGGTGGCCAAAGTATTGGAGCTTCAACTTCAGCATCAATCCTTCCAATGAATATTCAGGACTGATTTCCTTTAGGATTGACTTGCAGTCCAAGGGACTCTCAAGAGTCTTCTCCAGCACCACAGTTTGAAATCATCAATTCATCAATGCTCAGCCTTCCTTATGGTCCAAGTATCATATCCATATGTGACTACTGGAAAAACCATAGCTTTGACTATACGGACTTTTGTTGGCAAAGTGATATTTCTGCTTTTTAATACACTTTCTAGGTTCATCATAGCTGTTCGTCCAAGGAGCAAGCATCTTTTAATTTCATGGCTGCAGGCACCATTTGCAGTGATTTTGGAGACCAAGAAAATAAAGTCTGTCCCTGTTTCCATTTTTACCTCATCTATTTGCCATGAAGTGATGGGATTGGATGCCATGATCTTTGTTCTCTGAATGTTGAGTTTTAAGCCAGCTTTTTCATCTACTCTTTCACCTTCATCAAGAGGCTCTTTAATTCCTCTTTATTTTCTGCCATAAGGGTGATGTCATATGCATATCTGAGGTTATTGCTATTTCTCCCAGCAATCTTGATTCCAGCTTGAATCCAGCATGGCATTTTGCATGATGTCCTCTGCATATAAGTAAAATAAGCAGGGTAACAATATACAGCCTTGACATACTCTTAAATAAATATTTTTTAAAAAGGGGAAAGGACACAGATTTCCCTTCCTTCCCCGCAGCCTCCTGAACAAAGATCTCTATTCATCTAGTCCCTGTCTATTCATCCTTTTCCGGTTTATTTTTCTTCATAGTATTGATGCTTATTTTGTTTCTCATCTGTGTCTACTTTGCTATTAATAGAATCTACTTTCCATGAAGGATAGATTCCTGTCCATATGTTCACAGCTATTGCCCCACTGCCTAGAAGAGTTTCTGGCACTTAGTAGATGCTTACTAAGTACCTGTAAAAAGAATGATTAAATCCCTACTAGACTGTGATAACCTTTTTGAGAAAAGAATCTAAAAAAGAATGAACATATGCGTATGTATAACTGAATCACTTTACATACACCTGAAGCTACATGACATTGTAAATCAACCATACTCCAATAAAATTAAAATTTTAAAAATCCCTAACATGATATCCTTCCCACATTCAGTGATACAGAATTAACATATTTTATGCACTTTTAGAATTGTGCCCCCAAAGATGACAATAAAATATTTAGGGAGATGGACCAAGGTGGGATGTTTACCTGACTAGTTATTTCTGGGTTTCAGATTAGGTAATTTAGTCACTGAGGGCTTCAGCTCTGGATTCAAACTATTTTGGTTTGAATCCTAGTGCTGGTACTTACTAGTTGTAAAATCTCCAACCAGTAATTAACTTATCTGTGCTGCAATTTCCTCCTCTGTGAAATAGGACGATAAGAGGAAGGTAGCTGTAAGTATCAGATGTATCTAAAGTGTTTGAAAGGTAGTTCTGCACACAGTAGACAAGAATAACACTTATTGTGTCTGCTTTTCTGTAAATGTCATTATCTCTTCCATCAACCATGTGTGTGGCTTCACACTGTGTGAAGCCACTCAGTCATGTCCGACTCTTTGCGACCCCATGAACTGTAACCTACCAGGCTCCTTTGTCCATGGGATTTTCCAGGCAAGAGTACTGGAGTGGGTTGCCATTTCCTTCTCCAGGGGATCTTCCAAACCCAGGGATCAAAGCCAGGTCTCCTGCATTGCAGGCAGACGCTTTACCATCTGAGCCAGCAGGGAAGCCTTCCATCAACAGTGCTTTCAATTGACCATAAACACACAGTTACATTCGTGTTCTTGACTTAAATCTGAATTTATTAAAATATGTAGCAGCATGACCTTTATGAGAATCAGAAGGTACAATTTATGTGCGGAAAACAAAAAGGGAACAAGAAAAGCCCAGGTCATAACTATAACAACAATGAAATAAGAAGTATCATTTGTTGAATATTTTATTTTACATCTGTCTATCCACCCTTCCAACTATCCACCCATCCATCTATCTACTCATCTATCTCTCTCTCTCTATGTTACTGTAATTTTATGGTCCTATCTAACTAACTAAGAAGTTAGTTGTTAATGGAAGTTTCTCATCTGAAACAAGAAAACACCAAACACACCTACAGTAATTACTTTGTGCCAGGTACCATTCTAAACACTTAGAGAAAATTTCTCATTTGTCAGTGCAAATACCCAAGCATTCACTTGTGACTTTAGAAATCCTATTTAAAAGTTTCATACTCAGAAACACACTTTCAACCATGGTTAATCTTAATGTTATTGTCGTTATTATTTGTTCTCAGTGATTCATATAAGGGTCCTATGACGATATGCATGTAACTCCTGCCTTCTGGAATTATGGCTTCTCTGGTGGCTCAGTGGTAAAGAATCTGACTTCAATGAGGGAGATGTGGGTTCAATCCCTGGGTCAGGAAGATCCCCTGGAGAAGAAAATGGCTACCCACTCCAGTATTCTTGACTGGAGAATTCCTTGGACAGATGAGCTTCATAGGCTCTTGTGTCCATGGGGTCACAAAGAGTCGGACATGATTGAGTGACTAACAATTTCCTGCCTTCTGGAGTTAACATCTATAGTATTAATTAAAGAATAGTGCATACACCAATGCAGCCCAACTGCTCTAGTCAAGATATCTTTAAACTCTCCTACCTTCTGGGGCTATTTCATTGTGTATCATTTTATATCCAAGATGAAAGAGTCAACATCTCCGAGAAATTTTTATGACTCACAGCTCTCCTTAGGGTTCCTAGTTGGCTGCTTCTCCACACCTACTTCCCTCTCACGTCCCTCTCAATGGGAACAAAGCTCCATTTTCTTCGAGGGGGTCCACCTGGGTCTCATTGGAAAAGAACCTGATGCTGGGAAAGATTGAAGGCAGGAGGAGAAGGGGTTGACAGAGGATGAGATGGTGGGATGGCATCATCAACTCAATGGACATAAGTTTGAGCAAACTCAGGGAGATGGTGAAGGGCAGAGAAGTCCGGTGTGCTGCAGTCCATGGGGTCACAAAGAGTCGGACATGACTGAGCAACTGAACATACACGATCTAGTAACTCCACTCTCTTCTTCATGCCCCTGGGGCATTAATTTCACTGTTACTGGTAGCTGACTTGTGTTGATCGTCTGAGGAAGGGATGGTGTGGTGGGAGAAGATAGGGTAAAGAGAACACAATAGCAGTCATTTCAACACAGAACACAAAGCTACCTTAATTTCAGGCATCATTCTCCCTGGCACTTCTGAGCCATTTCCCACTGCTGAGAATTTCTCACTGCCTCCCTCCTGCCAGATCTTGAGTTTCCTCTTTCATGACCCTTCTTGCTTCTCTTTTTCTGTTTCTCAGGCTCTTTACTCATGTATTCACTCCTCTCTTTAAGGTTTTCCCCAGAAATACTGATAAGTTCTCCCCATCCCCCCAGGCAAATGACAAGGGGACCTTCCTCAACCAAGATAACCATCTCATTATGATGTTTTCATAAAAAGAACCTGGGTTGGGAAGATCTCCTGGAGGAGGGCACAACAACCCACTCATATTCTTGCCTGGAGAATCCCATGGACAGAGAAGCCTGGCGGACTATAGTTCATGGGATCGTAAAGATTTGGACATGACTGATCAACTAACACTTACATGACTAAGCGACTGATACTTCCATTCCACCCCCCAGATTGAAGTATGACATTACTCATGAGAGTTCCAGAAGTTCTGTGTAGAAGGGGCTCTGTAGATTTAGTCTAATTGAAAGGAAACTGAGAAAATCTGATTTGAAATTGTGCTTGCATAGCAAACAAACTCTTTTTGACTTAATTGCATATCAGTCAAAGTCCTGCAGAAATCAAAGTTCCACTCAAAGGGCTTAAAAGGAAGAGAATTTAATTAAGGGACTGTCTCAAGAGATGTGGGCAGGTTAGAGAAGCCAGCAAGGATCCTTGAGGCCCCCAGGACAGGAGCAGTGTGGCAGCATCTCACTCCCAGGGCTGAAGGAACTAGAGGAGGAAGTGGTATCTCTGTACTCCTGCTGGGAAGAGTCAGGAAGAGCCGTTGTTTCAGGCCCCAGAGATGTACCCTGATCTCTCCTTCCCCTTGCCCTCTGAGCTCTCGCAGATGTTTCCCTGGGGCTGAACCCAACCAGAAGTCAGAAGGCAGGGGAGACTCCCTGGCAAAGGAGTCTGCAGGCCCCAAACAGGTCAGGTGGGATTGGGTGACGGTGAATCACCAAAACAGATTGGGTATTTATTTGGTATAATGTTGAAAACAGAAACTTAGCAAGGTGAAGGATGGCTGGACCACTGCTGGCCACTTCCTGGAAGGCAGAAGTAACGAGTCAAACTTTGTTTCACCTTCATATTGTCCCCCTCCTAATACCCTAGGAGCTGTTGTGGAGACAGAGGTTAGGCCTCCTCTCCCTCCCCAATTCTGGGGAAAGATCTGAGTTTTGGGCAGAGCACAGTGTAAGGGAAGTATTTGAGTGGTATTCACCCTGGTCTTGTGGCCAACTCCTTTGCACCACGGGTCAGCTGCAAACCCTCTGTATCATAAGAAATAGTAAAGCAATTTTTGAAGCATAAAACCAAGGTCCAACAGCCAATCCAGAAGTCAAGTCAGGCACTGGGAGAAGTTAGACACAATCAAGGATGTACACTTTTGAACTTTAAATTCTTTTTTATTGCCTCTAAACTCAAGCTCTCAACCAACCATGACAAGAGTTTACATTCCTCTTGGAAATCAGTGGGGCAAAAACAGATTACCAAAAGCTGGGGAAAAGGATGCGGTGTTGATTCTTTCCTCAGGGCTGAATACGAATTTGAGGGGATGGCTGTGGATCTTTGCAGAGAATGGAACTGCAGTATCCACCCCTAAGGACTGCCAGCCAACCTGGCCCACTGCCTGCTGCTCCTTCATCTGGTTGTGTCTGCAACTGCCAAGAGAGTGATGGAAGAATTTCTGGAAGAGACTTCGTTTCAACCCAACTCCCTAACTGGGTCAATGACCACCTCGACTCCAGAAGCAATCGTAGCATGAGGGTATGGCTCTGACCGGCAAGTCTTCAGGGTTTACTGTGGAGTCAGGGAGTGACATGAAATGTGTAAGCACAGAATACTGTCCTTTGTAAAGTTAACTTTGACATGACCTGACAAGTAAAAGAGAGAGGTACCCTTGGATGTATTGGGTTGGCCAAAAATTTCACTTGGATTTTTCCATGGATGGCATGGCAAAACGCAAAGGAAGTTTTTGGCCAACCCAATATGTGTTGCCCAAGTTCCCCTTCACATTTTTTTTTTTCTTTCTGTCTAGGATAGCCTGCAAAAGAGGTCCTGAGCTGAGTGTTTTAAATTATTCACCTCAAACTAAACGTGGAAGATGCATGCTTAAATATCTCTAAACTAAAATTAAAAAAGAAAATATCTATTTTACAGAGAGAGAAAATTTGAGGAAACCACTGATTTGCTCAAAGACATACAGCTTGTACATGGGAAAGCTGAAAACCCAGTTTTGTGTGTGTGTGTGTTCAGCACCTTTGCACCTAACACGATGTATGAGTGCGCAGGGAGTTTCGAAGGAGGACAGTGAGATGGTATAAAGCATGGATGGTTAAAGCTGTTTCCAGAGTTCTGAATCTGTGATATTGTGATGGCTAAGAAATAGATATTTGGTCATTCAGATGACTGAAATGTATTTTTCATTATATTTGGTCTTCATCCATAGTTCATGGTTTCCAGTTCCCCAAGTCCTCCATCCTAAGTGCTGAAAGTCATAAAGGTGTCTTTTGTTGTGAAAATGAGGCGACTTTTGGAAAGCACCTTCGGTCGGGGACTGGTTGCCAGAAGAACCAACAGCATGATTAGAGGATAGGAACTTCTAGTCCCACGACTGAAAAGACTTAGCAGCAGCAGCATGGAGTTTTAATCAATTGCCAGTGGCCAGTGATTTAGTCAGGAGAAGGCAATGGCAAGCCACTCCAGTATTCTTGCCTAGAAAATCCCATGGACGGAGGAGCCTGGTAGGCTGCAGTCCATGGGGTCGCTAGGAGTCGGAAACGACTGAATGACTTCACTTTCACTTTTCACTTTCCTGCATTGGAGAAGGCAATGGCAACCCACTCCAGTGTTCTTGCCCGGAGAATCCCAGGGACGGGGGAGCCTGTTGGGCTGCTGTCTATGGGGTGGCACAGAGTCGGACACGACTGAAGCGACTTAGCAGCAGCAGTGGTTTAGTCAGACGTGCCTGTGTGAGAAAGCCTCCATAAAAAAATCCAGTAGGATGGCTTGGAGAGCTTCTGGATTGCTAAGCGAACACATAGAGGTGCTGGGAGAATGTGCTCCTGATGGCCCAGGAAGCCCGGGGCCCTGTCCCTGTACTTGCTCTTTGCATTGAGCTTTCCAGGTGGCGATAGTGGTAAAAAAAAAAGTGAAAGTCGCTCAGCTGTGTCTGAATCTTTGTGACCCCACAGACTATACAGTTCATGGCATTCTTCAGGCCAGAATTCTGGAGCGGGTAGTCTTTCCCTTCTCCAGAGGATCATCCCAACCCAGGGATCGAACCCAGGTCTTCTGCATGGCAGGCAGATTCTTTACCAGCTGAGCCACCAGGGAGGCCCAGGGATACCAGAGTGGGTAGCCTATCCCTTCTCCAGCGGGTCTTCCTGACCCAGGAATCAAACCAGGGTCTCCTGAATTTCAGGCATATTCTTTACCAACTGAGCTCTCAGGGAAGCCCTGGTGGTTAAGAATCCCCATGGTGGATTCATGTTGATGTATGGCCAAACCAATACAATATTGTAAAGTAAAAAAAAAAAAAAAAAAAGAGTCCACCTGCCAATACAGGAGACTTAAGAGACTCCAGTTTGATCCCTGGGTTGGGAAGATCCCCTGGAAGAGGGCATGGCAACCCACTCCAGTATTCTTGCCTGGAAAATCCCACAGAGGGGTCTGGTGGGCTACAGTCTTTGGGGTTGCAAAGACTAGGACACGATCAAATTGCCAACATCTGCTGTATCATGGAAAAAGGAAAAGACTTCCAGAAAAGCATCTATTTCTGCTTTATTGACTATGCCAAGGCCTTTGACTGTGTGGATCACAATAAACTGTGGAAAATTCTGAAAGAGATGGGAATACCAGACCACCTGATCTGCCTCTTGAGAAATTTGTATGCAGGTCAGGAAGCAACAGTTAGAACTGGACATGGAACAACAGACTGGTTCCAAACAGGAAAAGGAGTATGTCAAGGCTGTATATTGTCACCCTGCTTATTTAACTTATATGCAGAGTACATCATGAGAAACGCTGGGCTGGAAGAAGCACAAGCTGGAATCAAGATTGCCGGGAGAAATATCAATAACCTCAGATATGCAGATGACACCACCCTTATGGCAGAAAGTGAAGAGGAACTCAAAAGTCTCTTGATGAAAGTGAAAGAGGAGAGTGAAAAAGTTGGCTTGAAGCTCAACATTCAGAAAATGAAGATCATGGCATCTGGTCCCATCACTTCATGGGAAATAGATGGGGAAACAGTGGAAACAGTGTCAGACTTTATTTTTCTGGGCTCCAAAATCACTGCAGATGGTGACTGCAGCCATGAAATTAAAAGACGCTTACTCCTTGGAAGGAAAGTTATGACCAACCCAGATAGCATATTCAAAAGCAGAGACATTACTTTGCCAACAAAGGTCCGTCTAGTCAAGGCTATGGTTTTTCCTGTGGTCATGTATGGATGTGAGAGTTGGACTGTGAAGAAGGCTGAGAGCCGAAGAACTGATGCTTTTGAACTGTGGTGTTGGAGAAGACTCTAGAGAGTCCCTTGGACTGCAAGGAGATCCAACCAGTCCATTCTGAAGGAGATCAGCCCTGGGATTTCTTTGGAAGGAATGATGCTAAAGCTGAAACTCCAGTACTTTGGCCACCTCATGGGAAGAGTTGACTCATTGGAAAAGACTCTGATGCTGGGAGGGATTGGGGGCAAGAGGAGAAGGGGACGACAGAGGATGAGATGGCTGGATGGCATGACTGACTCAATGGACGTGAGTCTGAGTGAACTCCGGGAGTTGGTGATGGACAGGGAGGGCCTGGCGTGCTGTGATTCATGGGGTCAAAAAGAGTTGGACACGACTGAGCAACTGATCTGACCTGATCTGAAAGCGACTTAGCACACTCGCATGCCCTCTGCATCTCTTCCACGTGGGTCTTCCTGGGTTGTATCCTTTTATAATAAACTAGTAATCTAATAAGTAAAATGTTTCTCTGAGTTCTATGAGCCGCTCTAGCAAATTAATTGAACCTGAGGAGGGAAGTCTTAGGAACCTGTGATCTATGGCTAGTCAGTCAGAAATACCAGCATCAGCCTGAGCTTGTGACTGGCATCTGGACCACATGTGTCTGTGTCTGTGGTTTTTCCTTTTTGGGGTGGGGGGTCATATGGAGGTCGGGGAAGTCTGGTAGGACAGAACCCTTGCCCTGTGGAATCTGATGCTGTCTCCAGGTAAATAGATACTAGAATGTGTTGAATTCTCAGCTCACCAGCTGGTATATAAGAATTACTTGGTGTTGTGTGGGAAGTCTCCCAGCCCCTCCCCTTGGAATTGGGTCCAGGATCCCCAGAAGAGAACTATCAGATCAGATCAGATCAGTCACTCAGTCGTGTCCGACCTTTGCGACCCCATGAATCGCAGCACGCCAGGCCTCCCTGTCCATCACCAACTCCCGGAGTTCACTCAGACTCACGTCCATCGAGTCAGTGATGCCATCCAGCCATCTCATCCTCTGTCGTCCCCTTCTCCTCCTGCCCGCAATCCCCCCCCAGCATCAGAGTCTTTTCCAATGAGTCAACTCTTCGCATGAGGTGGCCAAAGTACTGGATATACAAGGACAAATTTGATTAGCCACATCTCTCAGTTGGAAGTGACAGAAACCCAGTTCAATTTCTAGCTTAAGCCAGGGAGCAGGGGGGGATGACTTAATTAACCTAAAAGTTCAAGGACTGGTGACTCCCAGCATAGAACCAAATACTTAAGTTTCCAGGAATCATTAATTTACCAATTCCCTCCCTCCCCCTAGCCCCCCAGAGGGCAGGGAGGTGTTGGCTTTAATTTGCAGGCTGGTTGTGTCTATGTAATAGAGAAGATGAGTCTCAACAGAATCAGATTTACATAATCCTATGGCTCACGACCTCAAACAAATAAAAAAGGCTCTCTCCCTGACCATCCATGTGGCTCCGTGAAAGACCCCCGGCTCAGTTTGGATCACGTGCCCATCCTGGACCAATCACGGTGTTTGAGGAGAATACAATACTCTTATTGGCCAGCCTAAGTCAGGGGCTCGCTCCTAGTAAGCCAGGTAATATCATACCATCAGCAGCCCCAACTGTTCCCCAAAGAGTTTCCAAAACAGAAGGAGGCAGGGCAGATTTTTTTTTTTTTAAGTAAGAAAATATTTTTTTTTTCGTTTTTTTATTTTCTTTATTTCTGCCATATATCAAAATGAATCTGCCACAGGTATACATGTGTTCCCCATCCTGAACCCAGTCACAAAGATTACTAACTTGTTAACTAAATAAACAGGACAGTCGCTAGTTGTGGGAGGCTACATGAACAAGACAAGTTTATGAGAAAAGCTTATCTCATTAAGCAAGAGATACAATGTGTTAAAAATAGCTCCCTTGAGCAGCCGCTCACTGCTTGAACAAAAATAGAGAGATGTTTTCCTTATATTCAATATGTAGACCTATACTATGGAATAACGATCATTTCCTTCCCTGAAGCTTGTTTTTGTTTTGTTTTTTCCTAGTAGGGAAATCAGGAATCTCCATAGTGATTACTCTGAAACAACAATCAGTTTAGGAGTTAGAGCCATTACGACTCTTGTATAGGAGAAAGAGAGAGAGGAAATGTCTTTATCCAAAGTCAGTGCCTGGTAGATTGAATGTAGGCAATCTTTAAATCAGAAACTCTTCCTGACTGAAATGCATCTGATATTTACCTCTGGACTATCTCAAGCTCACCATCCCTCCAGGACTGCTTTTCCAGGAGATCATCTTTCTCTGACTGGTCAGAGCTCAAGGAATCTTGGAGTAAGAACTTGAGATTAGTAGATGAACTAGACCAAGGGGTCTTTTCCCTTCTCTGTTCTCCTCCCCTTCTCCCTCCAGTCACCTCCAAAACTCAACTTCTAGACTGCTCATGCAGCATCTGTTTTGTGCTTTCCTCCATTAAAGAATTCTTCTTAGTTTGTTGTCCCACTTGTTTACATGTGCATCTTTTCCCATTTTTTTTCAGCCCCACTCCCCATCATTGATAGGGGCTTCCCAGGTAGCTTAACAAAACAAAAAACCACTTGCCAATGTAGGAGACATAAAAGATGCAGATTCGATCCCTGGGTTGGGAAGAGTCCCTGAAGGAGAGCATGGCAACCCACTCCAGTATTCTTGCCTGGAGAATCCCATGGACAGAGGAGCCTGGCAGACTACAGTCCCTAGGGTCACAAAGAGTCAGACATGACTGAGGTGACTTAGCACGCACATCATTGACTAGAGGATGAGGCTCATACTTAATTTATTTTTGTATCTACAGCAGTTTTTACACTGCCTGGCTTATAGTAGGCATTCAGTAAATGTTGGTTGAGTGAATGAGAGCTTGATTGTTAACTTGTAAAGTAGTGGTCTTGTGGTTTATTAAGGGATGGTGAGTATATATGACATTGAATCTCATACTTGATTTCATTGTGGAAAAGTAATAACAGTATCAAACGTTTAAGGAATGTAGTGAGATGTATAGCTTAAGATGAGTGTTAGGGTCCAGCAGACCCAGGTTCTACTACTGGCTGTTCTGGTTATTGTTTCTGCATAAGAGTCACCCCAACTCTAACCTAGCAGCCAGTAGTTCTCACTCAGAGTCTCATATATTTGCAGTCAATCTTGGGCTGCAGGTAACTAAAGGTCTGGCTATGTTGGAAATTTATGTTTTTACTGAAATATAGTTAATTTACAATGTTGTGTTCATTTCAAGTATACAACAAAGTGATTCAGCCATATATGTGTATATATACATGTATTCTTTTTCAGATTCCCATTATAGGTTATTATAAGATATTGAGTATCAGTAGGCCCTTGTTGGTTATCTGTGTTATATTAGTAGTGTGTATATATTGGAGAAAGAAATGGAAACCCACTCAAGTATTCTTGCCTAGGAAATCCCACAGACAGAGGAGCCTAGCAGGCTACACAGTCCATGGGGTCTCAGAAGAGTTGGACACGACTTAGCAACTAAACAACAGATGTGTATATATAAATTCCAAACTCCTAATTTATCTCTATTCCTCCCCACATCCCCTTGGTAACCATAAGTTTGTTTTCTATGTCTTTTGAGTCTGTGAATTTATTTCTGTTTTGTAAAGTAGTTCATTTGTATCATTTTTTAAGATTCTACATATAAGTGATATATGATATTTGTCTTTCTCTGTCTTTGGTCCATCCATGTTGCTGCAAATGGTATTATTTCATTCTTTTCATGGCTGAGTAATATTTCATTATATATATATATATATACATATATATATATATATATATCACATCTTCTTTATCCATTTATCTGTCAATGGACATTTAGGTTGCTTCCATGTCTTGGCTATTATAAATAGTTCTACTATGAACACTGGGGTGCATATATCTTTTTGAAATAGAGTTTTTGTCTTTTCCTTATATATGTCTAGGAGTGAGATTACAGGGTCATATGGTAACTAATTTTTAGTATTTTAAGTCACCTTCATACTGTTCTTTACAGTGGCTGCACCAATTTATTGGGTTGGCCAAGAAGTTCATCCAGGTTTCTCCATAAGACATTATAGAAAAACTTAAATGAAACTTCTGGCCAACCCAGTACATTCCCACAAACAGTGTAGGAGGGTTCCTTTTTCTCCATACCCTCTCCACATGCTGGGAAAGTAAGTGGTTCACTGAGTGCTGAGCTGACTACCAGAGTGCCTGTGTGTGGCCTGTCTTGCATAGAGGTCTCAGGATGGTCAGGTTTCTTCCATGCCAGTTAGCTTCTACCAAAACAAGCATCACAAAAGAGCCAGGCAGAAGCTGCATGACCTGTTGGGACCTAGCCTCAGAAGTTACACAGTGTCACTTCCATGGATTCTGTTTCTTACAAGTGCATCACCAAGGCCAGTCCAGTTTCCAGGAAAGGAGACTTACCTCTCAATGGGAGAAATGTGAAAAAATTTGTGGACAGGTTTAAATCCAGTAACCTAACTCTTCCACTTATTGGAGTAGCCTGAAGGAAAATTAGTCATTTGGGTTTTTCTATCTATAAAATAAGATCCTTGTGAAGATTAAATAAGATGATGTATTCAAGATGCTTATCTCACAGTAAGCTTTCAAATGTTCCTGTATTATTGAGAGAGGATATATGGAGGAAACCCTTTAAAGTCAAGAAAGCAATATACAATAATTACAATACCCTGAAAATTGGAGAAAGACTGTTGCTCATATTTTTCTGTAAGAGTTCCTTGTGGGACGCCAAGGCCTCATGGGAGCATAATTTTAAACCCATTAAATTCTAACATTTTTATATGTACAGTCATTCCAGGTTCCAATCAACTGACTAAAGTTCCACATGTGAACTTCTGGAATCCATTTCATTTGTTTATAAATGAAAAATGGTCTCCACATATGTGCATGTATATCCATTTATTATGCTAAGAATATGCAACCTTGCGATCTGAAGAGATACAAAAAAAAAAAAGCAGAAAAAAAAGTCTATCATCAAATGATATGACTTTGCATTACACAAAATAGCAGAAAGAGACTGATGGTTGATCTTACTTTAACACAAAAGCAAGAACTTTAAAGACTAGCAGAGCCTTTGCCAAAATAACGCACTGATTTAGTTCCCTCTTGGCTTTCAGCCTGTCGGATTGTCATCTCTTCTGTCTAGAAGGCCTTATTCCATTTCTCTGGCTGTAATCTATTCATTTATCACCTTCTTGGAAGCCAATGAACAAAAGAAACAGTTGCCTGTGGAACCTGGGAAGAGAAAATCTCTCTTTGCTGTTGCTAAGGGAGAGATCTTTGCTAGTGATCATCATCTTGTTTCTCTCCGTTAGATCATTCTCATCTTTCTCATCTTGGACAGGGAGGAATGTGCCCTTCACACTGGGTCTTCTAGCCTCCTTCCTATCTTTCTATTCTTCTACTGCTCCCTTGTAATACATTCCTGCATGACAGCCTCATTTGGTGCAGTGTCCTGGGCATGCAAAGATAGGAGGGAAAAACCCAGCTCCAAAAGTAATGACCTGGCATCTGTGAAGAAAGAAGGTAATACAATCCAGTCAGTGCTATTAATGTGGCCTAAATTAATTGACCAACAACCAGACTCTATTTTCAGCTCTCCTAGAACCATACCTTGTCTTTGCCATCTTCCCTGAATCCCCAAGTATTGTTTTCTCTTCCAGGCACACTGTTTCTTCCCTGGCCTAATGTTCCTCTTGGTGGACTGAAAAGCCACTCAGTTATTTGAGAGGCAAAACACTCTTCCTTCCTGCCCCTGCTTCCTAACAAAAAATTTCCTTCGGTAGGACCTTTCTTTCTCAGATATAGTTTGATTATCTGAGGGTATCCTGATGGATACATCTGTATTCAGTTCAGTTCAGCTCAGTTGCTCAGTCGTGTCCAACTCTTTGCAATGCAACCCCATGGACTGCAGCATGCCAGGCTTCCCTGTCCATCACCAACTCCCAGAGTTTGCCCAAATTCACGTCCATCAAGTCGGTGATGCCAGCCAAACCATCTCATCCTCTGCCGTCCCCTTCTCCTCTCGACTTCAGTCTTTCCCAGCATCAGGGTCTTTTCAAATGAGTCAGTTCTTTGCATCAGGTGGCCAAAGGATTGGAGTTTCAGCTTCAACATCAGTCCTTCCAATGAACACCCAGGACTGATCTCCTTTAGGATGGACTGGTTGGATCTCCTTGCTGTCCAGATCAGATCAGTCGCTCAGTCGTGTGCGACTCTTTGTGACCACATGAATCGCAGCACGCCAGGCCTCCCTGTCCATCACCAACTCCCAGAGTTCACTCAGACTCACACCCATCGAGTCAGTGATGCCATCCAGCCATCTCATCCTCTGTCGTCCCCTTCTCTTGTCCCCAATCCCCCCCAGTATCAGAGTCTTTTCCAATGAGTCAACTCTTTGCATGAGGTGGCCAAAGTACTGGAGTTTCAGCTTTAGCATCATTCCTTCCAAAGAAATCCCAGGGCTGATCTCCTTCAGAATGGACTGGTTGGATCTCCTTGCAGTCCAAGGGACTCTCTAGAGTCTTCTCCAACACCACAGTTCAAAAGCATCAGTTCTTCGGCTCTCAGCCTTCTTCACAGTCCAACTCTCACATCCATACATGACCACAGGAAAAACCATAGCCTTGACTAGACGAAGCTTTGTTGGCAAAGTAATGTCTCTGCTTTTGAATATGCTATCTAGGTTAGTCATAACTTTCCTTCCAAGGAGTAAGCATCTTTTCATTTCATGGCTGCAGTCACCATCTGTAGTGATTTTGGAGCCCAGAAAAATAAAATCTGACACTGTTTCCCCATCTATTTCCCATGAAGTGATGGGACCGGATGCCATGATCTTCGTTTTCTGAATGTTGAGCTTTAAGCCAACTTTTTCACTCTTCACTTTCACCTTCATCAAGAGGCTCTTTAGTTCTTCCTCACTTTCTGCCATAAGGGTGGTGTCATCTGCATATCTGAGATTATTGATATTTCTCTCTGCAACCTTGATTCCAGCTTGTGTTTCTTCCAGTCCAGCGTTTCTCATGATGTACTCTGCATAGAAGTTAAATAAGCAGGGTGACAATATACAGCCTTGACGTACTCCTTTTCCTATTTGGAACCAGTCTGTTGTTCCATGTCCAGTTGTAACTGTTGCTTCCTGAACTGCATTCAGATTTCTCAAGAGGCAGGTCAGGTGGTCTGGTATTCCCATCTCTTTCAGAATTTTCCAGTTTGTTGTGATCCACACAGTCAAAGGTTTTGGCATAGTCAATCTGTATATCTCCAGCTTAAGGGACTGGGTACTGTTTTAGTGAGATGGTATGTTAACATGATTGGTTTATCTGATAAATCTGAGCCTCATTATCTGCAAAGTTGTTAGATGATGGACTCAGAAGAATTGAGACTCTAAATAGTACTACAGGATAGGACTGGAGATTGTGGACACTGATGACTTTAGAAAGAGGTTCTGCAAAGAGAGAAGGAATCACCGCGCACAATTTGGGATCTTGCAAAAGAACATCAGAGCAGGAATAGATCTTAGAAATCATAGAAGAAATGTGTCAATATGTGCCTTTCAGCTGGCCAGTGTCTCCAGTGTGTTTGCTTGTTTAATTGTGGTATATATATCTCATAAAATTCACCACCTTAACCATTTTTGACTGTACAGTTTAGTCATGTTAGCTATATTTAAATTGCTGTGCAACAGATTTCCAGAACATCTCATCCTAAAAAACTGAAACTCTGTATCTATTACTGTCAGATCCACCACCACCACCCCATTCCCAAATATTGCCTGGTAACCACCTTTCTACTTTCTATTTCTATGAATTTGGCCACTCTTAAGTGGAATCATACAGTATTTGTCATTATGTGACTGGCTTATTTCACTTCACATAATGTCTTCAAGATTCACCCATGCTGTAGCGTTTCTTGTGACAAGATTTCTAGTGACAAGACTTCTTTCCTTTTTAAGACTAAATAATATTCAATTGCATGTGTATGCCACATTTTGTTCATCTGTTCATCCATCAATGGATGTTAGTGTTGCTTCAACTTCTTGGCTGTTGTAAACAGAGCTGATACATACATGGATGTGCAAACTTCTCTTTGAGACCCTGCTTTCAATTATTTCGGAATTCTTTTGGATCTATACCTGGATTTCTGGAGCATATAATAGTTCTATGTTAAATGTTTTAAGGAACCACTGCTGTTTTCCAGCTGCACCATTCTACAATCTCACCAACTGTGCACAAATGTTCCAATCTCTGCATATCTTCACCAACACGTTCTATTTTTTCAGTTGTAGCCATCCTAATATGTGTGAGGTGATATTTCATTGTAGTTTTGATATGCATTTCTCTAATGATTAGTGATATTGAGCAACTTTTATATGCTTGTTGGCCATTTGTATATTATCTTTGTAAAAATGTATCTTCAAGTCCTTTGCTTATTTTTTAAAGAGTTATTTATTGTTGTTATTATTGTCATTGAGTTATAAGAGTTCTTTATATTAATGCCTTATTAGATGTACTATTTGCAAATATTTTCTCCCATTCTCTAGACTGCCTTTTTAACTGTATCCTTTGATGCACAGGAGTTTTAAAGTTTCATGTAGTCCCATTTGTCTGTTTTTTATTTTGTTGCTTGTGTTTTTGATATCATATCCAAGAAATCATTGCCAAATACATTGTTAGGAAGACTTTCCCCTATGTTCCCAAATTCTTCTGGGAATTTTATAGTTTGGGGTAATACATTTATTTTTTATTTATTTATTTGGCTGTCAGGTGTTAGTTGCAGCAGGCTGGACCTTCGTTGCATCATGCGGGATCTCTCATTACAGCACTCGGGCTCTCTAGTTATGGCACGCAGGCTCAGTCATTACAGCAGGTAGGCTCTCTAGTTGTGGTACATGGGTTCAGCTGCCCCATGGCATGTGGGATCTTAGTTCCCCGACTAGGAATCGAACCTGCATCCCCTGTGTTACAAGGCAGATTCTTAACCACTAGATCACTAGCGGAGTGCCCAGGGTATTACATTTAGGTCTTTAATCCATTTTGAATTTATTTTTGCCTATGGTGTAAGATGATGCTTCAACATCATTCTTTTGTATGTGGATATCCAGTTTTCCCCGCACCGTTTGTTGAAGAGACAGTTTCTCATTGAGGGTTCTTGGTATCTTTGTCAAAGATCATTTGACCATATGCAAGGACTTATTCCTGCCCTGCAGTTCATTTTTTAATTCACTGAGGTGTCTATCATGATTACGTGACTTCTTTGTTCAGTTCAGTCACTCAGTCATGTCCGACTCTTTGTGACCCCCATGGACTGCAGCATACCAGTCTTCCCTGTCCATCACCAATTCCTGGAACTTGCTCAAACTTATGTCCATTGAATCAGTGTTGCCATCCAACCATCTCATCTTCTGTCTTCTCCTCCTGCCTTCAATCTTGTATAGACTTCTTTGTATAGAGGCTAAATAGATGCCTGGCCTCTTGTATCAGTCTACCCTGAGTATAAGTGCTCTACTATTTACTAAGTGTGTGACGCTAGACAATTTACCTTGCCTGTGCCTCACTTCTTTATCTGTAAAATAGGGATAATGGTAGAGTACCTCCCTCAGGATGGGATTGTGAAAATTAAATAAAATAAAGCCTGTAAGAAAATGTCTGATACATAGAAACTACTCAATAAATCTTAGCTATTATTATCTCTTAAATTTGCTTCTCTCATAATTTTACTAGAACACATTCAACAGAGTTATAGTTCCCTAAGGATCTTCAGATCATAGCAATGCCCTCAATTCTAGATACCAATACTATTCATGCCTCCTGTGCATTTTCACGACGCACCAACATTCAGGGGCTTTTTTTTTTTTTTTTGGCTCACTGTGTGGCATGTGGTATCTAGTTCCCCAACTAGGGATCAAACACATGCTCCCCCACAGTGGAAGTGTAGAGTCTTAACCACTGGATAGCCAGGGAAGTCCCTTTCTTTCATTATTTTTTTTATTTTTTGGTGTGCCACACAACATGTGCGATCTTAGTTCCCCAACGAAAGATCAAACCCACATCCCCCCTGCATTAAAAGCATGGAGTCTTAACCATTGGACTACCAGGGAACTCTCCACTTTTGTTTTTTTGTGAATTCCACAGGACCACTTTTCTTGCAGCCTTCTACCTGTCCCATACTTTCCCTGAATATAGGAAATAAAGAATGATAAATATTGGAAAAATATAAAAGAAGGTAAAGGTCTCTGTGGCTTCTTAAAGTTGGTGTTCAGTGTGTATTGATCCATGTGCCTAAAATAGATCTGAAAAGGATCAGAGACTTTTCTTCCTATTCTGTGTCCACTGTGAAGTCATGGAGGTGAGGTCCCAGGTGGGAGGGGTAGAGGGGAACCGAAGCCCTTTGGTACAGCTGAGCTTGAAATTGACAGGAAGCTGCCACAAAAATCTGCCTGGTACTTAGGAAGCTGCACTGGCCACTTCCTTACCTCACTGATAACTGCTGTGTGAATATGGAGGGAACAAATTTAGGTTAAATGAATGTATTAACCGTGCTAGCAGCAAAACAAGTCAGAGCAAAGAGGAAAGTCACATAAATCTAAGCAAAGGTGAGAGTTAACACTGGTTCCCTCCCGTGTGGTTTGGCACAGCTGGAGTTAACTGGGTCTCTCTACCTTCCATTCTTTTCAGATTAGTTCTTTCTGTTAGAATCAATGTGCTTTCCATTATCTTTTGATCTCGTTCCCTTTCCATATTGAAGATCTCTGAAAATCCAGAGGTATAAATGTTGTTTATAAAAAATTTTCTTGTCCCAATATCAATGTAAATTAACCAGCTGTGCCTTTGATATCACTGTCAGCTAATCTCAATATTAGAAAACTCAGTTTTAATTAAATTGATAGCTATCTTTGATTTACATTATTTCATCCCAGAAGTCAAAGTGTCAAAAATGGATATTAAACATTAAGAAAAACTTTTTTTTCTTATTATACTTAATACAGTACATATCAGTATGTGATTATCAAATATATTAGAAGGTTAATACTTTTTAAAATGGAAACGGAAATGGAAGCCCACTCCAGTATTCTTGTCTGGAAAATTCCAAGGACAGGGGAGCCTGGCAGGCTAAAGTCCATGGGGTTGCAAAGAGTCGGACATGACTGAGCGTACAGGACAGGACTTTTTTTTACAACCTTGGAACATAATGATTGCATTGTCAGAGAAAACGTTCGTGGATATTTTAAAAGACTCTAAATATAATTGAATATTGTTTTTGAAATGGGTAAAACTTCCGGATTATTCTAGAGACTAGCAAGGCAAGATGTTTTCTTCACTTTTCAAAAGTTTTTCTTATAGAAATAAAGAACGTATATCCTTTATGAGAACTTTGAGAAAGTCATGTTTAATATCCCATCTAAAGGGAATTTTGGAGCTGGTTGGTTCCACAAATTCTTTGTTTTTTTCTTTCAATATTTGTTTATTTATTTGGTTACACTGGGCCTTAGTTTCGGCATGCAAACTCTTAGTTGCAGTATGTGGGATCTATTCCCTGACCAGGGATCGAACCTGTACCCACTGCCTTGGGAGTGTGGAGTCTCAGCCACTGGACCGCCAGGGAAGTCCCCACAAATTCTTTTAGTCATAATGTATGTCCTTCTCAGCATGTCCTGTCCACCCCCATCCTTCATCACTAATATATACTGGAGGTAGTTTTTCAAACTCCTGCTTTCTTTGTCCACATCAAAAACCTCTGTCCCCAGATAAAAGCCGGTGAGATGAAATGGAATGTGAAACCAGCTTGGACTGTGCCTCTTGTGAACTCTGTGACTTTGGGCAATTACTTCATCTCTCTGACCTTTCATTTCCTCCTTCATGGGATGATTCAAACTTCATGAAGTTTGTTGTGAGGATTAAATACAATAATACAGAGTGCTTACTAAGTCTATGTTCTTATTATGAGCCTCTCTTCATTAAATTCAGCACCTCTGCTGTCTATGTCAGTCTGATGAAATGCTTGTGAATGAATTCCTCTTTATTTTCAACGTTTTCTTTTGTTCCTTTATTGCTCACCTACTATGGACCAGATACAATGATAGCTTCTGGTGATCCATGAATGAATAAGAGACAGACAATTCAAGATGCCGTTAGAGCAATAAATTAGGAGTTTGGGATTAACATATATATAGTACTATATATGTACAAGGATCTGTTGTACAGCACATGGAACTATACTCAATATCTTGTAATAACCTATAATGGAAAAAAATCTGAAAAAGTATATATATACACACACACACATATAACTGAATCACTTTGCTGTACACTTGAAACAGACACAAAATTGTCAATTAACTGTACCTCAATTTTTAAAAAGTGCCCTCAGAGCCTCCCAGCTGGCGATAGTAGTAAAGAACCTGCCTGCCAATGAAGGAGACATGAGATGTGTGTTTGATCTCTGGGATGGGAAGATCTCTTGGAGGAGGGCATGGCAACACACTCCAGTATTCATGCCTGGAGAATCCCAGGGACAGAGGAACCTGAAGGGCTACAGTCCATAGGGTTGCAAAGAGTCAGACACGACTGAAGCAATTTAGCACACACACACACTTTCAGAGCAGTAGAGGAGACAAATAAATGCTATTAAAGCCCCAGAATGGAAAGCCAGAGAGTAAAAGAATTCTTTTTAAAAGAGAAAATGCTTGAGCTGCACATAAAGGGGAGAGAATGGGCAGCTCATGGTGTCTCCTTGGGCTTCTTCCTTATGAAGAGAGTGCCCAAGTTATCCAGGAATTTCTGGGCTTCAGTTGAAACCCTGCCTTCTTCTGATGGCCTCCTTTCTCTGAAAACCTTCTGTAAGGGCTTCCCTTCCAGGTGGCTCAGCTGTAGAGTCTGCCGGCAATGCAGAAGACCTGGGTTTGATCCCTGGATTAGGAAGATCCCCTGGAGAAGGGAATGGCAACCCACTCCAGTGTTCTTGCCTGGAAAATCCCATGGACAGAGGAGCCTGGTGGGCTACAGTCCATGGGGTCACAAAGAGTCAGACGTGACTGAGCATGAGCACTTCTATAATAGGACTGCAACACAGAAAGGATAAGTTTCTCCTCTTCATGGGGAAATAAAGAAAGAAAACTGTTGTCATTCTCTCCATACATTTCTCCATTCGTCTAAGTGTGCAACAAACATTTGTGTCAGTGAAGTACTAGGCCCTGTGCTAGATGCTGGGGATTCAAAGAGACAAGAAACTCAGTCTAGAGAGAGAGAGAGAGAAGTTAGGTTGTTGCTCAGTTGTGTGCAATTCTTTGCAATCCCATGGACTGTAGCTTCCCAGGCTCCTCCATCCATGGAATTTTCCAGGCAAGAGTACTGGAGTGGCTTGCTATTTCCTTCTCCAGGGGATCTTCCCAACCCAGGATTCGAACCTGGGTCTCCCACTTGCAGGCAGACACTTTACCCTCTGAGCCAGAGAGAGAGAGAGAGAGAGAAAATCAAAATGGTAGTCTGTCTATAAGAGCTCTATTGGAAGTGTACTTGGGGGGCGGGGGGAGCAGTGCTGGGGTGATCTGTTTTCCCAGTTTATCTGCTACTGTCCCATTTTGACACTGTAAGTCCTACATCCTAAGAAGCTGCTCAGTCCTGGACAAACTGGGACAACTGGTCAACCAAGCTCCTAGCCACAGAATAGGGCCCCTGATGCAGCCTGGGGTAGGGCTGGGAGCATAGTCACGTTAGAATTTGATGACGAGCATAAACTTAATGAAATACTAGATGAACGAGGACACAGGGAACATTTGTGAAGGGAATGAATTTAGCACGTAGGAACCAGATGACACTGAATTATGCTCAGGAAAACCCCGGCAATGTGCAAACAGTCCACGTGAAACCATCCCCAGTACGTTTATTAACCATAAAATTTATTTTTTAAGCTGAATCTGAATAATTGATAGCAAAATCTAAGTTTCCTGATTTCTTTTTTCCAGTTGCTCGTGCCCTGTGAATGCTAGGTCAGTTCAATCGTATTCGACTCTTTGCGACCCCATGGACTGTAGCCCTCCAGGCTCCTCTGTCCATGGGACTCTCCACGCAAGAATACTGGAGTGGGTTGCCATGCCCTCCTCCAGGGGTCTTCCTGACCCAGGGATCGAACCTTCATCTCCTGCAGCTCCTGTATCAGGCAGATTCTTCACCGCTGAGCCACTGGGGGCAGAACTTCATAAATTCAACCCCACTGTTTGTTCATCCCTGTGCCTCTCTCTGCTCCCCTCATCCAATTTGTGTTCCCATAAAATGCAATGTTCACATCTCACTTCTCAGCAAAAATATGAGATGTGTTGAGTGAATTCACATTAATAATATTTTAGCTAACAACACTGCAAAGAGCTCCACAGACCATTTACCAAGGAAACTAAATTATTTCAAATGCTTGTGTCAAAATAAATGAACCAAGGCTTTTCTGATGTAGCAGCCTAACATTTTATTGTGGGTATAATAAACACAGCTCCCCCCTCTCCAAAATTCAGCAATTCTTTATTAGGTTCTTTCTTCATTAGGGCAAATAAAACATGTTCTCCTATGGATTTTTCCATAACTTCTAGTGGAGGAATAGGGCATCTCTTTACTAAAGTAATTTAGACTAACATGAAGCTCTTTTCTAATAATAAAAAAGTGTCTTTAGAATAACTTAGAATTATTGCAAATGATAAGCAGAATTTATTAAGGTTATGAATCAAAGAGAAATGTTGTGTTGTTGTTGTAATTAAAGAAAAAACCTTTAGAGGTTAATCTTTTCCCCCATATTTTGGCTTAGTGATTGAGTTCAGGTTTTGTTTTTTTTTTTTCCCCTCTCCTAATAGGTTCTCTTTGGTTCCAAGGTATTCCCAGCTGCTGAGAGTCACAAATTCTGCCTGAATAGCAGGGTGACCTTTTCAGAGAGCAGCCAATGTTTGTAAGCTCAAGTACAAAGAATACCAAGTTTACTGACTCTATCCTAGAGGAAGAAGAAAGCTCGTTCAAACCAGCTCTCTATCACCCCCTACTCCCATCCCTACCAGTCTTCCAACTCCTGCATCTTCATCCTGCCTGACCTTACTGGACCAGTAGAGCAGCCAGCTCCAGGGATGCCATAATTCACTCAGGCTCTTTGATGTCTTTAAAATTCTGTCTCAGTTTCCACTTATCTTTTTTGGGCAAAGAAGCAGCATCTGGCACCTCCACTCTGTGGAATGTGGCTGTCTGCTCCTGGGAAGGGGGATCAAGAGGTAGCCATCCTGGGTTAGGAAGGCAGGTGACCTGGGTTATGCCTGTCCACTGCCAGTCTAGTCTCCCAGGTTTCTTTTGGTCTGTATCTGGCCAGATGTCCTCAATTCCCCAGGCCTGAATACACTTAACCTTGCTTCTCCAAACTGCTTTGCATTCCTCACCCACCCCTAGATCCTCTCCATTCTCAGCTCCTAAAAAAAAAAAAAAGAAAGAAATCACAGACACTGCAGTTATCACACATCTTTTGACTGTTCATCACAGCTTTGCATGCTCCTTTCAAATTGTCTCTTCCTTTCTTCCCCTTCTTTTTAACCTCCCAATTCTGCTTTTTGGCAAACAACCAAAGATTTCTCTGTGCAACTTAAAAGAAATATTACAAGACAAACCTTCTCTCGGTAGAGAGCAATGGAATGATTTGCATACATAATCTCTTCCTGTGTCTCCTGCTAGCTAGCATGGGCCTTTTCGTCTCCAATCCTCATGGTCTAACAAAAGAATACATTACAGCACTACTGATGGAACATTACCCTGACAATCTTCTGAGGCACTGGGAGTTTTAATGGAAACCAAAGAGAAGACAAGATTAGACAATTTCTTGTAAATGTATTTCTTTTTTCCTATATGCCCTTTCACATATTATCAATTTTCTGACCTTCTTATTATTCAGTTTCCTAGCTGCCAAATAACACATCTAAAGCTGCTTTTGAGCCAATCTCTCATCAATGGAACTGTACTTGCTGTTAGAGAATTAAACTATTGGCAAATTGGTTATAAGGTGTTTAGGCTTATGATTTAAAGATTTAGTTAAATTAATAAACGATAGCAATTTCAAGGACTGAATGGATGCCCTTACTTAATACTTTGCCTCCTTCCGATTTCGTTGAGATGGGAAAAGTGAAAATGAAGATGTCTATATAGTGCCATCTAGTGGCATAGATGTTTAAAAGGTCTAGAGAAGGAAACGGCAACCCACTCCAGTGTTCTTGCCTGGAGAATCCCAGGGACGGCGGAGCCTGGTGGGCTGCTGTCTATGGGGTCTCGCAGAGTTGGACACGACTGAAGGGACTTAGCAGCAGCAGCAGCAGCAGGAGCCTGGAGGGCTACAGTGCGTGGAGTGGCAAAGAGTCGGATACGACTGAGCAACTAACACACACTTTCATTGAGGGACTGTTTAAATGAACCTAGAAAACAATTGCTGCTATTAGTATTAGGGTCTGATTTTTAGAACCTCCAGGCTTGATTCTAGTTTTGTTTTATCTCCTTTGGGGATATCCAATCATGGGGGCCCTTTTTGGTGTCATTGAGAAAGTTTTAATCGGCTTAGTGGAGAGCCAGAAAAACTCTGGAAATCCACAGGAATTGCTGCTCCACTGCTGTTTAAACTTTCTTGCCACTCCACTTCTGATTGCAAAACAGATTCTGCTGAGAAGAGAAAAATGTTAATAATCTAAGAAAACAGCAATGATCATACCACTGAAAATACAAAGATGCTCTCTTCCAACTCTTCTCACTTAAACCTGTTGTTCTTAAATGCTAACTATGTGAATATGTACAAAGGTTTAATCAGTTATATTTATGAAAGAGATACGCTTTTACGCAGACAAGACCAGAGTTTGAAAAGCTGGCCCCCGCTAGCAAAGTTCAAAATCAATAAATATATTGAAAGAAACATATATAGAAAGAAAGTAAAAATTAGAAAAATGAAGCCAAATCAGAAACTATGGTCTAATTTATTTGTGTTTCCAAGGATCTGCATGCCCTTTTGAAGACTGATCTCGCATTTGGAATTGAGGCGGGCTTTGCTTTGTGGGCTTCTTCCAAGACCAGAATTCTGTCTTGACCCAAAGTACTTCTGGCTTTCTCAGAGGGCTCTCCTCTGGAACCAGCACTGAGAAGCTGGTCAAATCTGCATGTGTCAGTCATCACGTGCTTCTTAGCTGCTGACCGAGGTTGGTTCTTACCATGCTGACCTCGGAGACCTCAGATGTGTTTCTCAGGCCCTCTTCCTGTTGTGCTTGCTTTCTTTCTGTCTTGATCTTGTGGATAAACTGACGAACAAGAATGTAAACTGAAATATAAGACAAGCTGTGCAAGTCTAAAATGTTTTGAATAGGAGGTACTTGAACGGATGACTCAGCCCTCATAGAATGTCTGCTGAGATACATAACTGTTGAATCGGGGTCAAGATCCCTAATTTCCCCAAATATCCCATTATCGGGGCATTTCTTCTTAAAGAAGTTCGGTCTACATCTCATTGTTCCCTGACATTTACAAAAGGACATCTTTGGTCTTAATCTTTTCTTTTTTTATTAATTTATTTTTAATTGGTGGACAATTGCTTGACAATGTTGTGTTGGTTTCTGCCATACATCAACATGAATCAGCCAGAGTTTATACATATGTCCCTTCTCTCTTGAATCTCCCTCCCACCTCCCACTTAATCTTTTCTTCATTGAAGTACTGTTAACTGTGAAAATGAATATGACGAAAATGAATGTTTCAGGATAGAGGCTTTTAGAACACGTATTTTACTATCATTTTGCCATGTTAATTAGAAAGAGCGTAACTAAATGAGGTACACCTGTCTAAAGCAGTTTTCAGTTAAAAAGGACTCAAAACCTCTGTTCTGAATTTTGGCTAAACTACTATCGAATTTGCCTTTTCAGAAACAGGATGCTGGTCTCTTGATCTCTTTTGGTTTTGGAATCCCTCTACTCCCCTAACTCAAACGTTCCCCTTTTGTTGATGGCATTAGCAGCAGTCTCATAATTGCTAGTTAGAATTGACATGCGGTGAAGTTGAAGTGGTTGTTGGGCAAGTTGCTGTTAAAGAGTTTTAAATTAAATACCAGTTTGGTATTTGGTGTTCTTTGAAAGGGCCAACCTTCCACAGCAGGAATTTTAGTGTAAGAATGCCAAGCCATGCTCACTTTTTGTCTCCCTTCCAACTCTCTCCAGTGGTGCCAAGTTTATTATGGGTTAGAAACTGAGCAGGATCAAGGGCTTCGTTTCTAAAATGTAATCATTTAATGTGCATATAATTTTATGAGGGCAGTTGAATTATTTCATAATTACATAACCAGAACATGGCACGATGCAAAGTTGTGATGAATGCCCTATCTTACAACCCTAAATATACCTCCCCATCCTCCACCCCCGCCACCCCTGCTTCAGAAGTCTTAATCAAATCACATAGGGAGATTCAATTAAACTAATACTAGTCTGTGTTGGCATCTCTTTCTCTTCTCTCTGTGGGCATTAACTCAGAGTTTTCCTGGGCATATAGGAAGAAAAGCCTTCCTCCTGTGTCCTTTTGGTTTCTCTTAGTGCTTGAACTTTCCGGTAACCTATTAGACACTATTTTATGCTGCTCTTAAAAGTAGAATCATGAGGGACTTCCCTGATGGTCCAGTGGTTGAGACGCCCCCTGTCAATGCAGAGGGTGTGGGTTCAATCCCCGGTCAGGGAACTAACATCTCATAGGCCGATGGGTGCAGTCAAAGGGCTGAAAAAAAAGTTAAATCCTGAGACTCAGTAGTAAGACGCTCCTCTAGGAATCTCTCTCTCTCTCATGTGACTGGAGGAGATATCGATGCTAAGCTGTGGGCTTCATGCCCTCCCTGTGAAATAACTTTTCTCATGGAAACTGTTTGGAACACAGTACTGGGGCCCTGATCTGTTTCTGGCACGTAATTTTATTAATGAAAAAAAAAATAGCACCTAAAACAAATTCTTGCTTGCAGTAGTAGAAGATATCTACTGAAGAGAGTGAGCTGGTTTAACCAGGAACTAGAGCCATTCTCATTACAACGAACTTAGGACTGGCAGCAACTATAAGGTTGTTCCAGTTTCGTAAAACTAGAAACAAGTTGTGTTAGTTGCTCAGTCGTGTCTGACTGTTTGCAACCCCATGGACTGTCGCTCACCAGGCTCCTCTGTCCATGGGATTCTCCAGGCAAGAATACTGGAGTGGGTTGCCATGCCCTTCTCCAGGGGATCTTCCCTACCCAGGGATCAAACCTGGGTCTCCCACATGGCAGGCAGATTCTTTACTATCTGAGCCACCAGGGATCAGTTCAGTTCAGTCACTCAGTCATGTCTGACTCTTTGCGACCCCATGGAGTGCAGCATGCCAGGCTTCCCTGTCCATCACCAACTCCCGGAATTTACTCAAACTCATGTCCATTGAGTTGATGATACCATCCAACCATCTCATCCTCTGTCACCCCCTTCTCCTCCTGCCTTCAATCTTTCCCAGCATTAGGGTCTTTTCGAATGAGTCAGTTCTTCGCATCAGGTGGCCAAAGTATTGGAGTTTCAGCTTCAGCATCAGTCCTTCCAATGAATATTCAGGACTGATTTCCTTTAGGATGGACTGGTTGGATCTTCTTGCAGTCCAAGGGACTCTCGAGAGTCTTCTCCAACACCACAGTTCAAAAGCATCAATTCTTTGGCGCTCAGCTTTCTTTATGGTCCAAATCTGACATCCCACACATGACTACTGGAAAAACCATAGCTTTGACTAGATGGACCTTTGTCAGCAAAGTAATGTCTCTGCTTTTTAATACACTGTCTAGCTTGGTCATAGCTTTTCTTCCAAGGAGCAAGCATCTTTTAATTTCTTGGCTGTAGTCACCATCTGCAGTGATTTTGGAGCCCCCACAAAAATAAAGTTTGTCACTGTTTCCATTGCTTCCCCATCTATTTGCCATGAAGTGATGGGACCAGATGCCATGATCTTAATTTTTTGAATATTGGGTTTTAAGCCAACTTTTTCACTCTCCTCTTTCACTTTCATCAAGAGGTTCTTTAGTTCTTCTTTGCTTTCTGCCATAAGGGTGGTGTCATCTGCATATCTGAGGTTATTGATATTTCTCTCTGCAATCTTGATTCCAGCTTGTGCTTCATCCAGCCCTGCATTTCTCATGATGTGCTCTGCATATAAGTTAAATAATCAGGGTGACAGTAAACAGCCTTGATGTTCTCCTTTCCCGATTTGGAACCAGTCTGTTGTTCCATGTCCAGTTCTAACTGTTGCTTCCTGACCTGCATACAGGTTTCTCAAGAGGCAAGTCAGGTGGTCTGGTATTCCCATCTCTTTCAGAATTTTCCACAGTTGATTGTGATCCACACAGTCAAAGGCTTTGGCATAGTCAATAAAGCAGAAGTAGATGTTTTTCTGGAACTCTCTTGCTTTTTCAATGATCCAACAGATGTTGGCAATAATCTCTGGTTCCTCTGCCTTTTCTAAATCCAACTTGAACATCTGCAAGTTCACAGTTCATGTACTGTTGAAGCCTAGTTTGGAGAATTTTGAGCATTACTTTGCTAGCATGTGAGATGAGTCCAATTGTGCGGTAGTTTGAACATTCTTTGGTGCTGCCTTTCTTTGGGATTGAAATGAAAATTGACCTTTTCCAGTCCTGTGGCCACTGCTGAGTTTTCCAGATTTGCTGGCATATTGAGTGCAGCACTTTCACAGCATCATCTTTTAGGATTTGAAATAGCTCAACTGGAATTCTGTCACCTCCACTAGCTTTGTTTGTAGTCATGCTTCCTAAGGCCCACTTGACTTCCAGGGATAGTAATGGTTTATTATTTATTTATTTGTTTGTTTGTTTTTGGCTTTGGGGGGCCTTCATTCCTGTGCGTAGACTTTCTCCAGTTACAGTGAGCGGGGTCTACTCTAGCTGTGGTGTGAGGGCTTCTCATTGTACTGGCTTCTCTTGTTGCAGAGCACAGGCTCTAGAGCTCTCAGGCTCCGTAGTTGTGGTGCACGGGCTTAGTTGCCCAGCGGCACGTGGGATCTTCCTGGACCAGGAATCAAACCCGTGTCCCCTGTGTTAGCAGGCAGAGTCTTATCCAGTGGACCACTGCTGCTGCTGCTGCTAAGTCGCTTCAGTCGTATCCAACTCTGTGCGACCCCATAGACGGCAGCCCACCAGGCTCCCCCGTCCCTGGGATTCTCCAGGCAAGAACACTGGAGTGGCTTGCCATTTCCTTCTCCAATGCATGAAAGTGAAAAGTGAAAGTGAAGTCGCTCAGTCGTGTCCGACTCTTAGCGACCCCATGGACTGCAGCCTACCAGGCCCCTCTGTCCATGGGATTTTCCAGGCAAGAGTACTGGAGTGGGGTGCCATTGTCTTCTCCGAGTGGAACACTAAAGAAGTCCTATTAAGCATGTCTGTGATTCCAAACATATATTTCTAGAATGTCTAGGTTTCTTATTAAAATTTCCTGGGTTTTATGGACATAATTAGGAAATAAAAGGACATTTCATCTTACTAGACAGCTTCCTACTCTGAGAGCTCTCAGGAACCCATGACCCCATGTTATAGTTCTTATCCACAGGGGGAATTTTATGCTTCAGGTCCTAAAGAGAGGGCTTCCCTGGTGGCTCATTGGTAAAGAATCTGCCTGCCAATGCAGGAGACGTGGATTTGATCCTTGCATCAGAAGATTCCCTGAGAAAGAAAATGGCAACTCACTCTAATATTTTTGCCTGGAAATCCTGTGAACAAAGGAACGTGGCAGGCCACAGTCCATGGGGTCTCTAAGAGACAGACATGACTCATTGATTAAAACTACAAGTAAAGAGAGGGTGATGGATGGATAGGGAGGAACATAAACAGATATTTGTATCTTCACGGCACTAGACTAGAACCCAGTGTCTATGGTTGTATTGTCTTAAGAGACAATTTAGCTATGTATTTTTAAAAAGGGGGGAGACAGGGGGATTCCTGTATGTTGGGGACAGGAGTAAGGCAGATGTGTGGCCAGGAACTGAGAAGGAAGGACAGATATGATGGGCTCCACTGGGAAAGCCATCCAAGCCTGCTTTAGACATCAGTCTCTGCTGGAAGAGACCTCGGTGTGAGGCAGTATAAATGCTGCTGACAACCTGGGCCTGAGGACTCGGGCACCAGGAGTCTACATGAGGTGCCTACGCTGCCTGTACGTAATGCTGGGGAACTAGACAATCCGCAAATGGATCCACCTGTCTGGGAACAAGAGCTCTCTGAGGCCTTGCTACCACCTGTGTACAAATTACAGTGCTGTAAAATAGCTCAAAGACACTGAAAGGCCCAGGGACCCAGTGATATGAACTAATTCACCTAGTTTCTCATTGGTGTCACCCAGATCTTTTTGGTCCATTTCAACATCTTTCACAATTTTTTCCTACATTGGCAATCATGGAAATAAGAGATTGTTTTCTGATGCTCCCCTGAAGCCTATTCATCCTTCAATTCGTTTACAAATAACTCAATTTAGAAGTTTATTCTGATCTTCTCAATTGATTGTAGCTCTCTCTTATATTAATAGCTACACAATTCCTTTGTCTCTTTCCCTCTGTTTTTCTTAAATATATATATTTTTAATTTTTTTATTTGGCTACACCGACTCTTAGCTGTGGTGCTTAGAATCTTTAGTTGCAGAATGTGAAATCTTAGTTGCGGCTGTGGGATCTAGTTCCCAGGCAGTCAGTCAGTCAGTTCAGTCGCTCAGTCGTGTCCAGCTCTTTGCCACCCCATGAATCACAGCACGCGGAACAGGGATCAAACTTAGGACCCCCTGCATGCGAGGGAGGTGGTGGAGTCTTAGCCACTGGACCACCAAAGAAGTCCCTCCCTTAATTCTCTTTTACGGCAATATTTCATTTTACCACCCGTAAATGAAAAAATTAAACCTTTGGAGTGTGGGCTTTATAATGATTTAAATGAACAGAAGTTCTTCATGGTCATCCCTATGAGAAGATGAGAAGATTTTACTATGATTTCCTCCAGTGAAATTAGAAGTTTAGAAAAGTTTTTCCATAAAAAATGTGAATAAAAGTTTTTTTTTAAGATTTTTAAGAATACCTTTTATTTTTTGAAGTTCAGGTTAGATCCTGATCATCAGTTAATCATTTATGGATTGGTATTACCTCAAAATCATTTTCAGGTCATTCGGTATATAAACAGAGTTTAAACACTGCCTTCAAAACTAGAAACTGGGACCCAGTTTCTAGTTTGCAATCTCAAACTGGGATTGCACTGGGACCCAGAAGCAGTTGGCATCCTTGCATAAAAGACACTGGGTACCAATCATTTATTCACTAAAGGGGTCTAGAATCCCAGATTAAATTATTCACAGTTTTGATTCAATTAGCTTTTGATTCAGTACCTGTGTCTTTAATGACAAAGTTATTCCAGAAAAAGTTGAGCCCTGGAAAAGTTTTACCTAGCTGAGATTCCCCTCAAGGGTTGATGTGAGTCACACAGTACTTACACTGGCAAATAAAACCACAGTGCATGTCTGCTCCCTGCGGATTTTAATTTGCAGCAACAATAAGCTGCAAGTAATGGGCCTTAGGTTAAATGGTTGAATATAAAGTTCAAATCAGAATTAAAACATCTTGTCTTGAAAAAGATGAGGTAAATGTCAGAGGCCAAATGTTCTGAGCAGCCTTACAAAAATGAAAGCCCCCACCACAATCTAGATAGGGGCGTCCCAGGTGGCTCAGTGGTAAAGAATCTGCTTGCCAATGCAGAACACGCAGGTTCGATCCCTGGGTCAGAAAGATCCCCTGGAGAAGGAAATAGCAACCCACTCCAGCATTCTTGCCTGGAAAATTCCACAGACAGAGGAGCCTGGTGGGCTATAGTCCATGGGGTTCCAAAGAGTGGGACACAACTGAGCGACTGAGAACCAGCATCTTCTAGATAACCTGGGTTTATCTCCCCCCGCAGATTATCTTCGTATGAATCTTTTCACTTGAATTAGTTCTTTCAATCCAGTTTGTACCTTGCACTCACAATCCCAGGGGAAAGGGACAGCAAATATGACCAGGAGAAAAAATTAAATTGTCAAAGCATGAATTTGCCAATCAATTTCTCCCCTTGGGGGTACACTTGCATCTCCAATACAGTGATCCCTGCCTTTCTCCCTTTTATTTTTTCATGCTTATGTTGTTGTACTTATTCATTCATATTTATTTAGTCATTCCTTCAACCAACGAATACCTGTTGGTGAATCAAGGTATAGAATAGAATCTAGGCTGTTTCTTAGTGGAGATGCTATTGGCATTTTGGGAGAGAAAGATCTTTTTTTTTATTTATTTGGCTGCACTGGATATTTGTTATGGCACACAGGATCTTTAGTTAGAGGATCTAGTTCCCTGACTAGGGATTGAACCTGGGCCCCTGCAGTAGGCACTCAGAGTCTTAACCACTGGACTGTCAGGGAAGTCCCTGGGGGAGATAAATCTCTGAGATAATTCTTGTGCTGGACTGTCCTATAAACTGCAAAACATTTGTCATCTCTCGGCTCCATCCACAAAGCAGTTTGTTCTCACTCCCTGAATATCCTAACCCCACTTCCCTTTCCAAACATTGCAGAAGAACCTGGGTATGATGTCTCATGGGAGGGGATCAGGATGAAGAAGACAAGGTCATGGTCCTCAAGAAGTTGGCAACCTCATAGAAAAACAGATGAGTAAATACGGTACAGCATGACACGTGATATGAGAAAAGTAAACACAGACCAGTGGCTCCCAGAGATATTCAAGAAGGCTTCCCAGAGGACAAAATGTTTGAGCCATGTCTTGAAACCAAATAAAATGCTCGAGAACAAATAAAAATGAGCTAGATGATTTCTAGGCATCACAAGAGGTCCAAAGATCATGCCAGAATTCAGAAAAGTGCTTTGAAAGAGCTACGAGCAAATTCGTCGTGACTGGTGCATGGAATTGGAGTTGGAGAGGGCGTGACTAGTAGGAGGTGTGATTGCAAGGAGGGTGTCCCAGGCTAGGCTCCAATACTTAGACTTTATCATGGGAGTGACATCATTAGATCTGAATTTCAGAAAGGTCACCCTGGAAAGGACTCTGGGATATAGATTAGACGAAATAAGACTGGAAACAAGGAAAATCTTTTTTTTTTTTTTTTTGAGGCTGCTGGAGTAATTCAGGAGAGAAACGAAAGGTACTTAATGGATTTCGGTGAATACATCTATGGATACAGTAAGGGCTGCCAACACCCTCCAGCCAAAGACCACCAGGTACATATGTTTAGTTGAACAAGTTGGTTTTATTACTCACTGCAAAGGAATGTGAACGCTCACCATGAGGAACCAAGGGGTGTTTGCATAAGAGCATGTTAGAAGGAACCTATTTATTGGATTTGAGCTTTATTGGATTAATTGGGTAATTTGGGGGAGAGTGTAGGAAATGAGGGGTTTACTCACTACCAAAAAGTGGGGGCAATTCTATGCTTTGGGTATCTCAATAAATTATATCAGGAGGGTGGACTAGAGGGAAGACTGTAAGGAGGTAGTAGTCACTCTCATTAGCTGGAGGACGGTGATGATGGGTATCTTGTGTATTGCAGGGACCTTACTTTTGTCTCATTTTATTATGGTTTCCACTGTGTGAAGACTTCAAATGTTTGGCTGTGAGGGCAGATAAACAAGGTAATAGTTCAGTGGCATTAGTTGGGGTGAGTTTTGTTTGTTTTTTGAAGAAAGATACTTGATCAATAAGCCGAGGAGAACTGCTCAGTAGAGAGTGAATTGTGAAGGAGGGACAATAATGCAATGAGAATCCAGCAGACATTAGAGATCACACATTTTCATTTATGAATTATACATAATTATTTAATTTCTTCTAGTAACACCCATCAGTCAAGATAAAGGGCAGTGGAGGACACCTGTTAGTTACTTCTTTAGTGTTATTTCCCTCTTTCTAGTAGCTACTGATTTCTAGTTGGGATCCATGAGATTCTAGGGAAACTAATTCCCTTTCCAGCACCAATATGGAAACACAGAACAGAGTTTAAGATTATCAGTTTATCTGAATTACCTGGCCAGAGTGACTGGCTCAGTAGTGGGCACACAACCTAGGACTTTTACCATGAATGCTGGGACACATATTTGTTTTTTCCCTGCTGGATATGATGGAAAAAAAGATTATTTCAAAATTTTAGAATTGTAAGGCTTAAGAGTACATCATGAGAAACGCTGGGCTGGAAGAAGTACAAGCTGGAATCAAGATTGCCAGGAGAAATATCAATAATCTCAGATATGCAGATGACACCACCCTTATGGCAGAAAGTGAAGAGGAACTAAAAAGCCTCTTGATGAAAGTGAAAGTGGAGAGTGAAAAAGTTGGCTTAAAGCTCAACATTCAGAAAATGAAGATCATGGCATCTGGTTCCATCACTTCATGGGAAATAGATGGGAAAAGAGTGGAAACAGTGTCAGACTTTATTTTTGGGGGGTCCAAAATCACTTGAGATGGTGACTGCAGCCATGAAATTAAAAGACGCTTACTCCTTGGAAGGAAAGTTATGACCAACCTAGATAGCATATTCAAAAGCAGAGACATTACTTTGCCAACAAAGGTCCGTCTAGTCAAGGCTATGGTTTTTCATGTGGTCATGTATGGATGTGAGAGTTGGACTGTGAAGAAGGCTGAGCGCTGACGAATTGATGCTTTTGAACTGTGGTGTTGGAGAAGACTCTTGAGAGTCCCTTGGACTGCAAGGAGATCCAACCAGTCCATTCTGAAGGAGATCAGCCCTGGGATTTCTTTGGAAGGAATGATGCTAAAGCTGAAACTCCAGTACTTTGGCCACCTCATGCGAAGAGTTGACTCATTGGAAAAGACTCTGATGCTGGGAGGGATTGGGGGCAGGAGGAGAAGGGGACGACAGAGGATGAGATGGCTGGATGGCATCACTGACTCGATGGATGTGAGTTTGAGTGAACTCCAGGAATTGGTGATGGACAGGGAGGCCTGGCATGCTTCAATTCATGGGGCTGCAAAGAGTCAGACAGGACTGAGCAACTGAACTGAACTGAACCACTGAACATGTACAAGTGGGATAAAATAGATCACATACCAAGGAGCAAGAACAAGCATGACATCTGAATTCACAGGAGCACTGCTGCACACCAGAAGGTGATGGAGCGGTGCCTGGCCTGAGAACAAAGGCAACCCCAAGGAAGGCAACCTGAAATGACAAAGAGAAGCTTGATGTTGCTCACATCATTTGCACTCTAAGATGAAGCCATGTTGGAAGGCAGTTTTACCTTCGGTCTTCTCAGTTCAGATACCCTTCATTATTTACACAAGTGTGTGTTCATCTTCCTGTTAGTTGTTATCTTGTCTCCAGCATAACTAAGGTAAGGAGTGAAGAAGGCTGAGGTGTAGGTTGACCCAGGATTACCACTGAGTTTGAGGCAGGCATGTGCCCCAAGAATTCAGGGAATTAAAAGTCATGGCAAGGGACTTCTTGGTAGTCCATTGGTTAAGCATCTGCCTTGCAGTGCTGGGGATGCTGGTTGAAAGATCCCCAAGTGCTGCAACTAAGACCCTACACAACCAAATAAATAAATACTAAAAAAAAATTTAAGAATGAAAGAAATGAAACACATTTTCTTAAATGAAAATATTTAAGAAAGAATGATAAATGAATGTAGACTCCATAGTCTTAAAAATATCTGGTCTTCCTCCACTAAAATTTTCCTTTTTTCTGTCTTCTTAGGGCCAACGTCCATATTTCTCATGCTATTATCTAATTTAATTAAAGTCAAATAAAAACTATAAGTATTGCAGCATTAAATTTTGTGAGAATACAGGAGTCTAGTTTCCTGTTTCTAGTCCTTGTTTCTAACACCCTTATATAAAATAAGGGTGTTAACATACCCACAGGGCTTCCCAGGTGGTCCGAGTGGTAAAGAACCCATCTGCTTCGGCAGGGGATGTAAAAGGCACAGGTTTGATCCCTGGGTCAGGAGGGCATGGCAACCGACTCCAGTATTCTTGCCTGGAGAATCCTACAGATAGAGTAGCCTGTACAGCTACAGTCCATGGGGTCGAAAAGAGTCAAATGTGACTGAAGCGACTAAGCAGGAAAACACACACACACACAGCACTCACCCATTCACTTATTCAACTTTTAAAAAGCAAGACAAGGCAAAATGCAAGAACGAGCTCAAGTGAATTTTACAGATGGCAAGTGCAATGGGATTTGAGAGGAAGTAGAAGGCAATCTGTGCAGTTCAGCTAATGTGGGGTGATTAGAGGAAATTCCCCAGGGCTCCCTTTTCTCTCATGTAATCCGTTAGCATGACAGGAGGCAGCAAGCTTAGTCTGTTTCTGATGTGATGGATGAGGAATCTTTTACTGGCTCTGTGACCTTGAGTAAGTCACTTAACCCCTTAGAGCATCATCTTTTTTATTATAAACCTTTTGATTGTAAGTCCCTACTTCTTTCTCAGGATTTATTGCTGAGAAGCAAAATCATAATCGGAGACAAAGGATGTTAAAGTAACTTCCAAACTGGAAAACACCAAAGAAAAGTAGGCAATGATGATGATAATGAATGGTGGACCTCAGCTGGTCTAGAGGTACCGTGACTATGATACTATTCACTATGTTTTGCTTTGTTTTTGTCTTTGGTCAAAAATCTAAGTATCTAACGGTGGCAGTTTTAGAAGACTTAAAAAGAACAAAGCCGTGAAGAAGAAATTGCTACACAAGTTGTAACATGTACCTCTCTGTCATCTCCATTTGGGGACAGGTCCATTGGGCAACGATGTAAATTTTTAGGAAGTGCTTATTCAGCTGCATTTTATCCACAAACCTAAAACTGGGATCAGGAAACAGATGGACACTGACAATGACCTTTTCTGTTTGGGACCAAAGAAAGCTTCCATTCAAATGAAGTTGTTCACATGGCTCTGCTCTTATAAATTTCATAAGTTAATTTCTTCTTGCTCAGTTAAAGGCTGAGCAAATTAGGAGCCAATTGCCAACACCAGCAAGGATCCAAATCCACATGCACATTGAAGGTAAAGCAGTCATAATGGTTATAGGGGAAATGAGGTCCTTAAGACCCTGGCTGTCTTCCTCCTTCTTTAACTTAGGCCAAGATAATTTCTCTGAGTCTTGCTTCGGTTTTCTGAACTATGTGTTTCAGTCTGTTCTCTTGCTTTCTCCTCTGGTCCTGTGCCGGTCTTCTTGTCCACTCCTGATCAGCCTACAGTAGAGGGCAATTGTGCAGCTGCCTTTAGTATCCCCCTTTCAGAGCCCTCACTTAACATTGTGCTTAAAGGCAGGAAGGAGCTTCCCAGGTGGTGCTAGTGTTTAAGAATCCATCTGCCAATGCAACAGATGCGGGTTTGATCCCTGGGTCGGGAAGATCCCCTAGAGTAGGAAGTGGTAACCCACTCCAGTATTCTTGCCTGGAGATTCCCATGGACAGAGGAGCCTGATGGGCTACAGTCCATGAGGTTGCAAAGAGTCAGACACAACTGAGCAACTGAGCACAAAAGCAGGAAGTTTTCCAAGGCTTAGTCTTCCTTCCATCTGAGAACCAGGATGGGTCACTCAGGGGGTTTAGGGAGGACCGTGCCGCATAGCGTGATTGAGCTATAGAAGAAAAACCCACATTCTGGACATGGAAGACATGCCAGAATTCTGGTTTCTTTGGGATTTCAGAATAACAACCTCAGAAAGGGAGGGCCACCGACTATTACAAGTTCCAGTCCTCTCTGCTTCTAGAGGTAACCAAGCAGCTACATTCAGGCTCAAAACAAAGAAATTCTTGAGGGATATTGTGTAACCTTATTACATTATAGCCTGATATCAATTTCTCAGTGGTTTCAGTGGGTAGAGATATGCTTTAGGCTTTGTTGATCACCCTTTTAAATCTCTCAGAAAATTAAGATATGCAATTGAAACCCTCAGAATAAGAACCAGCCAGCATTCAAAAGTGCAAACAACAGAGCCTGCATTGTCTAGTTTAAGCCTAAAAGGAATGTATTAAGATGTTGGGCAACTTATAATTTCTGAGAGAACCTTTATAATCGGGTTTATAGGCTACAGGGCCTGTAATAATTAGGCTACTGGGTTATCCAGTGAAGGCTGTATCTCTCTTGCTTCTGGACAGAGGAAAGGAAGCTTGTTCTTTTGCACTGTCAGTGCTGAATATGCAACTCAAGTTCTAGGACCTTCACCCTTTTACCTTTGAAATCTGAATGCTTTTTCTTTTTAAACTTTATTTCCATTTCTTTACTTTTTAGAAAAGATATTAATTTTTTATTTTTCAGTAATTATAGATTCCCAGGAAGCTGCAAAAATAGCTCAGGGAAGTCCCTTATACCCTTCACCCAGTCCCCCCCACCCACCCCCGCCAATAACTACATTTTATAGAACTATGCTGTGCTGTGCTTAGTCCCTCAGTCATGTCTGACTCTATGACCCCATGGATTGTAGCCCACCAGGTTCCTCTGTCCATAGGGATCTCCGAGCAAGAATACTGGAATGGGTTGCCATGCCCGCCTCCAGGGGATCTTTCCAACCCAGGGATTGAACCCAGGTCTCTCTCATTGCAGGAGGATTCTTTACTAGCTGAGCTACCAGAAAAGCCCTTATATAACTATAGACTTGTGCACAGGTCTGTGCAAATGTATAGACTTTACTGTCTGAGCCACCAAGGAAGTCCAAGAATACTGGAGTGGGTAGCCTAACCCTTCTCCAGGGGATCTTCCTGACCCAGGAATTGAACCAGGGTCTCCTGCATTGCAGGTGGATTCTTTACTAACTGAGCTACCAGGAAAGCCCTTATATAACTATAGCACAAACCAAATAAGGAAACTCACTTGGTACCATCCATGGCCCTTATTCAGATTTTATCACTTTTATGTGTGAATTCATTTATGTGTACGTGTGTGAATGTGTACGTGTGTGAATGTGTGTGAATGTGAATGTGTCTGTACGTGTGCAAATGTGAATTTGCACATACCAGTCTGTGCAAATGTATAGATTCGTATAACCATCACTGGAATCAAGGTACAAAACTGATCCATCACCATAGAAATTTTCTTTGTGCTATCCTTTCATAGTTATACCTACTTCTTCCTGTGGCTAACCCCTGGCAACTATGAATCTGTCTTCATCTCTATGTTTTCATCATTTCAAGAATGTTAAGTAAATGCAGTCATGTATGATATTTTAAGATTGACTTTTTTTCACTCTTTTCACTCATCTTATTGCCCTTCAGATCCATTTAGATTATTGTGTTAGTTAAGAATGAAAAGTTAGTTCCTTTCCATTGTTGAATAGTATACCAGGGTATGGATATACCATAGCTTGGGATATACCATAGCTTATTGAACAATTCACCCACTGAAAGATATTGTGGTTGTTTCTGGTTTGGAACTTTTACAAATAAAGTTGCTTTGAATATTCACGTAGTTTCCCTGATCAACTTTTAAACCAAGGTCTTCCTCACATCGACCCACTGACCCATTGGAGGTAGATCTGCTTGATAGAACCCAGACCAGAGTTTGTGCCCAAGGTTCCTAACAGACCTGCCTTATCGTCATTAATCCCTATTGGTCATTTAGTACGATTAGTATAATTTCAAATATATACAAATCAGATCAGATCAGATCAGTCGCTCAGTCGTGTCTGACTCTTTGCGACCCCATGAATCGCAGCACGCCAGGCCTCCCTGTCCATCACCAACTCCTGGAGTTCACTGAGACTCATGTCCATCGAGTCAGTGATACCATCCAGCCATCTCATCCTCTGTCATCCCCTTCTCCTCCTGCCCCCAATCCCTCCCAGCATCAGAGTCTTTTCCAATGAGTCAACTCTTCACATGAGGTGGCCAAAGTACTGGAGTTTCAGCTTCAGCTTCAGTCCTTCCAAAGAAATCCCAGTGCTGATCTCCTTCAGAATGGACTGGTTGGATCTCCTTGCAGTCCAAGGGACTCTCAAGAGTCTTCTCCAACACCACAGTTCAAAAGCATCAATTCTTCGGCACTCAATGATTTTAACATATACAAACTAGAAATACATAGAGATTTTAACATACACAATAATTATGTACACATACAATTTCTAACATACACAAAGTAGACAGAAATGTAAAATGAGTACCCATGCTCATCAATGAACTTCAACAATATCGTGATTCTGCCATGTCTTTCACTCATATCTCTACCCGCTCTCCCTACAAACACTCAATTATTTTGAAACAAATCCCCAAGCTATAATTTTATCTGTGAATATTTCAATATGTATCTCCAAAAATGAAGAACTTTGAAAAAACATAACTAAAATGTCATTATTCCAATGTCATACTCTGGGTTCCTCCAGAAACTCGTAATATACCACAGACTTGAATGCAAATAGTCTGAGAGGAGGAGCCCC
The DNA here is from genome assembly GCF_027580195.1 of Bos mutus. NCBI lineage: Eukaryota > Metazoa > Chordata > Mammalia > Artiodactyla > Bovidae > Bos > Bos mutus. Next base: position 22,179,763 of record NC_091625.1, on the reverse strand, counting down.
AGTAGGGAAAAGGAGGAAGTGTAACGAAAAAGGGAAGGCTGTAAGTTAAACATGGATAGAAAGCTGCTCTGGTAAGCATTGACTCCTCAGCACCTGAGACAGTCAAGGGCTGGCCAAGACTTCAGCAGGCAGAGAAAGCCCTCAGGGAAGAAATGCAGATGCTGACAGCAAAATTCTGGAAAGCATGCACCTTACTAGTAAAGGTGAGTAACTATGGGACCTGGGAACTTATCCTACACAGGCATAAAAACAATTAACAAGTAATCAGCCAGTGTTCAGATTTCCCCTAGTGTCTCATCATTTTTAGCATCTTACGTGTTCAAATTATGATCCAAATCAAGTTCATACATTGTAACTGATTTATACAATTTGTTTGAAAATTCAGACTAACTAATTTAAAAGATTTCTTTATTTTTGGCTGTGTTGGATCTTTGTTGCTGCGTGCAGGCTTTCTCTAGTTGCAGTGAGCAGGGGCTACTCTCGTCGCAGGGCATGGGCTTCTCACTGCGGTGGCTTCTCTTGCTGCAGAGGTCAGGCTCTAGGACACTCGGGCTTCATTGGTGCTGCTTGTGGGCGCTAGAGCTCTGGCTCAGCAGTTGTGGTGCTTGAGCTTAGTTGCTCCGCAGCACGTGGGGCCTTCCCAGATCGGGGATGGGACCTGTGTCTCCTGTGTTGCTAGGCAAACTCTTAATCACCTACACCACCAAGGAAGCCCCTGAGTTATACAATTTTTAAGTCAATTTTCCTCTTTTTATTTTGAAAACTTTAAATCAACAAATTTGGAGGAGTTTTACTGTGAACAACAGTAAACATTTTTAATATACTTCCCTTATCACATATCATCCTTCATCTTTTTCTCCAAATTATATTTCTTGATACATAGTAAATAGCAGGCATTAATTTACACTTAAATATGTTGGCATAAAACATCGCTAAAGTTCATATTGTTTACTATTTTTTTTCCTCTTGAGGTAACTTTTAAACAATGAAATGCACAAATTTTAAGTGCCTATCTGTTGTCTTGACAATGCATACAATTTTGTAATCCACAGCCCTGTAAAGATACAAAATATTATTTTTTACCAACTTGGAAAGTTTTCTTGTACCCTTTCCCAGACAATATCTATCCCTAATTCCTCAAAGGCAGACACCCTAACCTAATGTTGTTTATAATGTTTTCTTATTTTTCCTTCTAATGTTTGTAGGATCTAGAGTGATGACTTCACTTTCATTCTTGATACTGGTAATTAGGGTTCTTATTGAGAGACAATTACCCATGGGTCTCTGTTACCTGAAAACTAGGTTTCCTTCTTGGTGGATATTGAGTCAAAAGACACAACCAAGCCAACGAGTGGGAGAAAGAAGAATTTATTACTTGCACCAAGTAAGGAGAATACCAGGGATTGCCCCCGAAGCACTGTCTCCCTAAATAGCAAAATTGCCAAGGGTACATGTATATTCAACAAAGGGATTGGGATGGCATATTCATATTCCTGAAGGGGCTTGAGCAGGGGAGAATTCAGCATAGAACTGGGGCAGCGGTTAAGAGAGTCCAAGTTTGGCTGACTGAAGCAGTCAGGAGGATCAGAAAAGGTCAGCCTTTGTCATTCCCTAGGTTCCAGTTGATCTGGTGGTTGAAGGCTGGAGGGAGCTTGAATTCTGCAAAGGAGCTCAAGAATGCCTCAGGCTGCTGCTGCTGCTGCTGCTAAGTTGCTTCAGTCGTGTCTGACTCTCTGTGACCCCATAGACGGCAGCCCACCAGGCTCCCCCGTCCCTGCAATTCTCCAGGCAAGAACACTGGAGTGGGTTGCCATTTCCTTCTCTATGCCTCAGGCTAGTCATTACCATTAACTGGTAGTCTTTATAAGTGATTTATTATCTCTGCTATTTTCACTTCTCTTGCCTGATATTAGTCATTTAGGCTTGCATTCTTTCGTTCCTTAAAATAATCACTGAGCCCTGTTGAAGGATGAGCACTGTGCAGGCTTAGATCACAGAATGGCTTAGGCCCCAAATGGCTTCTCTTGTGTCAAAAAAGCCTTACCTGGTTCTCTGTCTCCAGGAACCCCTACCCTATCTACTTATGTGTCTTCATGTTTCTGCACATCTTGTGAGGAGGACACTGACAGCCTTTGTCTTCCACTGTCTTCTCAAGGTTGTTGTGTTGGTATAGCAAACAGCCTTGGTAAATAGCCATGGTGGCTTTCTCTGGAGCAGAGGACACAATTTTTTTACTATTTAGTATAATAAAGGCAATTTCTGTTTCAGGGATAAAAACAGACAGGTCTACTTGCAATATATTTTAAAATACTGTTTTCCTTAGCTTGGAGTTCCTTAGCTGGGATGCTGACTCACTAACATTTGCAATATCTACCTGGGCCACTCTGTGTCATTCTTGACGGATTTGGGGGCCAAAGTGAAACCGTGTACCTCTGATTGGGAGTTGAAGCCACTCACCAGGACCTGAACCCAGCCGAAACCCAGACTGAGATTGAAACCCACAGTCTTTTAACTGAGACCACACCAGGTCTCAGGACTTAATGAAACTCAGGTTCTTGATGTCTCATTGCAAAAAGAATTCGGTGAGAGACAAAGTGATAGGTAAGAAGTGGATTTATTTAGAGACAGACACGCTATACAAACTGAGTGTAGGCCATCTCAGAAGGCAAGAGTGGCCCTGAAATATGGCATGGTTAATTTTTATGGGGGCTTCCCTGGTGGCTCAGACAGTAAAGAATCTGCCTACAATGCAGGAGACCTGGGTTGGGAAGATTCCCTGGAGGAGGGCATGCCAACCTATTCCAGTATTCTTGCCTGGAGACTTCCATGGACAGAGGACCCTTGCAGGCTACAGTCCGTGAGGTTGCAAAGAGTTGGACATGACTGAAGTGACTTAGCACAGCTTACAATCCTTCTACTCATTAGCCTATGAAATTACCCAGCCTATAAAAATGTGCTGTATACTGTGCTTAGTCACTCAGTTGTGTCCAACACTTTGCAACCTCATGTACTGTAGCCCACCAGGCTCCCCTATCCATGGACTTCTCCAAACAAGAATAGTGGAGTGGATTGCTATGCCCTCCTCCAGGGGATCTTCCCAGCCCAGGGGGCGAACCTGCATCTCTTATGTCTTCTGTGTTGACAGGAGGGTTCTTTACCACTAGCACCACATAGGAAGCCCATCATGGTGGGTATGTCACTTAGCTTATGCTGCTGCTGCTGCTGCTAAGTCGCTTCAGCCGTGTCCGACTCTGTGCGACCCCATAGACGGCAGCCCACCAGGCTCCCCGGTCCCTGGGATTCTTCAGGCAAGAACACTGGAGTGGGTTGCCATTTCCTTCTCCAATGCATGAAAGGGAAAAGTGAAAGTGAAGTCGCTCAGTCATGTCCGACTCTTAGTGACCCCATGGACTGCAGCCTACCAGGCTCCTCGGTCCATGGGATTTTCCAGGCAAGAGTACTGGAGTGGGATGCCATTACCTTCTCCGTAGCTTATGCTAATGTATTACTGCTGCTGCTGCTAAGTCGCTTCAGTCGTGTCCGACTCTGTGCGACCCCAGAGACGGCAGCCCACCAGGCTCCCCCGTCCCTGGGATTCTCCAGGCAAGAACACTGGAGTGGCTTGCCATTTCCTTCTCCAATGCATGAAAGTGAAAAGTGAAAGTGAAGTCGCTCAGTCGTGTCCGACTCTTAGCGACCTCATGGACTGCAGCCTACCAGGCTCCTCCGTCCATGAGATTTTCCAGGCAAGAGTATTGGAGTGGGGTGCCATTTACAATGAGTACATATTGAGGTTCAAGGTCCATCAAAAGTTAGATCTTCCACTATCTTGAATCTAGTTGGTTCTAACTAGTTTTTACCATGTCCTGTGGCTTTGTCATTCTTTTTTTTTTTTTGTTGTCCTGGGTCTTCATTGCTGCACACAGGTTTTCTCTAGTTACAGCAAGTGGGGGCTACCGTCTAGTTGCAGTGCACGGGCCTCACATCACTGTGTGAAGAGAAGCACGGGCTTCTCTTGTTGGGAGCACAGGCTCTAGGCACATGAGCTTCAGTAGTTGCAGCTTTGGGGCTCTAGAGCATGGGCTCAGTAGTTGTGGCACACGAGCTTAGTTGCTCCATGGCACGTGGAATCTTCTTGGACCAGGGATCAAACCCATGTCGCCTGCACTGGCAGATGGATTCTTACCCACTGTACCACCGGGAAGTTTACTGTCTCATTCTTTGAAAGGTTGTGCCCTGCTTCCTTCCCTCCCATTTCAAAAGGAAGTGATGCAAACATAAAGCTCATTCCATTTGCTGTGCCATGAACAATAAAGTCTTATCTCTGGCCTAGGAATCCCATTAAGTGTGCCAGCAACCCTGAAACTGTGATAAGCTAACTAGTTAGCTTTCTAAGTACGGTATAATTTCAAGCCTTTGAAATTCTTGTCAGTTCTCAAATTTTACTTTTTTCTGGATAACTAACTCTGGGTAGGAGTTGGTCAATTTTGCTAATCTTTTCAAAGAGTAATTTTCAGCTTGCTACTTTTCTTTACTTTTTTATGTTTAATTGAATTCTGATGTTATTATTATTTTCTTCCCTTTCCTCACTTTGAATTCACATTGCTTTTCTTTTTCTAGCTTCTAAATATGGAACCATAAGTGACTGATTTTTTTTTTAATTTTTAATTGGAGGATAATTGCTTTACATTGTTGTTGGTTTTTTCCATAAAACGTGAATCAGCCATAAGTATACACATGTCCCCTCCCTCTTGAACCTCCTTCCCACTCCCCACCCCACGCCACCCTATAGATTGTTATAGAGCACCAGCTTGAGCTCCCTGGGTTATACGACAACTTCCCACTAGCTATCTGTTTCACACATGGAAATGCATATGTTTCAATGCTACTCTCTCAATTTGTCCCACCCTCTCCTTCCCCTGCTCTGTCCAGAAGTCTGTTCTCTAGGTGCTTGATTTTTGGTCACTCTTCTTTACTAACATAAGTATTAAAAGCTATAAATTTCTGTATATGAGCACTACTTTAGCTGCATCATACAAATGATATGTTGTATTTTTATTTTTGTTGTTCTGTTTAGTTACTGAGTTGTATCTGACTCTTTTGCCACCCCATGGACTGTAGCCCACCGGTCTCCTCTGTCCATGGGATTCTCCAGGCAAGAATACTGGAGTGGGTTGCCATTTCCTTCTCCAGGGGATCTTTCCAACCCGTGGTCAAACCCAGATCTCTTGCATTAGAAGCAGATTCCTTTTTTATATGAGCTGAGTAATATTCTGCTCAGTATATATGTTCCACAGAGAAGGCAATGGCACCCCACTCCAGTACTCTTGCCTGGAAAATCCCATGGACGGAGAAGCCTGGTAGGCTGCAGTCCATGGGGTTGCTAAGAGTCCGGCACGACTGAGCGACTTCACTTTCACTTTTCACTTTCATGCATTGGAGAAGGAAATGGCAATCCACTCCAGTATTCTTGCCTGGAGAATCCCAGGGACAGAGGAGCCTAGTGGGCTGCCGTCTATGGGGTCGCACAGAGTCGGACACGACTGAAGCGACTTAGCAGCAACAGCAACAGCATATATGTTCCACACATCTATATCCATTCATCTGTTGATGGACATCTAGGTTGCTGCCATGTCCTAGCTATCGTAAATAGTGCTGCTATGAACATTGGGGGTCCATGTGTCTTTTTCAATTATAGTTTTCTCAGGGTATACGCCCAGTAGGGGGATTTCTGGGTCATGTTGTAGTTTTATAACTAGTTTTTTAAGGGATCTCCATACTGTTCTCCATAGTTGCTGTATCAATTTACATTCCTATCAACAGTGCAAGAGAGTTCTCTTTTCTCCACATCCTCTTCAGCATTTATTGTTTGTAAATTTTGTGATGATGGCCATTCTGACTGGTGTGAGGTGATACCTCATTGTAGTTTTGATTTGCATTTCTCTAATAATTAGTGATATTGAGCATCTTTTTATCTGCTTATTGGCCATCTATATGTCTTCTTTGGAGAAATATCTGTTTAGGTCTTCTGCCTATTTTTAAATTGGGATGTTTGTTTTTCTGATATTGAACCATTTGAGCTATTTATATGTTTTGGAGATTAATCCTTTGTCAGTTGTTTCATTTGCAATTATTTTCTCCCATTCGGAAGAATCAATATTGTGAAAATGACTATACTACCCAAAGCAATCTACAGATTCAGTGCAATCCCTATCAAACTACCAATGGTATTTTTCATGGAACTAGAACAACAACAACAACAAAATCACAATTTGTATGGAAACAAACAAAAAAAAGCCCTGAATAGCCAATGTAATCTTGACAAAGAAAAATGGAGCTGGAAGAATCAAGCTTTCTGACTTAAGACTATACAACAAAGCTACAGTCATCAAGACAATATCAAGACACCAAGACACAAAAACAGAAATACAGACCAATCGAACAAGATATAAAGTCCAGCGATAAACCCAAAAACTATGGGCACTGTATCTTTGACAAAGGAGGCAAGAATATACAATGGAGAGAAGACAGCCTCTTCAATAAGTGGTACTGGGAAAACTGTATCCAGTTTCCTAAGACCATACCCAAAAATAAACACAAAATAGATTAAAGACTTAAATTTAAGGCCCCAAACTACAAAGCTCTCAGAAGAAAACATAGGCAGTACACTATTTGACATAAATCACTGCAAGAGCTTCTTTGACACCTCCTGGAGTAATGGAAATAAAAACAAAAATAAACAATGGGATCTAATGAAACTTAAAAGTTTTTGCATAGCAAAGGAAATGATAACCAAGATTGAACTGCTTTTTTTTTTTAACATTAAACTGATGGCCATGATAACTCATTCTTGAACAAAGCTGATCTAACACATGTATTTTCTGCTCAAAGCATCTTTACAGACTTCTTGGGCTTAGGAACACTTCAGCACTCCACTTGGGGGGCGCGGAGCACTTTAAAGAGCAAAATCATCCATAAAAAGCACAAGAATGCAAAAAACATGGCAATATATAAAGACACCTGTTTGCATCCTGAGAGTTAAAACAGGAAGGCAGAGCTTTGTCTCGTCTGATCCCATCTGGAACGTGCTGAGAACACCTGCAATAGGTGACTCAGAGCTTCCGCTGCCCTGAATCCCTGAATGTGTGTATCCCTGAATGACCGGGAAAGCTGTGAGTACTGATTTAGGGGTTACACATAAATTTTAGCCCATTGGTGAATTCACAAATACGAAAGCTGTGAAAACTGAGAGTTGACTATATTTCCTTGAACATTTTCTGTTTTTCATGTTCTTCCTTCCTTCCTAAAATTTTGTTTCCAATTGGCAGCATTCCCATTGAAGATCTTTAGCATCTCTTGTGGGCCAGTTCTTCTCTTACTTTTACTTCTTACAGTTACTTCTCTTACTTTTTGTTTCTCTAAAAATATCTTCATCTGCCTTCATTATTGAGGGACAATGTCCGGGTTAACAGTTTTCTTTCTTCTGCTCTTTAAAGATACTGACCTACTGTCATTGTCATAGGTGGCGCTGTGGTAAAGAAGCTGCCTGCCGATGCAGGAGACAGGAGAGATGCTGGTTCGATCCCTGGGTCGGAAAGATCTCCTGGAGAAGGGAATGGTAACCCGCCTGGGAAATTCCATGGACAGAGGAGCTGGTCGGGCTATAGTCCATAGGGTCACAAAGAGTGGAACACAACTGAAGCGACTTAGGACACACACACATCATCTTCATGGTTTATGGTGTGAAATCCATGGTGATTCAAGTCATTCTTCCTTTTATATAATACTACATCTTTCTTGGAGTGCTTTCTCTTCATCTTTGGTTTTCAGCTATTGGACTATGATGTTTCTGGGCATAGCTATCTTTGAATTTATTCTGCCTAGGTTCTGCTGAGCTTCTTTCAATCTGTAAATGTATATTTCTCACAATGTTAGTTTTCCTTTAATATTTGATGATTCTTAGTTTTGTGCTCATCTGTGCACAAAAGAGATTAGAACAATATTGTTTGTGGAGGAAGCGCTGTCTGCTGTGGGGAGGAATAAGACCTGTAGCCACACCTGAATACCTGTCTTGCTTTAGGGGTATGAGGAAAGGATGGGTCATGTTGCTGAACAGGAAGAGCTAGTAGGTAGTGTTGAGGTATAAGTTTCCTGATTACTCCAGGTTTCACCTTCTGCATGGCCACTGTCCTCTCTTTTAAACTGAGGGCCCTATATTCTACCTGGAGGCAAATATCCCAGCTGTGCTCATTGAAGAAGGAGGCTAAGGAAGATTCAGTTAGCTTATCTGCTCCTGCTGTGATAGTCCAGTTAATCACTTTGCGGCTTAGTATGAATTTCTTTCTGCTCCTGACAGCCACCCTGGATGTGGAACACTTTCGGCACTGCTGTTGTCTTTTGTAGCAGTCCTGTCTTGTTGTTTTGGGGCTGTTACTACTTTCTACTGTCCAATCCAGCCTTCTATCCATCTTTCAGAGAATCCTCCTAAGTTCTGGACCATCAAGAGCCAACGTTCTTATTTTCCAACGCACTCACTTGTGAATTTTAAAATTCAATTTTAAAGATGCTTTTCCTGCCAGGTCTAGAGATTTGTGGCATGCAGTATGTGCCCAGCCTGCATTTTAAATCCAACCTGTTTTTCTTCTCCTCCTCCCCAATCCCCTCTCCTCCTCTTCCTCTTCCTCCCACTCCCTCTTCCTCCTCCTCCCACTCCCTCTTCTTAAAGAAACAGTGGTGATAATCTGATTTAATCACATAGTTAGGCAAAGAAGGAACACAAGCAAATCTAAGTTAAGGTGGGCTGAGAAACGAGCACTACAAATTCTCGTAGTAAAGGGGGAATAGAGTTTGTCCTGATTATAAAAGAATGCTAAGCTTGACAAATCCATAAATTTGATTTCTCACAATTTTTGTTGCCTCATGTAGGCTGTGAAATGGTCTTGAATTTCTCCAGTATTTGCCTTGAATTTTTGGGTTTATTGGTGGACTCTGCTTTCAAGCTTTTATATTTCTAAAGTTATATTCAAACACTGCCATCTTGTGGGTCATTTCTTGGGTCTCCCAATCCCACCTCTCAAACTCGCTCATGCAAATATATTCATCCAGAAGGTTTCAGGGATATCAACGTTTGTTAGGCCCACTAATAGCAGTACTGAGATATATATGAAGTCATTAAACTTCATAAGGCCTTTATGAAGGAGGTACTGCTAAGCCCGTCAGAGGTGAGGAAACTGAGGCCTAGAGTGGTTGTATAATTTGCCTTAGGTCTCAAAGCTGGTAATAAGAGAAGTAAATTTTTATATTCAGACAGTTTGCCTTCAGGACCTTTGCTTGTACTGCACCCACATATAAAACTAATAAATCTAAAAACAACCCAGTGTGACACAGTAATATGAATAAGCTATAAAACTAGTAGAGAAGAGAGGATAACTGTTGGGAAAGGGCATCAGGGAAGGCATCACAGATTTGTGAGGAGGTTGCCTCCTCTAAGTGAGAATTAGAAGGATAATTTTCCCATTGGGAGGACGCAGCAGAGTCCATAACCCCTAGATCTAATAGTATAGAAACACCCTCAGTTCAGTTCATTCGCTCCATCGTGTCCGACTGCGACCCCATGAACCGCAGCACGCCAGGCCTCTCTGTCCATCACCAACTCCCGGAGTTTACTCAACCTCATGTCGGTTGAGTCGGTGATGACATCCAACCATCTCATCCTCTGTCGTCCCCTTCTCCTCCTGTCCTCAATCCTTCCCAGCATCAGGGTCTTTTCAAATGAGTCAGCTCTTCGTATCAGGTGGCCAAAGTATTGGGGTTTCAGCTTCAACATCAGTCCTTCCAATGAAGAGTTATCTAATTTTATCTGCCACTGTACCCTGTCTTCTTTTGGGAAATTACTTGTCATTCTGCTTCAATTATTTGTTGTTTAGTTGCTAAGTCATGTCTGGCTCTTTGTGACTTCATGGACTGTAGCCAGCCCAGTTTCCTCTGTCCGTGGAACTTCCCAGGCAGGAATACTGGAGTGGATTGTCATTTGCTTCTCCAGGGGATCTTCCAGATTCAGGGACTGAACCCATGTGTCCTGCATTGGCAGGTGGATTCTTTACCACTGAGCCACTACAGAATTCTAATAAAAGCTGTCAGTCATGATGCCCTTACGGTTCACCTAATCTGAGACAATATCAGGGTACGTCAGGGGCCCTGAGATTTTTGTGCTTGAGGCAGAGGGCTCAGTGCTGTCTTTCCCAGTGGCAAAGCCGAGGTGGGTGTCAGAAAGCTGCTTCCAGCCAAGCGTTCTTACCTGGAAGGCAGTTTGGAGTAAAAGAAAATCAGGTCAAACAAAAAAGTTCTCATCATCTGTAGGCCAGCTGCATTGCTGATCTTCCGGTAGTGATAACCACTCTTACAAAACCTGAGCAGGTCTGGGTTATGGTTCATTGCAACCATACAAATTCTGATACTCTTTTTTCTGTCACCAGCTGAAGTAGGGGCAGTACTGTATTCCTTGTGTCTGTACAACTTCAATGGTAGCACAATACATTCTGATTATGAAGGATAGAACAATTAACATGAGAAAAATCGCATTTATGGAGTTTATTGGAAATGGTGTGGTTTAAACATCTCTGCAATGCTCTGTCTTGGTCTCATCTCAAGCTCCATTCCTGATGCATGGACTATTTTCCTACTTCTCTGCCTCTAAATCACTGTAATCTTCTAAAGCCATCTTTAGATTTCTTGCTTTAAGCCTAATTTAATTTTAAAAAATTGTTTCTTTTTTGGCCATACCATATGGGATCTGGGTTCTTAGTTTTCTCACTAGGAATTGAAACCAGTCCCTTGGCAGAGAAAACATGGAGTCCTAACCACTGGACCACCAGGGAATTTCCTAACCCTACTTTGGAGATTCCAGTCAACTATTTTTCTAAACTTCCATTTTTTTTTAACTTAATGAAGTAACTTTAATTATTGCAAATAAAAATGACAAATTCAAAATGATAGAAATTAACAATCACCAATAACCCACCACACAGATAATAATTGCTACTAGTATAGTTCTCTCTCTTCTTTCTTCTATGTGTCAGCATAAAGAGAGTTTTTTTTTTAATGGCTAATTTTGATCTCTTCCTTCACTAACCTCATCTCCAATGCATTTTTCATTTCATTTTCCTAATCATTGCAGTATTCCATCCTGCAAATTACCAGTATCTTTGAAGACATCTAATCTTCCAGGGAAATGGGGAGCAATCTCACATCCCTTGGCTTGCAGTGTTCTTTTTTTCCTGCTTCATCTTTTTATTATCTACTCATTCTTCCAATCTTAGTTCAAGTGTCACTTCTTTGGGATCTTCAATTTATCATAATAATATTTGCAGTTTTTGTACAAGTTGCAAACAATTCTTATGTGTGGGATTATCTGGGTCTATGTAAGTGTTTTGTTCACTAATTGGATCCCTATTGTTTACAAGTGCCTGACACTGGCTATTGTTAAAATGAATGGAATAATTGCAATGGAACTAGAATAATTTCACTGCTAAGGAAATACTTATTTATAAAAAGTAACGTCTACCATTTAGGAAGTGTTATTGTGTTCCAGGCACTCTGCTAAGTGCAATATGTCTCTATATAATTACATTTTAACAATGGTAATTGCATTGTTGCTCCTATTTTACAAATGAGGAAATAGAGGCTTCTAAAAAGCCAATTAATTTGCCCAGAGACTGATAAAATATTTGATCTTTGGTCAGTGCATTTATTTACATTATTTTTCTTGCCATTGCTAGCTTTTTTGTGCATGAATATAAAAGTCATCATACATAGCTTATTTTCAAAATCACTTCAATGTTTACATTATAAACTAGTTTTTGTTACCTGTCAAAGAAGGGCACCTAGAATAAGGGGCAAAGAGACAGAACAGAGCTAGTTATTCTCTTCACGAACCAGATGGATGTCTTTAGGCTTCCACAAGGCAGGCTCCTGAATGAGTTCAGCTGAATGGGCCGTCCCAAAGAAGACATTTAGTCCAACTCTGTCGTTTTACAGATGAAAGAGACTAAATGGCTTGTATAACTGACCACGTGGCAGAGCCGCACAGCTACCTCCTGACTTCGAGTTGTTTGTTCTGAGTCACCCAGCCCTCCCCGAACAAACATTGAACGGGCGCCTACTGTATTAGGCATTCCCAGGCAGGGTGTTTCTTTTTCGCTACCCTAGTATCGATTATTGGCTGCTTGCTTTTCCTCCCTCATTTTTCAGGCGACCATTTTAAAAAACAGCCCTTCCGTGCGGAGTTAAAGGGGGGCAAAAAGGATAGAGCCAGCCTGGCGTCAGGCAGAGTGGCGTGAGCTGGCGACTGGCGGGCCCCGGGTCGGCGGCTGGACCCGCAGAGCGAGGATCCAAGAAGTCCTTGACGCCTTCTGACCCAGGGAGTGACCCCCGCCCCGATCATCTGGGTGTGGGAGGGGCGATGCTGTCTCTCTGCCAGACCGCGCCCTGAGCTTTTCAGTGACCCCACTGGTAGGGCGTTGGGGAGGAAACTCAGGTGGCAGATGCCTACGCCTTTGATTTCTGTTGCGTGGTGACCAAGGCATCCGTCCAGGTTCCCAAAGTTCAGTCTCTACACCAGGGTTTATCGTGAACTGCTAAGTCTCCGGCTGTGGGGGCTAACAGGATTTCTCCTTGGGCGACAGCTGACGCGAGGCGGACATTTCCACCATCCCCCGTTGGTTTGAGTCCCCGACCGCGGCCTTCCCCAACCCCGCCGTCTCCCTCCGCACACCCCCACCCGCCAGCGCTGGCAGTCCCAAGGCCGGCGGGGTCAAGTTCCTTTAGGGCGCCAGGGAAAGGCCACAGTTTTGGTGCTGCCACGCGAGGCCTTCTGAGCAGACACTAGCCAATCCTCAAGAGGCATACATGAGCCCCAGCCAATCAGCGCCCGTCTTATTCCTAGGTCCCGCCCGCGCCGGCCTTTCCTCCCAGACCCACTTCCCACCCCTCTGCCAGGCGCCTGTAGACGCGGCTGTAGCTGCAGCCGCCTCCAGAGCTGACCCGGGCCTGGGGATCGGCCTCCACTGGCGCCCTTCACTTTCTTCTGCTGCCTTCACTGAGGATGAGTCCCTGCGCTGCCGTGCGCCCACCCCGCGGAGACCACTGGCGCATTTTCATCTAGCGACTGGTGAGGGAGGCTTCGGCCGCGACGGGACGGTGTGATCTTCCCGCAGGGTGCGGGGGACAGCGGGCAGGGGACTCCGGGCGCCGAGGCCGCCGGGCTCCGCGCGAGGCGGCGCGAGGCCGGCGGTGTGGCCCGGGTCCCAGCGGCCACCTCCCCGCCTCCTCTCTGAGCTAATGAATGGTGTGTGCGGGCAGCGCGCTACGTTGCGGTTCTCCTGCCACGCCTTCCAGCGACGTCGCGCTGCTCGTTTCTGGTGGTTGTCTCGTGTCACTGTCCCTTGAGCCTGAATGTGAAGCCATTCTTCGAGGCGTCCATATCCCTCAGCCCCTTCGTCGCGTCACAGAAGTTTTCGTTCACTCTGGGGATGCTAACGATGAAGTGCAGAGTGAATCGACTGTTCTGTGAAAGGGACCCGTTCTTTTCTTGGGGGATGGAGGAGACAGGATAGAGGCCTTCTGTTCTTGTATCATGTTGCGGATTTCTAAAAAAAAAAAAGTTTTAGTTCAGTAGCGAAATAAGTAACCCAGGATATCCGTGATTCCGTATTTCCAGCGTAGGTAATAAAACGTAAAGGGTGTTCACCAGACAGGTCAGGAAGTAGAAATTGATGTGACACCTTTTTTTACCCCCCATGCATGGAAGGTAGTGGGTTTGAAAGTCAAAATTTATCAGAATTGATAAAAGAACCAGTGATGCTATGCCCGTGATGTCCAAATTCACATCCTGCCATAGATCCCTGACCTTTTCACTGTCCCCCCCTTTTTTTTTTAAAAAGAAAACTTTTTAATTTTTATGTATTTATTTGGCTGCACCTGGTCTTAGTTGGGGCATCTGGTATCTAGCTCCCTGACCAGGGATGAAACCTGTACTCCCCGCACTGGGAGCCCAGCGTCCTAGCTACTGGACCACCAGGGAAGTTCCTGCCCTTTCTAATTTGAATTCCTTGATTTTTATGGATTTTAGAAACTGATATAGGGCAGAAAGAGCTGCTTTCTAAAAATAATTGTATTATAGATACTTGGAGAAAGTACAGATATTTAGTCAAAGCAGCTTATTTCAAGGAATTTTAAAAAATGGCTCTTCTATTATTTAAATTTATTTTTTTTAAAACTTGTGTCCACGGCTTTCAGTATCCTAAATTATACATTATGCTTCAAGATCATAAAGTTCAATAGACCATATTACGTAAGGAGCTCAGTGTTACTTGGTTAATTATTATAAATGATTTCGAAGTTAGCTTATTATTATTATTTTTAATCTTTTGGTTGTGTCCTGTGTCATGTGGGATCTTAGTTCCCCAACTAGGACCAGGGATCAAACCTGTACCCCCTGCAGTGGAGCACAGAATCTTAACCACTGGAGGGACCCCTAAGGAAATCCCTTTATTATCATTAATAGGGTGGTAATTCTTTGCCACCTCCAGAGATGTGCTTGCCCCCTAAAATTTGGGGAATTGTTCAATTGTGAAACTGGGTTTTGTGCTAATAAAATGTTGAATTTTTTCTCTTGTACCCAGAGAATAATTTAGAAAACATTAGAATGAAATACAGTATTGATAAAGGTAAATTATTTCCTAAAGTAGTATGTCTCAACGTTTTAAAATTAGGTGAAATATTTTCAGGGCTTACAGAAGGAATTTAAAATTTTAAACATTCTTTGATTATAAGTCACTATAATTTGTAACTTTGTAACAGTTAACATAGATACAAGTCTTTAGGGAAGATATTTTGATTTTAGAGAGCTCTTCAAAAAAAAATAAACCTACTGGTTGAATACATATTATAATATTGTGAGAAATATAAGTTAGTATCGCATTCCCTTCCCTCCCTTCAGGAACTTAAAATTTTTGTAGGCAAGGTCTCCACTCATAAGGCAAGTTGTTTTCATTTTACAGATGAAGAAATTTGGATTAGGGAGATTAAGCTACTTGAACAGGGTTTTAGATGGTAGGAATCCAATTCTTTTTTTTTTTTTAAGTGAAACATTAGGCAGAAAAGAGTTGTGCTCTCATGCTAGTTTGAATTACTTTTTAGGAGCCTTTTCTTCCAGGTTTCATTTGGCCAGTCATTTTGATTTGCCTGGTTCTGAGTCTGTATTCAGTATAGCTTAGGAACTTCCCATGTGTGCCCGCTCATCTCTTAGCCAAGATGGATTCTAGTGCAGAGGCTTATGGGTAGTTGACATCACTTACTGTGAGGTGATGCCTCCTCCCTTTTTGACCTCTAAGGAGCCTTTCATGTGTAGTCTGCAAGGTCTCCTTGACTTTGAATGAGGAGTAAGTGGTCTTTTATCTCTTACCTGGGCAAGGCCCAGACTCTTCCATCGTCCTGCTTTTATGGAGTTTCTGTCCACAGGGGAGAAACTGTTCAGTTCAGCTCAGTTCAGTCAATCAGTTGTGTCCGACTCTTTGTGACCCCATGAACCGCAGCACGCCAGGCCTCCCTCAGTTCAGTTCAGTTCAGTCGTTCAGTCGTGTCCGACTCTTTGCGACCCCATGAATCGCAGCACGCCAGGCCTCCCTGTCCATCACCAACTCCCGGAGTTCACCCAGACTCACGTCCATCAAGTCAGTGATGCCATCCAGCCATCTCATCCTCTGTCATCCCCTTCTCCTCCTGCCCCCAATCCCTCCCAGCATCAGAGTCTTTTCCAATGAGTCAACTCTTCGCATGAGGTGGCCAAAGTACTGGAGTTTCAGCTTTAGCATCATTCCTTCCAAAGAAATCCCAGGGCTGATCTCCTTCAGAATGGACTGGTTGGATCTCCTTGCAGTCCAAGGGACTCTCAAGAGTCTTCTCCAACACCACAGTTCAAAAGCATCAGTTCTTCGGCGCTCAGCCTTCTTCACAGTCCAATTCTCACATCCATACATGACCACAGGAAAAACCATAGCCTTGACTAGACGAACCTTTGTTGGCAAAGTAATGTCTCTGCTTTTGAATATGCTATCTAGGTTGGTCATAACTTTCCTTCCAAGGAGTAAGCGTCTTTTAATTTCATAGCTGCAGTCACCATCTGCAGTGATTTTGGAGCCCCAAAAAATAATGTCTGACACTGTTTCCACGGTTTCCCCATCTATTTCCCATGAAGTGATGGGTCCAGATGCCATGATCTTCATTTTCTGAATGTTGAGCTTTAAGCCAACTTTTTCACTCTCCTCTTTCACTTTCATCAAGAGGCTTTTTAGTTCCTCTTCACTTTCTGCCATAAGGGTGGTGTCATCTGCATATCTGAGGTTATTGATATTTCTCCTGGCCTCCCTGTCCATCACCAACTCCCGGAGTCCACCCAAACCCATGTCCATTGAGTCGGTGATGCCATCCAACCATCTTATCCTTTGACGTCCCCTTCTCCTCCTGCCGTCAATCTTTCTCAGCATCAGGGTCTTTTCAAATGAGTCAGCTCTTCGTATCACGTGGCCAAAGTATTGGAGTTTCAGCTTCAACATCAGTCCTTCCAGTGAACACCCAGGACTGATCTCCTTTACCAGGGACTGGTTGGATCTCCTTGCAGTCCAAGGGACTCTCAAGAGTCTTCTCCAACACCACAGTTCAAAAGCATCAATTCTTCAGCGCTCAGCTTTCTTTATAGTCCAACTCTCACATCCATACATGACCACTGGAAAAACCATAGCCTTGACTAGACGGACCTTTGTTGACAAAGTAATGTCTGCCTCAAATCCCCTCTGAGGGATATGAACCCCAAGAAATCTTTATTGGGAGGATGAAGGGCAAAGGTCTGTCTTCTCTAGCTTCTAGTTGGGGTCACAAAGCTCTTGTTCTGTCTTGGGGTGACTTCTGCTGTTATTTTGGCAGGATCTATTCCGAGGAGTGGCTGGTATCTCTCCATCACTATCATCTTAATGCAAAACTTAAAATTTGGAAGAGACAGACTTAATAATCTAGATTGGAAAAATCAGGGGCCAAATATCAATAAAAGAATTTTTTGTAACCAGGGGCCCAAGCAGGAGTAAGAACCAGGTTACATTTGGTAGCAGTTTTGATCCTGGTCTAGATAGAGTCAGAGCTTGGGTTACCCTGTCCAGGGAAATGGAGCTATTTGGTGTGGTCATACACATTTTCTTTGTCCTGTTAGCCTAGTATGATTGATGTAGGTGTCACAGACCCAGTTAGAAGTAGTTGGACAAGTGACAGTGTGAATGTTAATAGACAAAATTGGTCACATTTCTTTTCAGGAGAGTAAGTCAGAAACCCAGTCTGGCCCTGGTGCTTTGGGGAGACTTGTAGCCAAGTCGCCATTTGTCTTGTTTTACCTAGGTAGGTTTTAACTCTTGGTTTGGTTTTAACATATGGGTAATGAGTGCTATTGGTCCCTGCACATGTGTTTTCTCATCTTGTTAACATATGATTTAAAGCAAATTCATTGTCTAAAAATATAATAATTATAAGAGGAGGCCTTTAAAAAGTCAGGTTGTGGTCACCAGCTGCTAGCAGACATTCTTTTGAGACTGGTTGGTGGCATCCCAAGTTTGACACAGTTCAGAAAACTTAAGTTCTTAGTAATACAAGGACTTGTCTGAAATCTCATCCATAGTAGGAGCCCAATTCTTATGACTACAAGTAAGGGTAATTCTTTTCTGCCACACTATTCTAGTTCCTATTGAAGATTTCCTGACTGCATTTTGAAAGAGCAATTTGGGTAGAGAGAATAGGTAGAATCCACAGTTTTCTATCTGTGTGATTTTACATCAATTTACATCAAGCTTTTACATCAATTTCCTCTTTCTAAAGTAAAGGTAATATACAGGGCAATCAGTTCATTTATGTAAAGCACTATGCTTGTCCATATGAAAGTTCAAAAGGTGGTAGACGTAACGTTTGTAAACTGTGGACAAGTTGGCAGCCTTCTAAAGGTTTGAGTAAAAACGTTCCAAGCAGAAGGGACTTCAATATAGTTACTCCATTTTCTGATCTATATATATCACTATGTTTCTTTTTCCTTCATAACATTGTTTGGTACTTACATGTGCATGAATTGTCTCATTGATTTTTCAGAACAACTCAGGAGATAAATAGTTATTCCCTTTTTACAGGAAAGAGTTGAATCTTAGGTGATGGGTGATGTGCCCAGGGTAATTTATAACTTAATTAGTGGTGTATCTGAGTTACTAGCCCAGTGTTGTCTGAACTTTATGTGCTACATAATTGCCAGGTCTAACTGGCCTCCTCTTTCTGAGGTCACAAAGCTATTAATGCATGAAATATATTGTTTCATTTTGGTCTTAAGTATTTCAGAGACTAGCATGATCAGATTTGTGTTTTAGGAATATAACTGAACTCTTAACCAAGTGTATACATAGGATTATGAGCCATTGTTGAGGGCTCAACCTCTACTGACTGGCACCTTTATAGTGAAGCAGTCTTCAAGGTTAACCATTGCCTGTAGCTAGCTATACTCCTCCACTCAATTTCTCATCAACACTTCATCACATATAAAACAAATCTTCACCTTTAATTTGTTTGTTCCTTTTGTTTTAAATTTGTTTTCTCTGATTTCTAAAGTATTTACCCTTACTTTTCTTCCTGGCTGCCCAAGCCAGAAACCTAGAAGTTATCACCACATCTAATCAATTCAGGGTCCTAAATATGTTTTTGATTGCCCACTTTCGTTATCCCTAAAGAAAGGCACATAAGACTGTCTATAATCTAGTGTATCCAGTATATATATATTAGGCATTATGCATTTCTGTTTTCTGAATTTCTTGGAATTTTCAGAATGGACCAAGGTAATTTTAGTGCTTTTATATTTACTCTTACTTCTGCCTCAAATGCCCATTAACCCCAGGCTGACATGTGCTCATCTTAAGTCTTCGTTTATACATATCCTTTGGGAAATCTCTCTATCCCTCCTATTGACTCTACATTCCTGTGAGTCACTTGTTATATCTTTACCATAGATTTTTAATCATGAGTTTTTTTAGTACTTGCTTAAATTCATTCCCTTCTACTAAGCAGTTCATTCCCCGTACTAAACTGTGACCCACTGATGGTAGACTATGTACTAGATAATAAATCTTGTTCGGTCAATACAGTTGTTAAATGAGCTGTATTTTCACTCAAGTATTATCGATGAATATCGAGAATAGACTTTTTCGAATTATCTAGAGTAACAGTGAAAACTGTCAGTCGCTTAGTTGTGTCTGACTCTGCAATCCCACAACTGTAGCCCTCTCTAGGCTCCTCTGTCCATGGGATTTCTTAGGCAAGAATACTGGAGTGTGTAGCCATTCCCTTCTCCAGGGGATCTTCCCAACCTAGGGATTGAACCCGGGTCTCCTGCATTGCGGGCAGATTCTTGACCGTCTGATTCACCAGGGAAGCCCTTAAGCTCTTTGTATTTTTATTTTTGCAGTACCTTGTGACCTGTAGATGCACTGAGGAGGCAGCATAGTGTTGTAGAAATAGCTTGGACTTTACTGTGAAATAGATCTATGTTTGAATCCTGAATCCTAACTCTTTGCTGATAGTGTGATTTGGGTGGCCTACTTAACCTCTCTGATGTAAAATATCACATGCCTTCAATAAGTATTGTTCAAAGCATAGATAAGATTAACACTAGGCATTGGGCCAGGAATTTAGGGGAAACATGAGGGCAGGAGGCAGGTTTGAGGATTATGAGCACATAGGTTAAAGTAACATGAAGACATTGAAACTATCCAAGGTGAGTGAGTATGAATTAGGAAAGGATAACTCAGTGGAACACTGAGAGAAGCCCAACACTTGAATGTCAGGGGAAGGGAAAATGCCTTTGGAGAAGTGGTAGGAGAGCGAGCCCATGCTGAAATGCTTCAGTGGTTCCCTGTCCTTTCAGTACTCCTTGGAGATGTGAATGTGGTGGTAATGATTCAACAGCAGGGACGTCAAGTAACATTATCCCCAAGTAATATTTGGCAATTTGGATGTCATTGGTAACCTTGGTATGTATGGTTTCCTTGGAGGAGAGTGCTCGGAAACCAGTGACAGAGATATTGCAAGAACAAATGTGAGCTCTGGGATAAAAGTTATCTTTTTGTTACTGAAGAAATGGTAGTAATAAAAACTACTATTTGTGGAATATACATTTGGTGGCAGATACCATGCTGAGCAGCTTCATTTATCATTATAGTAACTCTGTGAGGTAGGTGGCATTGTCTCTGCTTTCAGGTGAAGAAATGAAGGCTTGGAGAGATTATTGTACTTTGTAGTTACATAATTGGTAACAGCTGGCATTGCTATATTTGAATTCAAATATGTAGGATTCAGAGAAGTGCCAGCTCTTAGTCACTTCCATATTTATGTTCATAGTACTCTGTATGTGCCTCTCTTGTTACATATTGTATAGCATCACTTTTATTTAGATTTAATATTCTTTTTTCCCTTTAAGTTTTTGAGTTATGTATCATAACAAATTAGGGAATTCTTTGCTCTTGTACCTTAATTATTGCATGTAGGTTTGAGTGACTGATGTAAGTGGTTCTTTTCAGGTATTAGGAAGACACTGAAAACACAAAATTTTAGAGCCTCAAAGGAATTAAGTACTTGTGACTGCTTTGCCACCTATCATGTTTTCCAGTTTAACATTTTAAACTACTTGAGGCTTTGGTACTTTGTCTTCATGTCTGCTAACTACCGAACACTTTGTTAGCTTGTTTACATGTAGTCTAGTGGAAACAGAACTGGAGCTAGAAAGAACTAGGAGTTCTCTAGTTCTGTGCTATCATTTCCAAATGGGGAAATCGTAATAGTTAGGAACCAGTTAGGTTTAGAAATTTATGACTTAGTGTGATTTGAAATGGGAGTGGAAAATATGGATTTGGAATGTTTTATGTCTGCTGCACAGAAGTTTTTCCTGTACATACATGTAAACTCACTTACGTCCCTCTAAATAGTCATGTAACTGTTTTTGCTCTGTCATTCATATAAATACAGAAGTTCCTTGATATCAGTCGGGTATTGGTTCTAGGACTCCAATGGTATAACTGAATCCGCAGATGCTTAGGTCCTGTATGTAAAATGCCTTAGTATTTGCATACAAGTATACTTTGAATCATCTTTAGATATCTAAATACAATGCCAATGCTATGTAAATATGGTTAAACCTTGAACAACATGGGTTTGAAGTGCATAGGTCGACTTATACTTGGATTTTTGTTAATAAATGTGTACTGCAGTACTACCAAGATCTGCCTCTGAAATTGCAGATGTGGAGCTGTGACTAGGAGGGGCCTAGCATAGCGAAAACTGGCTATGAGAGGGCCATTGTGTTGTTCAGGGTCAACTGTAGTTGAAAATGCCATGTAAATATAGTTGGTCAGCATGAGGCAAAATTAAGCTTTTGTTTTTGGAACTTCGTGGAATTTTTAAATACTTTGAATCCAAGCTTTGTTCGATTAACAGATGTGAAACTTGCAGATATGAAGGGCTGACTACATGTTTAAAATAAATTAAAATGAAATAAGTATTTTGGGAACTTAATTTGATACCTTGGAAAAGGTAATTTATGTAGAATTTCTCCTATAAAAGCTTTAAAATCTAGGCATTATAGATGGATTGACTACTCATTTAAAATCCAGAAGACAAAAATACTGAAAGGAGAAGATAATTAGGAGATGATAAATAAAAGGTGATGGAGAAATCCTTAGTGTGAAGTAGTCCACTCTAGATATAAAATTTCTAGTATATTATATTGGTGTTTAGTTTTCTAACACTGAAGAAACTGAAGATAAGTAGTTTATCAAGTGGCTGCTGCTGCTAAGTCGCTTCAGTCGTGTCCGACTCTGTGTGACCCCATAGACGGCAGCCCACCAGGCTCCCCTGTCCTTGGGATTCTCCAGGCAAGAACACTGGAGTGGGTTGCCATTTCCTTCTCCATCAAGTGGTTGACAAATAATATTTTATTTTTCCAGATCTGAAAGGGCAAAGCAAGAAACATTAGCATATTGGAAAAAGACTAGAGGCTCATGTATGATGGTTGAGTTTTCTTGACTTGCCTGTGGCCTCTCTAATCAACATATTAGCATTTATGTGTGTTTTTAAGATGTATGTTTATTTTAAAATGTGTACATGAACTTGGTAAAGCATTCAAAAGAGGTTTGTAGTAAAAAGTAAGTCTGCCTTGCATTTCTGTCTCCAGCCATGTGCTCTTCCCTGGAGCAACCACTATTAACCATTTTCTTGTATGTTCTTCTAAACATCTTTCATGCATATTTAAGCATAAACATGTGCTTACATATACATTTTCTCATAAGTAGTATTACACATGCATCTAGTTTTAAGAGACATTTTACAATTTATCTTGCAGGCTATTTCATATTAGAAAATATGTAGCTGCCTTTTTTTTTTTTGATACATGAACAATCTTTTGCATGGACATACCTGAACTATCTTAGCTATGAAGATTTTTTTCATGCATTGATGCAGTGACCGTTCTTGTACTTATGCCGTTTCACACATAGATATATTTTTACAGGATAAACTCTTAGGAGTAAAATTGCTTGAGTCAGAAGGAATGTGCATTTTACATTCTGGCAAACATTACTGAATTGCTGTCTCTAATAACTGTAGTGGTGTACACTCACCAACAATGGAGTAGAGTTTCTATTTCTCCACACCCTTGTCTATACATAGTGATATCAACCTTTTTGATCTTTGTCTTTTTGATAAAATTAGTGTCTCATTGTAGTTTTAATTTACCTTTCTTTTCTTTTGAATGAGATGAGTTTCTTTTTAAAAATTCATTTAAATCCACCCCACACCCCCTTTTTGTGTGAGAAAGTTGGTCATATTCTTTGACTTTTATTCTGTTGGTCTCTTACTATTTTGTATAGATGATATATTAAAGGAAAAAGTTTCCCCTTTTTTGTCTTTAAAGTTTTTTATGTATGTTTTAAACTGATGGAATTTATTGGAGTTTTATAACTTTTGGATTTTAAATCACATTTAGAGAGACTTTTTGTGCTTTGAGATTATAAAAAAGAGTCTCTTTGTTTTTCATCTAGTATTTTAATGTGTTATATCTTATGTTTGACCCATCTGGAATGTATATTGGTGTAAGGTATGAAATAAGTATTTATAGATTTTTTTTCCTCCCAGATAGCTATCCAGTTGTTTGGTTACTTGTTGTTTGGCATATTTTTAAAAATACTTATTTATTTAGAACCAGCACTGGGTTCTAGTTAGGGCACGGAGGATCTTTTTGTTGTGGCATGCAGGGTCTTTAGTTACAAGATCAAGTTTCTTGACCAGGGGTTGAACCTTGGCCCCCTGAATTGGGAGCATGGAGTCTTGGCCACTAGACCACCAGGAAAGTTCCAATACCTGCTGTTTAATTAACATCTCCCTCTGTGGTGAAGAACCTTCCAGGCAGAGAAAACAATGTTAGCACGGTACCTGGCATTTAGTAAATACTGACTGAGAAGAGTGTTGGTTATTGTGGTGGTGGAGGTGCTAGTGATAATGATTATTTAAATTCTTTTTTTAATTGGCTGCTCTGGGTCTTCATTGGTGCACGAGGGCTTTCTCTAGTTGCAGCAAGCAGGGAGTGCCCTTTAGGGCACGTGGGCTTCAGTAGTTGTGGCTCGTGGACTCAACTGTCTGCTGGAGGGCTTCAGAGTGCAGGCCCAGGAGTTGTGGCACACTGGCTTCGTTGCTTTGAGGCTTGTGGGAGTTAAACCCTTGTCCTCTGCGTTGGCAAGCAGGTTCTTAACCACTGGACCACCAGGGAAGCCTGATCATTCAGTTTTAAGGGGTAAAGTTTTCAAATGGGTTTCCTATAAAGACAGTAGCTTTAAGTGTGTTTATAGCTTGTGGAGGTATAACTGGTTAGAGTGTAGAAATACAGGAGAAAAGTAATGAGGGTTCTGGAAGAAAAGAGGCAGATTCCAGAGTAAGACACAGAAGTTAACCTTAAACATGAGACTGGAAAAACGCTGAGAGGATGATTGATACAGATACAGAATACTGTAGATGTGAAGGTGATGTCGATGCAAATAACCAGTGACCCATAGTAGGAATAAATGAGGGTTTTATTCCAACTCAGCTGCAGACTGTAGCCCAGGAAACAACATCTCAGTAACTTGGGAGGAGCCAGTATAAACATGAATTTTTTTTTGCTGGGAAATGCATACAGTCAAGCGTACATGTTGGTAAAAGAGTACTGCTAATCACAAATGACAGATACCTCAAGTAAATGATAGTAGTATTTCTCTGTGTGTGGGGAGGTGCGAGAATCTGGTCGTCTGACCTATCGTGGAGTCTGTAGATCCCCAGTGTAGATGCTTCATCCTGTTTTTCCCATCCTAAATTTTCCTCAGGACGTACTGTCAGTGGGTTACTGCAGTGGGTTGCGACTCAAGCTTTGTGTTACTGGATGGTGAGCCACACTCTTCTTTAATGGTAAAAGCAGATGTACAGTGTGTTTGACAGGCCATAAGACAGGCTGTTTTTAGTTAGCATAAATTTAAAGCCAAGTCATGTATAAGCAAGAATGACTTCTCCATATCTCAGTATGGGAAAATTTCTTCTATTAGTGAAAAGTTTTTGTTTTTTAAACCTGGTTAATTTTTTTTTTTTTTTTTGGCAACCACAACAGAGCAGATAATGCAAAATGGTGGCCCCCTAAAAAACAATAATAAGGTGACCTCAAAATTCATTTCTTTGAAAGTTACATATGAAGTAGGGACAGGTGACTGCAGTTTCAGGGCTTGAAATCTCCTAAAATGCAGGAATAGCACAAAGTAATACCTCTCTCTTCCTTTCTGTCCTTTCTTCCCTTCCCTCATCTCTCTCACTCACACACACTCTCTCTCCTGTCAGATGACAAAATTTAAAAAAATTGGTAACAACTTCGCTGTTTTTTATTCAAGGGAAAATGACCCATGGATTGCTGGGAGTTCAATTCTCACTAGCAGTGAGGCAGGCTTCCAGGGGATTTTGGTCAAGAGAGAGAGAATTTTGCAGAATGTTGGAAGAGGCAACTCTGAAGGAGGGTATGCTTGACTAGGAGGTGGGGGTTTCCTACTGAGGCGTGCAGGTCCTATTTTGTACAGGGAGGTGAGTGCACCAAAGCAGAGTTGGAGGATTGATTGGTGTTAGGTTTCCTGGATGGGTGTATCTGTAACTGTGGGCTGACGTAGGCTTGGGTTTGTGATACACACAGGGCCTGATTAAATGAATTAACTTAATCACTCCCCATATACATACCTACCCATAATGCCTGGATCCTGAAGTAAAGTTTGAGTGAAGTCAAAGAACTTAGGCATACCTCGGATGTGAGAGACCCTTCCAGTCATCTGTATGGTGACGTAGAATCCAGGCAAACAAGCTGGAAGGGGGCTGCCAGCTGGATCCACTTCCTTTCCTCCTCAACTTTCTCGGTGGGGGTGGATGGAGCCACCTTTCAGACAGGCTTATAGTCAAGCAGAACTCGCCTCCCTCATCAAAACTGGGAGAGGAGGCCGAGCTTTTGTCGGTGAACCTCTTAACTTTGCCACAAATTCCATACGGAGAGTATCACAGGGGAGGAGGAGCAACTAAAGTCAGAGCCTGTCTTTGATTTGCTTGCTTGCTCTTGAAAGTAGGAATCAGAGGCACTTAAATAGGGGGATAGTTGTAAAATACTTGAGAGTGAGAGAGATGCTGTATTTCTTACTTTGTTTCTCCTTCTCTTACAGGTCACCCTTGCAATTATGGATATTTAAAAGGATCAGACAGTGTGGAGGGGGAGTTCCCCTCCTCACTCCCCCTTGGTGCTTGACTTCAGGAATAATTTATAAACTGTGGAAAGTTTTCTTTTTTAAAGAAAGAACTTGTATTTGATATAAACTTTATAGAGCTATTTATAATTTTTTGATTTAAATGCCAAAATACATTGTACAAATCTATATAGTTTTATACTGTTGCCAGGAGGATTTAAATTATAACCCTAAGCAGGCCGTTTATTCTCTATCAGTCTTCCTGAATAGCAGCTTTGTGGCCTGGCTTTTTCATTTTTTAAAATTATCTGACTATTCTGAAGAAGGAAGCTGCATAAAAACAAATAGGATGAATTCCTCCATCCCTGACTGCACATCAAGTGTCGCTCCCTGACGCATGCTTTGGATGTCCTTTCTGTGGTAACGAAGGGGAGTGAAAACCAGATTAAGGCCTTTCTATCCAGTCATTGTCACAATGCTGCAACCATCAGGGATGCCTTTGGTCGGAATGCCCTCCACCTTGTTGCCTCCTGTGGGAAAAAAGGAGTGTTAGATTGGCTTATTGAGAAAGGAGTGGATCCCTCGGTGAAAGACAAGGAGTCAGGATGGACAGCTTTGCATAGAAGCATTTTTTATGGGCATATTGATTGTGTTTGGTCTCTACTGAAGGTAAGTGTCATTTGTTTTTTTAAAACTTTTCGGTCTGGCATGTGTTTTTCTTAATCTCCACGAAGAGATTGGCGTTCTTATCAATTGACAAGAACTTGATATCTTTTATTGTAACCATTTTTAGAATTCAAATCTCATATATCCTTTTAATTTGAACTTTTTACAATGTGAAATTCTAAACATATACTAAAGTTTATAATGTAAACTATTGGCTAATTTTGTGTTCCGTATTTAATATGTCTCCACTGACTTTCTCCACCCCATGTTATTTTAAAGTAAATCCCAGACATTTTGTCATTTACACAGTACTATATATCAGTATTTTTAAAAAGTATGGTTTCCTTTTCTATACTTATATTACTAGCTACTTTAAAAGGCACTAGTTATTGAAATCATATAAGGACTCTGATTTGGGTAGTGTGTTCATCTCTTGTTTGGCTAGGGATTAAGTTTTTCCTGTTATTTTTGTTCAGTCACTGAGTCGTGTCCAACTCTTTGTGACCCCGTGGACTGCAGCACACCAGGCTTCCCTGTCCTTCAGTATCTCCCGGAGTTTGCTCAAATTCATGTCCATTGAGTCAATGATGCTGTCTAACCATCTTGTGCCCTGCAGCCTCCTCCTCCTCCTCCTGTCCTCAATCTTTCCCAGCCGCAGGGTCTTTTCCAGTGAGTTGGCTCTTCACATCAGGTAGCCAAAATATTGGGGCTTTAGCATCAGGTCTTCCATTGGATATTCAGGGTTGATTTCCTTTAGGATTGACTGGTTTGACCTCCTTGCTGTCCGTAAACAGTATGAAAAGGCACATTTTTTATAGTTGTTTAAAAAATTAATAATCAGAATCAGTTTTGCATGCGTGCTAGGGCGCTTCAGTCATGTCCGACTCTTTGCAACCCTGTGGGCTATAGCATACCAGGCTCCTTTGTCCTTGGGATTCTCCAGGCAAGAATACTGGAGTGGGTTGCCATTTCCTCCTCCAGGGAATCTTCCCAACCCAGGGACTGAACCCATGTCTCTGGCATCTCCTGCATTGGCAGGTGGGTTCTTTACCACTAGCACCACCTGGGAAGCCCAGAAAGTGTTAGTCGTTCAGTAGTGTCCGACTCTGCAATTCCATGGACTGTAGCCCGCCAGGCTCCTCTGTCCTTGGGATTTCCCAGAATCAGTTTATTTTAAATTTCCCATGAAGTAGATTAAATCTAGGCTTGTTGTACTGGTTAGACAAATAATGTTTTGAGATATACCCCGGTATCATTTCGTTAGTAAATGCAAGTTAAAAACTGTCAGAAATCATGAGTTTTAAATTGCATAGTTTTTTTTTTTAAAACTTTACATAACACAGTTTGTTTTTGTACCGCATTCAGTCATGTTTGTGGAGGACCAGAGAAGAACAAAGCAGAACAAAGTTCCTGTCCTCAAGGAACTTGTGGTCACATTGTAAGACATTAGGGAGCTTATATTCTATTTTTGACTTCAAAACAATTGTTTGCATAGTGGTCTTTAGGTAGTAACATTTACTGATGAAAATTATTTTCCGTATGTATTAATAGCAAAATGTCCTTTTTGGAGCTAAACTATCTAGGTCTACCACTTACCAAGTCATCTTGGATGAGTTACTGAATCTTGAACCTCAGTTTCAACTATAAAAAAAAGGATAATGATAGTACCATCCTCACTTTTTTTTCCCCAGTGAGTTTCAGTGAAGAAAAACTTTTCTTAAGTATTAATAGTACTATTAATTCCTATTATATCTAAAACCTTTGTATATCAGTTTAGTTCCCTTATTATAACCTCTTGTATAGGAAGAGTTAGGTTAGTAAGAGTTATAGCATCTGTCAGCTCTGCTTTGGCCTCTCCCTGTAGTTTCTGCTGGAAACTGGGTGACCACCGACCCTTTCAAGCCTGAGAATGGCCTTCGGGTTTCTGCTGTGCTAGGGTTTGCCATTCAGGTGTGAGGATTTGGGTCTTCAGTTTGAAATAGGTTCTGGTATGAATTTTGGACCTTCCCTCCCTTTGGCTTTCATTTACCTTTAGAAATCCTCTGTCATCCTTGCTGCCTTGGCCAGGAGGGGCCAGGACATTGTGCCTTGGGCCACCTTGCTCTTGGCTTGACTGTCTGATTTTCATCAAGCGTCCTTCTGATCAGTGATAGACATCCAACGTGGATGCTTCCCACTGATAAAATATCCCATAGAAACGTCTTTCTTCCATGTTGCTGTAATCCATCTGCATTTGTTTGGTCCAGACTTCTTTCCTTTCCCCTTTTAACTCTTCTTTAATTGGAAGGGCTGCAATGATAGAGTTGTTTGTTGTCAATTTCGCTTCTGCTGGCAACTCTAGCATTTAAGGTGTTATGGA
This sequence comes from Bos mutus, assembly GCF_027580195.1. Classification (NCBI taxonomy): domain Eukaryota; kingdom Metazoa; phylum Chordata; class Mammalia; order Artiodactyla; family Bovidae; genus Bos; species Bos mutus. Next base: position 22,150,882 of record NC_091625.1, on the reverse strand, counting down.
TGAGCAGGAAGAGACTATACAGAAAAGCACATTTTAAATGAATTACATTTGATAAAAACTTTATAGTATGAAATTTTAAAATTAAGTGCTAAAATTGTACAATAACTATACACCCATGCTGTCAGTTCCCAGTTGCCAAAGATGAAAAACCTCAGCAGAAACTTCTTATGGAAGAACTAGCTGAATCATAAGCGTGTGTGGACTAAATGATAACCTGTTTGTAAAGTATTTGGAACAGAAATTTTTCTTTAGTGCCTGATGTGTGTTAGGCAGTGATCTCAGTGCTAGACATATTGTAATGAAAAAAAAAAAGAATCCTTTTTTGCTTGTTTTTTTCATTATGCTTAGATGCTATTTAGTAAGCTGGTGAATTTATCTCCTCTTTGGGGGATATGTAAAGAGTTGATCTTTAAATAAATGAGATAGACTACACACTGGTCCTTTACCTTTAGAGTTTAAAGTAAGCATATTAAAAAGTATCAGAGACCACCATATCTAGGGAACTCCAAAGGTAAAAAAAAGTTCCTAGTCCTTTATGCAGTTGGCGCTACTTAAGAAGATGCAAATAGGGTCCAGTAAAGTTTAGGATGAATTTATAAAACTGGTAAAGTAAAATCTGCAGGGATCTAAGTTTCTGGGATCCTATTTGTCAAATTCGTAACTTGGAACACTGCCCCGGAATCAGCCCTTTTTACTCTTATAAAAGTCAAAATTAGGTCTTTCTATGTGGATTTATTATATCTAACTTAGAAAATAGGCAACATACATTTTTAAATTTATTAAGATCTTATTAAAAGATCACTTCTGAATTTTGTTTTATTTGTTAGCTCACTATCTTGAGTAGTTTTTGTTCATTGACAGTCCTTGTGAAATCAGTTGTCATTACTGTCTGGAACACAATGAAGTTAGAATTGGTATTGCTGTTTACTTGCTAAATCATGTCCATCTCTTTTGCAATGCTATGGACTGGGTTTTCCTGGTGGCTCCGTGGTAAAGAATTGATTCTAGTTTATTAAAATTCATTGTTACAAGATAAGAGGAGAGTCCCTTTCTTAAGTAACCCAAAACAGTGTTCCAACATATTATGGTTAAAGTTTAAAAATTTCATGGTTCCATCTCAACCTATAACTCCAGTGTGTGTGGATAGGCAGGGATTACTCACATCAGTCAAAATAGTTGTTGAGGGCTTCCCTGTGTTAAGTGATTAAGAATCCACCCTCCAGTGCAGAGGTCATGGGTATGATCCCTGCTCTGAGAATATCCCATGTGCCACGGAGCGACCAAGTCATGCACCACTACTACTGAGCCTGCCAGCCGCAACTGCTGAAGGCCATGCACCTAGAGTCCCTGCTGGGCAACAGGAGAAGCCGCCACAGTGAGAAGCACATGCACCACGGCAGAGAGTAGTCCCTGCTCCCTGCGACTAGAGAAAGCCTGAGCACAGCAGCGAAGACCTAGCACAGCCCCAAATAAGTAATAAGTCTTAACAAAAAGAAACAGATTAAAAAATAATTGTTGAATGCCTTATTAAACTGTCAACAAAATACTGTTATTTTTGAAAAGGAGTACATTTTGCATTTAAAAAGCTGTAATGTAATAGTAATATGAATTGAACATTGCACTTTCTCCTCTCCTCCCATTATATTTTAAAAGACAGTAAGTATGTACTAAGGATAGGGTATACTAACTGCCTTAAATAAATGGGATGGAAAATGTTCAAATTCTGGAGATATAAAACTATAGATTAAATTCATCCTTAAAACACACAAACGCTCACTGTCACATTTATTTGTGGCCACACCACACATCTTATGGGATCTTAGTTCCCCAACCAGGGATTGAACCTGTGCCCTCAGCAGTGACTTAAGACACAGTCTAACTGTAAGTGATGAGACAATGCTCTGAAATTGCACATAGAAAAGTTTAAGTGGAAAGATATAAATCACACAAATAGAAATAAAAAATGATTGTCTTCATGTCAATAGTAGATATAACAGAATTTAAGTCAAAAAGATGGAGCATAGGTGATCACATTATATACAGTAAGTTTGAAAAACATACAAAAAGTAAAAACTATTGTTTGCCATCGTGTAGAAGTCTTTATACCCCTTATCTGGATGTGGAATTTGGTTCTTTAAATACCAAAAAAAAAAAATGTGTATGTAGATACACACACACTCTCAGAGTTGGGCCCTCTAGGTAACTGACCTGTGTTACCATGGAAAACTTTCATATCTAGTTCATTTAGATTTTTGTTTCATTTTGGTTTTAAATGTTGCTTCTTTACATTTTATGGTTCTTCTTTATTCTACCAAGAATTGGATATTTGATTTGTCTTAGTTTTCTTCTGTGTGAGAAATAAATGTTTATGAGCATAGGAGATAATTGTTATTAGGTGTTTATTTTTAATGTTCTTTATAGTTTGATCATCTAACTTGATAAATATAAATGTTACTGATTATAGATAAATAGTTAAAAATATATGCATGTATGTCTATATCTATATGTACATTTTTTCCTTCTTTAGCATGGTGTTAATCTGTATATTCAAGATAAAGAAGGCTTGTCAGCTTTGGATCTTGTAATGAAGGATAGACCAACTCATGTAGTATTCAAAAATACTGGTAAGAAAATTCCATAAATATATTCCATTAAAGTAAAGTTTCGAAAATTTTAAAGAAATTTTATTGTTATAAAAATACCTGAGAAAATTTTTGTGTGGATATCTGCAAAGACTTTTACTCTAATATATATAGGTTGATAACTTTGATTTTCTTTCAGAACACTGAGGTTTATTTTATACTTTTTAATTTCAATCTACATTTATGTGTATAAGAGTAAAAACACAGCCTTGAAGAAAGTAGGGAAAACCACTAAGTCATTCAGGTATCACCTAAATCAAACCCCTTATAATTAATTACACAGTGGAAGTGACAAATAGATTCAAGGAATTAGATCTGACAGACAGAGTGCCTGAAAAACTGTGGACGGAGGTTTGTAACATTGTACAAGAGGCGGTGATCAAACCATCCCCAAGAAAAAGAAATGCAAAAAGGCAAAATGGTTGTCTGAGGAGGCCTTACAAATAGCTGAGAAAAGAAGAGAAGCGAAAGTAAAAGGAAAAAAGGAAAGAGATACCCATCTAAATGCAGAGTTACAAAGGATAGCAAGGAGAGATAGGAAAGCCTTCCTCAGCGATCAATGCAAAGAAATAGAGGAAAACAATAGAATGGGGAAGACTAGAAATCTCTTCAAGAAAATTAGAGATCCCAAGGGAACATTTCATGCAAAGATGGGCACAATAAAGGACAGAAATGGTATGGACTTAACAGAAGCAGAAGATATTAAGAAGAGGTGGCAAGAATACACAGATGAACTATACAAAAAGATCTTTATGATCCAGATAATCATGATGGTATGATCACTCACCTAGAGCTAGACATCTTGGAATGCAGAGTCAAGTGGGCCTTAGGAAGCATCACTACAAACAAAGCCTAGTGGAGGTGATGGAATTCCAGCTGAGCTACTTCAAATTTTAAAAGATGATGCTGTTAAACTGCTGCCCTGAAGCAAATTTGGAAAACTCAGCAGTGGCCACAGGACTGGAAAAGGTCAGTTTTCATTGCAGTCCCAAAGAAAGGCAATGCCAAAGAATGTGCAAACTACTGCACAATTGCACTCATCTAACATGCTAGCAAAGTAATGCTCAAAATTCTCCAAGTTAGACTTCAACAGTATGTGAACTTCCAGATGTTCAAGCTAAATTTAGAAAAGGCAGAGGAACCAGAGATCAAATTGCCAACATCCATTGAATCATAGAAAAGACAATTCCAGAAGAACATCTACTTCTGCTTCATTGACTACGCTAAAGCTTTTGACTATGTGAATGACAACAAACTGGAAAATTCTGAAAGAGATCGGAATACCAGACCATGTTGCCTGCCTCCTGAGAAACCTGTACGCAGGTCACGAAGCAACAGTAAAAGCTGGACATGGAACAATGAACTGGTTCCAAATTGGGAAAGGAGCACATCAAGGCTGTATAGTGTCACCTTGCTTATTTAACTTCTGTGCAGAGTACATCATGTGAAATACCAGGCTGGATGAAGCACAAGTTGGAATCAAGATTGCAGAGAGAAATAACAATAACCTCAGATACGCAGATGACACCACCCTTAGGGCAGAAAGTGAAGAAGAACTAAAGAGCCTCTTGATGAAAGTGAAAGAGGAGAGTGAAAACGTTGGCTTAAAACTCAACATTCACAAAGCTAAGATCATTACATCCGGTCCCATCACTTCATGGCAAAAAAATGGGGAAACGATGGAAACAGTGACAGACTTTATTTTCTCAGGCTCCAAAATCACTGCAGATGGTGACTGCAGCCATGAAATGAAAAGACGCTTGCTCCTTGGAAGAAAAGCTATAACCAACCTAGACAGTGTATTAAAAAGCAGAGACGTTACTTTGTCAGCAAAGGTCTATACAGTCAGTGCTGTAGTTTTTCCAGTAGTCATGTATAGATGTGAGAGTTGGACTATCAAGAAAGCTGAGTGCCAAAGAATTGATGCTTTTGAACTGTGGTGTTGGAGAAGACCCTTGAGAGTCCCTTGGACTGCAAGGAGATCCAACCAGTCCATCCTAAAGGAAATCAGTCCTGAATATTCATTGGAAGGACTGATGCTGAAACTGAAGTTCCAGAACTTTTGGCTTCCTGATGCACGGAGCTGACTGACTCATTAGAAAAGACTTTGCTACTGGGAAAGATTGAAGGCGTGAGGAGAAGGGGACGACAGAGAATGAGATGGTTGGATGGCGTCACCGACTTGACGGACATGAGTTTGAGCAAGCTTCAGGAGCTAGAGAAGGACAGGGAAGCCTGGTGTGCTGCAGTCCGTGGGGTCACAAAGAAGTCAGTCATGATTGTGATTGAACAACAAAGGCAGCTAGAATTGTAGCTACTGTAAAGTGATTGATGGGCATTGAGAAAGGACAGCATTTAAGGTCGAAGGGAAAGGAAGTGATTCTTCTATCCACATATTCATTCTTGTAATGGCACTTATCTTTTCAATTTTTGTGCCCTGTGAGCTTTGTGAATGTAAATTGATTGAAAAGAAGAAGAGATGTAAATGGGGGCACTAGTTAATTTGCATTTTAACTAATGAGCAATCTAGGTAAGGACATGTTCTTCATTTTATTTCTGTCTTGGACACTATATTGCAAGTTACAGTTATTATTCTATTCAAGAACTTGATAAGCGTTCCAAAATAAAAATGAAGATTTATATCATAATTAGCTGTGATATTTATCCCATTTTCATTTTTGTTGCCCTAATCCCTAGTGTGATTTTGCATCTATCAAGAGCAAAGTACTGGAAAATAATCCTTACGTAATAATAGAAACTAATACCATGTGCTTCATTTAGAACCTGTATATATGAAATGTTTTAATGATATTCTACATTTAAATAGTTATCTGTAATATTTTCCTGAGAACTAAGTGAATATGGCAGGTGATATTTTACTCATTTGGCAGTTAAACCTTAGCTGCTAAAGAAACAAGGGTTCAACATGTTAAATTGCCTTTGTTGAGACAGGCCTGTGCTGATTTGGATCTTCTGATTTCTGTTTCTAGAGTGTTATAATAAATTAATAGATGGATAATTTAAAAGAAAATTTTAGTATCTTTCTAAATACGGTAGTTTGGTTTTGGTAGAGAGTCATATTTGAAGTAAATTGATTTGTTCAGTATTAAACAACACTGATACTTGTTTAAAATGTGATAGAATATAAAAACTCATTTTCATTTTAGATCCTACAGATGTCTACACTTGGGGAGATAATACAAATTTCACCCTGGGTCATGGAAGCCAGAATAGCAAACATCATCCAGAGTTGGTGGATCTGTTCTCCAGGAGTGGGATTTATATCAAGCAGGTATTTACTAATTCTTTTAAGATTTTGTTAATCATAGTTAGACTGTGTAAAGTATCATAAAACTATGAGATGTTTGTGCAGTATTCTTGCCTGGAGTATTCCATGGACAGAGGTGCCTGGTGGGCTACAGTCCATGGGGTCACAAGGAGTCAGACACGACTGAATGACTAACACATTCACGTTTGTATAAGGGGCATTAGAAGTTAGAAGGCGTTTTACAGATAGTTGGAGAAGGAAATGGCAACCCATTCCAGTGTTCTTGCCTGGAGAATCCCAGGGACGGAGGAGCCTGGTGGGCTGCCGTCTATGGGGTCGCACAGAGTCGGACACGACTGAGGCGACTTAGCAGCAGCAGCAGCATACAGATAGTAGTTTTTTAAAGGTAGAACTTCTGTTGGATTTCTAGCTTTTTTTTCCATTTAAAGTTCTTCAAATTGTTTCTCAAGTGAATTTGTTGTTGAAACTCAATTTGTTATTAGTTTTAGGTAAGTGAACCTGAGTTGTTAAATATAAGTAACTGTAAAATTTTAATTGATAATTGTAAAGGTTTTGCCTTTGTCCTTATGTCATAATCCTGGCTGTCTCCCTCTTCAGTGGATTTTGGTACTATTGACCCACTCATCTTTTTCTATAACGCTCTGTGTGTGTGTGTCTCTGTGTGTATAATGCATATCTAGCCTCAATGTTTCTTCCTCTTGAGCTTCATTTCTGTTGCACTCTGGATAGTCTTCAAAGTTTTTAAGTTTAACTAAAGTGTTAATTTTGCCACTAAACAACCTCTACTTAATAATTTTTAAAGCTATAAATCTCATTTTCTAAATCCGAAAATTACACCTCAGAATATGTCTGCTGAGTCCTTTTCTTCATTTTTTCCTCTGATGTAATCATAACTGTCATCCCCTTTTATTCCCCCAATTATTTGGATGATAAATTATATAGCCACCATATTTAGGGTCCCAGGAACAGGGGAGCCTGGTGGGCTACCGTCTATGGGGTTGCACAGAGTTGGACACGACTGAAGTGACTTAGCAGCAGCAGCAGCAGGACACTGTTTTTCACACCAGAAGTCACTAATGTATCACGATTAGCAATTTAAAAAACGTAATAGAGTTAAACCCAAGAGAATATTAAAATTTGAGAGGGCAAGAATAGGAGCCCACATGAGAATAAAGAGTGACGAAAGAAGTAGAGAGTAGAGTGGTGTCCTGAAAGCTTAGAAAGGCACCTGTTTTCCTTTTCTGACTTGGTACAAGATACAGTCAGATTGGGTGAGGGGAGGTTTTTCAGGAGCAGAGATTTTTATGCAAATGTGAAGGAGCAATGGAGGCATCAGGGGTAATGGGGCTGTCTACATAACCAGGCACTCAGTAAATAGTGCCAAATACCACCTTCCTTCCTCTCAAACCTATCCAGTGTTTGTATTTCAACCCTTATTTTGTGGTTAAAAAAAATCCTTTACATCCTTAATTTCTTCACAAAGTCATCTTAACTGAAATGAGCTGTGTCTTTGTATATACTGTTTCATCCTTTAACCCTAAAGTGGAATATGCTCAATTCTTCAGATCAGGTGTCCTGATTCTGGCTAGCCATCTATTAATACAAAGACTTGGAAGGAATTGAGGATGCTGAAAGGACTTGGGACAGACCAGAGTCTTAAGCCTGGGGTCAGAGTCTCTAGAGAATGTGAGGGAAACTGTTAGAGCAGGGCTGGCTGTTCTTTCTCACCTACTTGAAAGCTTTTGGGTAGACACTGCTGATCTGGCACCGCACTCCAGTACTCTTGCCTGGAAGATGCTATGGACGGAGGAGCCTGGTAGGCTGCAGTCCATGGGGTCGCTAAGAGTCAGATACGACTGAGCGACTTCACTTTCACTTTTCACTTTCATGTATTGGAGAAGGAAGTGGCAACCCACTCCAGTGTTCTTGCCTGGAGAATCCCAGGGACGGGGGAGCCTGGTGGGCTGCCATCTATGGGGTCACACAGAGTCGGACACGACTTAAGCGACTTAGCAGCAGCAGCTGATCAATCACAGCGCACACTTCCTCTCCCCTCCTCCTTCAGTCCCACTCTCTTCTTTCCCACCTCTCTGTTTTAAAGTAAATTGGGACAGGTCCTCAGAATTCACCTGTCAGCAGCCATGAATGATTGATCAGAGTTGAGGCACTTAGAAAGGCTCCTGTTTTCCGTTTCTGACTTGGTACAAGATACAGTCAGATTTGGTGAGGTAAGATTTTTCAGGAGCAGAGATTTTTACACAAATGTGCAGGAGTCATGGAGGTATCAGGAAATGGGCTGGTTGACTATACCTTCTGATTCTAAAATACATAGAAGAATATAGAAGAATTGAGCATATTTCACTTGGTAGGGTTAAGGGTGAAACAGTGTACATGAAGACAAAGCTGTATTTCAGTTAAGACGAGGACACTTAAGTATTTTGTGAAGAAATTAAGGACGTAAGGATTTTTTTGTTTTAACCACAAAATAAGGGTTGAAACACAAACACTGTAGATAGGTTTGAAAGGAAAGTAGTGTAAATTAGTAAGAAAAAAGGAAACAAGTGTTTGGCACTATTTACTGAGTGCCTGGTTATGTAGAGAGCTCCATTACTCACTGAAAAATAGCTGATGCTGTTGTACCAGATGAATTGACTGCTGTGGACAGAGATTATTGTTATTAGCATAATATATTCCTGATAATTAAGGTGAAAATCCATGATCAGTTGCCTCTTTAAAAAATTCAAAGGTTTTAAAGTTGAAGGTCTTATACTCTGGCGTTGGTTGTTTGATGTTGTTGTTAGTTGTTAAGCTGTGTGTGACTCTTTTGAGACCCTGTCAACCGTAGCCTGCCAGGTTCCTCTCTGTCCATGGGATTTGCCATACAAGAATATTGGAGTGGGTTGCCATTTCCTTCTCCAGGGGCACTTTCTTACCCAGGGATTGAACCCTGCATTGGCAGGCAGATTCTTTGCCACTGAGCCACCAAGGAAGCTGAAGTTGGAAATTATAGAGGCGCTCTAATGTTGAATATAGGATTGAACAAAATGTATTCTAGTTTCATAAAATAATATTTCCTTTACAGATTTTAACTTTGTATTACAAATTTGAATACAATTTTCATAAAATAATATTTCCTTTACAGATTTTAATTTTGTATTACAAATTTGAATACAGTTTTTTATTTTTAGACTTTCTAGATGTTTGTGGTACAGCTAAATAAATGACTTTTTTGCTTTAATCAAAGACCCAGAGTCTTTGATAAACTTTCTTCTGTAAAAAACAAGTTCTATAAAAAAGTATTTACAGAACTTGCCAAGTGGTTAAGGATATGTATAAATAGCACTTGCAGTTCAGCTTATAATATTCTTATAAACAATTCTAGGATTTTAAAATTTCTTAATCCTTTTTTAATGTCCTAAGTTAGAAATATTTATGGATAGCATAAGAAACACAAATGCAAATTTTTTAAAGATAAAAGGATTTTTAAATAGTATTTAGGTAAAATGAGTGTACTGATGATGCCTTGAAAAAAGCTTGAAAATCAGTATAAATTATTTAAAGCCTTGTAATGATATTAAAGATATATTAAACATTTCAGAGATATGAAAAGGACATACTGTTTACCCACCACTGCCTCCATATAGGTGATATTGAAAAAATATTCTTACAGCATTTCTACTATTTTCTTTAGTAGTGTATCAATATTTGGTAATCTTTATACTTCATATTTAATTCTGTTCACTTCTTGTTGTGTGGGATTTTATGAAATTGGAAAACAATTGGTTACTTTTTGTATTTTCCTTTGTTTAGTCTCTTCTTGGTTACACGTGCTTAATTCCTTCTAAATTTATTTTTTTCCCCATCTGTCGGTGTTTTTAGACATAGTTTTAATATAGACCAGTATATATTTTAAATTTTTATCTCAGAAAATTTTAAACATGTACGGAGTAGAGATAATAGTATAATGAATTCTGGTGTACCCATTATCTAGCTTAAACAATTAGTAATATTCTGTTATTTCTTTTTATAAAATAAAGGATATTTTATACAGAGACATTTAATAATATTCTCTTGTTTTCCTGTAGGTGGTGCTTTGTAAATTTCACTCAGTGTTTCTGTCTCAGAAAGGGCAGGTTTACACCTGTGGTCATGGTCCTGGAGGACGATTGGGCCATGGAGATGAGCAGACATGCTTGGTAATTGAAATGTCTCTATACAGTTTAGGTAACTTTGGTAAAATTTGATAGATTGGAAGCTTCACTTAACTAAATTTTTTTTTTTAACTAACTGAAAGGAGAAAATAGTATACCAACTGATAATTGATTTTAAAAGATCAGTTACTTTCCTGGTATATTGTGTTTAAAATAAAGATATTTATTTAAAATAAATATGTAAAATTCTAAAGCATCAAAAATTTTTTTCTTATAGGAAGTATTGAGTCAGGAGATATAGTATATAAATAAGCTTTAAAATATTTCCATAGTTGAAGTTTTAAAAGGAGTTTACTAATTGTAAAACATTTTTCCTGTTGTAGTCCAGGATTTATTCATTTTTAACTTCTCATTAAGGTATTTGTGATCTAAAAATTGAGCCAATATTTTCATTATATAATCACAAAATTGAGTCAGCTACTGAAACTTAGTGCTAATTGGGAAAACCTAATAATCATTACATTCAGGAAAATACCTTACTAGTTTATTTTTAAGTAAATTTTTTTTTTGAGGGGACTGCTGGCATATTCATCGATTAAGAGGTCTTTAAAAAGGAGAGAGAGCTATAATGATTGCTTCTATTATTTGAAGGGTATATTATGTGCTAGGCATTGTTTATGCTTTCTATTTAGTATTGTTACCTTGATTTAAGCCTTAAACAGCCTTGTGAAGTTATAGCCTTATTATCCTCATTTTATACATAATGACAATAGTGATAATAGTACTCATTTATCAGTTGTTTACTCTGAGCCAGAGATGGTTGTTTCGCACTTACCAACTCATTTACTCCTTATATTGATCTTATTATCATCCAAAATACTATTATTATTTTGCATTCAGATGAAGAAAATGAGAGAAGTTAAGAGATTCTTTTGATATCAAATAGCTGGTAAATGCAGAGAAGGCAATGGCACCCCATTCCAGTACTCTTTCTTGCCTGGAAAATCCCACGGACAGAGGAGCCTGGTAGGCTGCAGTCCATGGGGTCGCTAAGAGTCGGACACGACTGAGCGGCTTCACTTCAACTTTTTACTTTCATGCATTGGAGAAGGAAATGGCAAGCCACTCCAGTGTTCTTGCCTGGAGAATCCCAGGGACAGAGGAGCTTGCTGGGCTTCCGTCTATGGGGTCGCACAGAGTCAGACATGACTGAAGTGACTTAGCAGTAGCAGCAGCACCTGGTAAATGGCTGGATTAAGATTTGAACCCAGAACAGATGACTTTAAAGGAATATAATATTGTTTGGTCTTCATTGAAGGGCTGTGTTGATTCCTGTATTTTCATTTATTGCTTCACTCCACCAGTGAATACTTTGGTTAAAGAACACCCTTTGTTCAGACCAAACAAATTTGCACTTGGTGTATGATATATGATAAGGGCTCAAAATCATTTATCGAATCCAGTTGTTTTATTAAAATGTCTTACTGGGATTTTGTATTTTATTTATAAAGCAATGCCCATGTCCTATTAAATTTATCCCCCTCCTTCAGCCATATAGCAGTCATGTCATTTGGGATATAATATCCTCAGATTCTATTTGTATTTTTATATAAATGGTTAATGTAATATTTCAAAGTTAATTTTATTTTGTAGGTCCCTAGGCTTGTGGAAGGACTGAGTGGTCATAATTGTTCTCAAGTAGCGGCTGCTAAGGATCATACTGTTGTATTAACTGAAGATGGATGTGTTTATACATTTGGTCTAAATATTTTTCATCAATTAGGACTCATTCCCCCGCCTTCCAGTTGTAATGTACCCAGACAGGTAAACTTCTCTTTTTTAAACAATAATGTGACCATTGCCATAAAACCTATATGGACAAAAAGATAGAAGGTGTTGATAAGAGCAACTTATTTTACCTGTAGTCAATGGTATATGTTTCTTCAATGGTGTATATTTTGTTTTTCACAGGAGAAATTGAGCATAGTACAAATTAAAATTTGTTTGGAGTGAGAAAGAAGGAAAGCACTTGGGATATTAGGCAGCAAACTGCCTTTGATTCAAATTACAAGTGGTCACAAGCAGAGGGGGATCCAGATATTTTACAGAGGAGGATCCAGATATTTTGCGGAGGGGGATCCAGATATTTGGGGTTTGAAGCTTAATTTTGAGGCCCTCCTTAAAAAAAAAAAACACACGAATTTTTTATAAGTTAAAAATGGGCCATGCACATGAGGTCCCCAGAAGCTTAAGCTTATTGGCTTCATGGTCAATCTGTCTCGGTGCAGAAGTCACACCTGGCAAGTCTATTTGAGGGAACATAAGCCTGAAAGCCACTGTTCTGTGTTCTGTTGTCCCTTTTTCTGTTGTACAACTACCAGCAGAAGGTGGCCTTTCCTCAACTTCAGGGACCTAGTACACAAGACCTCAGGGCTGGGGCTTTAAATTAATATATTACTAGAATCATCTACTGGAGAAGGAAATGGCAGCCCACTCCAGTATTCTTGCCTGGAGAATCCCGTGGACAGAGGAGCCTGGTGGGCTGCTGTCCATAGCGTCGCACAGAGTCCGACACGACTGAAACAACTTAGCATGCATGCATGCATTGGAGAAGGGATTGGCAACCCACTCTACTATTCTTGCCTGGAGAATCTCAGGGACAGAGGAGCCTAGTGGCTGCTGTCTATGGGGTCTCACAGAGTCGGACACGATTTAAGTGACTTAGCAGCAGTAACAGCAGCAGAATCATCTATAACGTGTGTTTTCAACTCATAAAATTTTGCATTCTGGTATTAAAATTCTTCATTGGTTTAATTCTCTGGATTTAAAATGATTATTAGATGATTAATAATAATTATTAAGTGATTATTTAAAATGATTATTAATAAAGCTTTAAAATCCAATGCTTTTACATTCTGGATGGCTAGTGAATCAATAGTAATTACTCCAAGATAATTAGAGGTAGTTTCTGATCTGTGGTACTTCTTAGAAGATCCATTTTCCTCAACCAACTGTGGAATGTGTAGATATTTAATCATTTTTTAGACTTCTTTAGGAATGGTAGCTTTTACTCACATTTTCATTCTCTTTGTGTGGCTGTCTCGGAGCTCTGGGTTGTTACGGACATATCCAGTGTTCTTAAGTGAGGGCAGATTTGTGCCCCAGAGCCATTTGGCAATGTCTAGAGACAGTTTTAGTTGTTACAACTGGGGGGTAGGGGTGGGGTTAGTGGTACTGACATCTGGTGGACAGAGGCCAGGGATGCTGCCAAACCTCCTATGACACAGTCCCCCACAACAACCATCTGGTTCAAAATGTTAGCAGTGTTACTGTTAAGAGACTCAGGATATGTCAAATGTAAAAGTACCATGTTTTCTAATAAGAACCAGAATGCCTGTTGTGTATATTGCTTGTTAACAAAAGTTTAATGGTTTGTGTCAAGTTTTTTATATGTTAAAACTGCTGATTTAAGGTGGCTGCAGAAAAATGTCTTGTGTTCTAAGAGGAGTTGGGGTCAGTATTAGTGCTGAGATCTATTGGTGATGACTGCCTTTAGTACATGAAGGGGTTACTGGCAGCAAGTATACCCTGTATTTGCTACCCTGGTCTGCTAGATCTTGTGCAAAATTCCATTAGTTTATAGATATATAATAAACTGAAGCCTTACTTGTCTTTGAATAGATGCAGGCAAAGTATCTGAAAGGAAGGACAATCATTGGAGTAGCAGCTGGCAGGTTTCATACCGTGCTGTGGACTAGAGAGGCTGTTTACACTATGGGACTAAATGGTGGACAACTGGGTAAGAAATCCAGGATGACAATATCTGAAAAATAAATTGTGTTCTTAAAACGGATATTTTGTGATTTGTTTGCTTATGTAATTTTTTAGGTTATTTACTAGATCCCAATGGAGAAAAGTGTGTAACTGCTCCTCGTCAAGTCTCTGCCCTTCATCATAAGGACATCACTCTGTCTTTGGTTGCTGCTAGTGATGGGGCTACTGTCTGTGTTACCACAAAGGGAGATATTTACTTACTTGCAGACTATCAGTGCAAGAAGCTGGCTTCTAAGTATGTAATTTCTGTGAAAGAAACATACCTTAATAATTCAGCTCTTCCAGCAAATATCTGAGTTTCAGCTTTATGTTATTCTCTGACGTGTCAAATGGGAACACTGAATGGTGGGGAAAGTCAAGAGTTTTTGCCTAAGATGATAATCTTAATCTTTTGGCAAATGTTCAGTAAATATATGTAAAAGTTCTTTGTAGGGTTATAAAGAATATTTCTGAATTAAGATAACATATGGTTAAATATGACCTATAAGTTTCCCTTTTTTATGCTTTAGGTGCACAGAAATAGATTAATCATAATTCTTGGTTTGTGATGCAATCATCTTTGGTTCATGTATAGCCTTTATATATTACACATTTATTTTAAAACATTGTTAATCATATTCTGTACCCTCTACTCAGTCCAAGTATTTATACCTAATTGGTGTATTTTTATATTTTTGTATAGCCAGTTTTTAATCTGATAACATATTATAGTAGCATGTGGTAAACAAGTAGTTGGCTGTCTAATCAAAAAGTCAGTTAAAGCAGGGAATTATAAAACTTAAGGTTTAAGTATAAATGAGTCAGCTGGAGTTCTGTCTTTTGTGCATAAACCATATTTGCAATATGTTATCTCTTCATTTTGAACGACTTAAGGAGCAAGTGCTTAAAAAACAATTATGAAGTAAGTTAAGGGAAGAATCCTATATTTTTCATACATTTTCAGTATTTAATATAGTTGCTTAATCTATATCTGATTTGACAGTAATTTTTTGCCTGTCATATTTGTTGCGTCATTTTAAAGTATTATGCTTTTATAGAAAGTGTTCTTCTCAGACTACTATTTTGTTGGTTTTACATATTTCATTATAAGTGTAGTAATAAATACAAGTAGGGAAATAGATCTTTGAACAGATACAGTAGCTCAGTTAGTGGGAGTAGGCGTGTGTAGGAATTCTAGAGAGTAGCCATCCAACTTTTAAAGTAATCAGGGATTTGAACTGAAATGCAACAGAGTGTGCTTTTGCTAATGTCAGTGAGATGGTAACTTCATGAACAGATACCATTATGAACAGAAGATGTCAACCATCAGTACACACAACTTATCTTCTGTGTGTAACAGTTGGAAAGTTACCAATTGTAAGGTCATATTTCAGTTATAAAAATATGAAAATGTGATCAAACATGTTTCTTAGAACTGAGTTATGTAGGTTTCTTTCTGAGCATGAGATGATTTATGGAATGTAAGAATTTGTTTTTGCTTTGCATTTATAAAACTTAACCTGACAACATTAAGTTACATAAATATGTTACATCCAAGTTTTGCCTAAGAAAATTCTTTTGTTACAGAGTAGTAATTTTGAAAAAAAACATTTTAAAATATTAAAAATTTTTTATTTTATTTTTTAAAATAAAATATAAAAATATATTATAAGTTAAAATGTTAAAATATTTTTAAACATTTAAAAATACCTGAAAGAGAGGACAGTCATTGGAGTAGTAGCAGCCAGGTTTCACACAGTGCCATAGGCATCACATGTGTACATATGATGAAATGTGTAATGAATTGACTAGTGGATGGGTTATTAAATTAGCAATACTAATTATTTTTATAGTAGCTGTATCTATTTAAAGTTGTCCATATTTGAAATAAGGATTTCTGTTTTGTTTTGAGGTTTAAATTTTTTCTGTTAAGAATGCAGATAATATATAGGAGCTTTTTCATCTTACCAGTTATTTAATCTGGGCAGAATGTGTATGTTAGCACATGGGGTTTTAGATATATAGGGTGTATATCTGAGTAGGTAGAAACTTGCCATAGAAAGAAATGGTCATTGTGTAGGGGAAACTCATAAAAGGAGGGACTAAGGATACCAAAGGTCAAATCACCTTACTTACGTTATCTTTCACAGCAATCACCCTAAATTATTGTTTGATAGTAATTTATTTAAAATTGAGCTTGTATAGTATAGCAAACATATTCATCTAGAAATTTTTTTTTTTTTTTTTCATTCAGACAACTGAACTTGAAAAAGGTTCTTGTATCTGGGGGGCATATGGAATACAAAGTTGATCCTGAACATTTGAAAGAAAATGGGGGTCAGAAAATTTGCATTCTTGCAATGGATGGAGCTGGAAGGGTGAGTATATATTTATGCAAAAGCTTAGTAATCTTGTTCTCAGTTGACAGCTGTAGAGGACCTGATAATGTAAAACTGTGTTGCTATGATAGGGATTCCTGCTGACTTGTTTCCCTACTTGTTTTTGTCCCTACTTGTTTTTGATGTCCAATACTAATTAGTTTGAAATAGTAATTGGTATTTCAAAGAAAGTATGACATTTCAGGTTGCATAGTACTGCCTTGTTAAACTGTAGTTTAAAATTTCATTTATTGTGTTTAAAATAGAAGTAAGGGATTTGATGAGTTATTTGATATATACACCAAGTATTCAAAAATGATATTGAATTATATAGATATGAGGTATATAACTACTCTTTTAAAAAGGTAAAAAACTAATCTGGCAGTATTAAAAATACATAATCAGAAATTTTCTCTCAAATTTGATCTTAAATGTACACAAAATATTATGTATACCGAGATTATAACTGTCATATAGAAAATATATGTATTTCTGGATCTCTATATAAAGAATCTCTGGGACTTCCCTGGCAGTCAAGTGGTTAAGACTCAACAGTCCCAGTGCTGGGAGCATAGGTTTGATCCCTGGTCAGGGAACTAATGGCACCCCACTCCAGTACTCTTGCCTGGAAAATCCCATGGACGAAGGAGCCTGGTAGGCTGCAGTCCATGGGGTCGATAAGAGTCGGACACGACTGAGCGACTTCACTTTGACTTTTCACTTTCATGCATTGGAGAAGGAAATGGCAACCCACTCCAGTGTTCTTGCCTGGAGAATCCCAGGGACGGGGGAGCCTGGTGGGCTGCCGTCTATGGGGTCGCACAGAGTCAGACACGACTGAAGTGACTTAGCATAGCATTATACATTAGAAACACTGAATAAGTTTTACACTGTGACTGGAAAAACCGATTGCTATCTGCTTTTTGTTTATAAAATAAAAATATACAATAAGTGTATTCAGGTTTTATAAATTGCTATAAAAATTGACATTTTAGAAACTGAAGAATTAATCATAAAACTCCACCTACTGGTACATTATAGGAGTAAATCTGTGATTGATCATTTTATTTGAGGGAACTATCTTTAAGAATTAGAGATCTAATTTGTAGTAAAAGAAGGAAGCAGAGGCATAGAATTACATTTAAAAAGTTGAATATTAAAAACATTTGACTTTGGGATATAGTTCATGTACAGTAATAGAGATCTAGCTTGTTTATACATGTGGATACTTACTTCCTGTAAAATTAATAACTTTAAAAATGACAGGACAAGCTCTGATAGTATCAGCTGATCAGTACAGTCTATATTTTGTGTACATAACTTGAGTGACCTTGGCAGATACCATTCTGTGCTTTAAGATTCTTAATTATGAGGAGATTGAGCTTTTCAAGATCAGTAGTATTAATTTTTCAAATGAAATCGTGCTTGGAATGCCTGTCTATGGTGTAGATGAAAAAAAGGTTTGCTGCTCTAGATAGAGCTGGATTGGAAAGCCCAGCGCCTGGTCTCTTGTCATTTTCAGTCCTCGAGCAGCAGCCCCTTGGCCATTTCTCGGGAGCACTAAGGCTGACAGAACGATGTGGAAGCTGCTGAATTCTGTGATGATTGTTCTGTCTCTGAGATTTTGTTTTACTTGAGTTGTGTAGACATCTTTTTTTGTTCCCCTTGAGAGTAAAGTTCGGATTTTTGTAGGGTGGTTTTCATTCTTATTGTAAATATTACTCTTAAGTCTGACATTCAAGTTTTAGCATTAAGAATTTGGTTTTCTTTAGCATATTGTATGCTAAACATTGTAGTATATGTTTGCTCCACATGAGTAACACTGAACATTACTTCTTAAGAGAAGTGTCTTTGAAACATTTTTAATGCTTCATGTTTGCTTGATATATTTTCTGAAAGATACACCATCATGGCTTTTATATATATATATCTTATACTATGGAAAAATGAACATTGGAGCATACTGAGAGCTCTTAGTTTTTGAGATAAGATCTGTTGATTTCATTTTTTGGTTGTTCAGATGCTATATTGCTTTCTATTCCACTGTAATTTGGTTTTATCTTAGGTATTTTGCTGGAGATCTGTCAACAGTTCTATGAAGCAGTGTCGATGGGCTTATCCACGCCAAGTCTTCATTTCTGATATTGCTTTAAGTAGAAATGAAATTCTTTTTGTCACACAAGATGGAGAGGGATTTAGAGGGAAATGGTTTGAAGAAAAAAGAAAGAGTTCTGAAAAGAAAGGTTAGTTCATATATGTAAATGGCATGTAAAAGTACCTTCTGGCTAATGTTTAATTTTGTACTTACTTATTATTAGGTTTAACTGACAAATGTTACTAGGTTTTACCTCTATATCTCTTCTTTTGATTTTTTGGTTTGTCTGTGTGCAGGTAAACAAAGGGAATTCAATCCATTTAAATCCTAAATTTTCAACCTTATATCTGTTAGTATGCCCTGAAATCATGGTACATTCCCATCAGTAACAGAGGCAGAGTATTGCTAATCTCTAGTCTTGGCTCTAGGGACAGGGCAGTATAAAATTAAAAACAAAAAACAACAAAAAACTTTGCAGGTGGATTTGAACAATCTTCCAAATTCCTTTTTACCCCCCTCTCCCCAAATTGAGAATTGAGTGGCTTATGCTTGGGGGGTGTTTTGGGGGGTTTTTGTTTTGTTTTGTTTTTTGAATATATAAAATGAAACTTTTATAAGGTATTTTAGGATTTAGAGGAAGATTACAGGAAGAATAAGGTTTTTATATTTATTGAGAATTTTAAAACTTACAGGTCGCTTTATTAAACAATTACTGAATAATTGGAGGCAAGTTTTATTCATTTCTTGATGAATATAAAGGAGAGCTTTAAGATGCTAGCATGGAAAATAGGAGTTATTCATTACATTATATAGTTCATTTTTGATTTTCTGACTATGAATTTACAAACTTGTGGATTGCTTAACATTGTTTTTTTTTTAAACTCTAGTAGTAGCTTTTTTCTTTCATCCATAGTTAGTAATCTGTTGATTTTTTTTTTTTTCCTTCCAGAAAAAGTAGAATTCATTCCTTCCACCCTAGCCCAAGTCACATCAAATGGTCACTGCAAAAAATGTTTCCTTTTTTCAACTCGTTTCTTTTTATTTATTCTCTTACCAGAGTGAGCTTTTAAGATCTGATCCCAATTTACCTGTGTTTAAAAACTTTTTGATGGTTTCCTCACTTCTTGAACATGGCCTACAAGGCTCCTGCTCTGACCCTTGTCTGCATCTCTGAATTCCTCTTGAGTTCTCTCCCTCTCATTACCACTCTCCAGACACTCTGACCTTCAGGTATTCAGTCTTGTCCAGTGTGGTTAGTCCCAGGGCCTTTTCTGATTTTCACATCTCAGCTTAATTTATGCTTCATCAGAGATGTTTTTACTAATTATTTAAACTTGGTTACCCTGTTTAACTTTTAATGTTCTCTTTGTATTTTTATCTTGTAGCTTATTTTTACTTGTTTTTATATATTTATCTTTGTGATTAATTTTTCTAATGTTGGTCTCCTATCATAAGATGGCAAGGACCATGATATATAGTCATTATATCCTCACAGTGAAATCAAGGTTTCTTTGTAATCATTAGCATTCAGCATATTTCCTTCCCTCATTAAGTCATCTATTGAGTGAACAAATCAGTTATTATATGCTAAAAGATACATAAAGAACATTTATAATTACTCAGGAAATTATAAACATATTCTTCAAAATTATAAAGCCACAAAGGAATGATTTTTGGATAGTTAATTGATTTGTAGTATTTATTTCTTTATAGATTACACAAGTCTGTAAACATTTAAGGTATATTTACTATGTGCTGGATATAGGGCTAGGTTTTAATGATACAAAAATATGTAAGATGGGCCCCTGTTCTCAGACAGTCATGAGTTTTTAGGGGCAATAGATACATTTACAAATATTTGCAGTTCATGGAGACAGATACTAATTTGCACATAATAAGTCTTTTAAGAACATAGAAATTGGAATAACTGAGTGTCAGGAAGATTAGTAAATCCCTGTGAATAAAAGAGAGTGAATTTGAGAGTAACCAGAGGCATTTTGACTTGTGTTGGAGTCCTTAGAATTGTGTCTTAGTCATAATTCGTGGTCTAAAACTGAATTCACGTTCTCATGCTTATGTGTCTGCTTTTCAGTGTTTTTTAAGTAAACGGCTATCTTTCACACCCCATTTTCTCTCACCCTCTATAGCCGATTGGTCACCAAGTTTTGTCACTTCCATCTCAAATATTTTTGAAATCTCCACTTTCTCTAGTTTCTTTGCTACAACCTCAGTCTTAACAGTGTTCATTCTTTTTCTGGACTCTTAGTTTTATCAGTGATCTCTTTGTCTTTATTTACTTTAAACATTTTTAATACTACAGGCAGAAACATTTACTTGCACACACATGCCATATTTTTCTTTCATATCCTTGATCTGACTTGTACTGATAAAATCATTTGTTTAACATCTGTCTTCTCTGCTTGATTGTGTACTCCAAGAGTGTAGAGGCATGCTATCTATCTTGTTCACTACAGTATTACTAGGGCTACACTGAAAAACACTATGTCACCATAGCACATGTGGTCATTCAGATATCTGCTGAATAAATGGAAGGAAGGAGGAGAAGAAGGGAGGAAGCAAATGACATTTTTAATGGAAGCTGAGGAATTTTTAAAGGTAGTATAGTCATTGTATTTGCCTTTTAGACAACTTTGGTTGCAGTGTGGAGGACAAAATCATGAGTAATTGAAAAAAAAAGAAAATTAAAAAAAAAATCATGAATAATTGAGAATTGACCCACCAAAATTTCTTCTGTCAGACAAATATGTATAGGGTGTAAATTATGTTGAAGAGAGAGAAGATGTAGTTCTTCAAAAGGACTTAACGCAGACAAAAGATTTCTCTGTTCTAATTGTTTTTCTATTCCATTTACTCCTAAATCGTTTTAACAGTTTTAATAAAGCCTTGATTAATGAAAGCTTATTTTTTTCTTTTTAGCAGAGATTTTATCAAACCTTCATAATTCCTCACCAGATGTGTCTTGTGTCTCTGATATAAATAGTGTATATGAAAGAATTCGACTTGAGAAACTTACTTTTGCCCATAGAGCTGTTAGTGTCAGCACAGATCCAAGTGGATGCAACTTTGCAGTCTTGCAGTCAGATCCTAAAACAAGGTAAATGTACACTTGTCTATATTAAATTTCATTTTTAGAAGGAACAGTCATTGGGTTTTCTTTTGTTTTCATTAGCTCCTGGTACAAATTTAATTGAATAGCTGTTGTCAAGTCTTGTAGAGACTTCAGACATATAATCCTATTACTAGGTTAACTCAAAGGTGGAATTTGTTATATTGGAAGTTATGAGTGTTTGTTGTAGCTTGTAAATGGATATTTATTGAAAATATTGAAGGTAGTATGTACATAGCACACAGAATTTATTCATGTCTTTGGTACTTCATGATGTCCTGTAGGTTCTCAGATTTTGAGAAATATAAATATTTGTTACATAGATTACAAAAATTTCTGACCATTGAGTACAGTGGGAAATGATAGACGAGTAGTGTAGAGTCATGTGGAGGGCATTGTGAATCTCAGTGCACATCTTCTGTCACATTAGTACAGAGATGACAGGTTTAAGATAAATATCAAGGGTCTTACTGAAGAGGGTAAAAAGTCCTAGAGACAGGATTCCTCCTGGTTTGCCCAGGTCTGTCCCACCTTGAGCACTGAAACTTTCCTCTCCTGGGAAACTGCTCAGTCCCAGGCAGACCAGGGGAGTTGGTCACCCTACCGAGAAGAGTGAAACGTACATTGGGAAGGTATGATTGCGTGCTTACAGTTCTGAAAGAACCAGGGGTATGGACTGATGTATGTGTGTATATTTATCTTTATTTCCTTGAGTTGCTAACTTATTCTGGGATCTGGGACCTAAAGTATTTATTTGCTGTTCTGTATATATTCTCCACTTGTGACATGAAAGAATATAAAACAGGAAAAGGTTGAACACTGTACTGTACTCTTTTTGAATGTTTTTAGTAATACTTTTAAAAATACATTTAAAAAATTTCTCCAAAAGTCATTCCAATTTATGTTCTAGTGTTTCCCTATAGAAACAGAAAACTCTCCTTTCAAAGGAAAACTTAATTCTTATCATGTTAGTTGAGGGGAAATAAAATACATAAAGGAACAGAAAATATTTAAAGGGTATCTAAAATTATTCTTATTGGAATAAGATGCAATATTCTTATTGGAAATGTCAAATGAAAGATTTTCTAAGTTTAATAAGTAAAAATGAAATTATACTTTAAGGAGAATTGCCTAGGGATGCTCTTGGTTTTTTGTGTTTTCTTTTTTTTTTCATTATTTTGAAGGTAAAAATAATTTTTGTTTCATTTCTAGCCTTTATGAAATTCCAACTGTGTCCTCCTCATCCTTTTTTGAGGAGTTTGGCAAGCTGTTGAGGGAAACGGATGAAATGGACAACATCCATGATGTGACATTTCAAGTTGGCAGTAGACTCTTCCCTGCACATAAATATATTTTGGCAGTGCGTTCTGACTTTTTCCAGAAATTGTTTCTTTCGGATGGTACCGCATTAGACTTCACAGATGTTTACCGGAAAGATGAAGATTCTACAGGCTGCCATCTCTTTGTGGTAGAGAAGGTTCATCCTGACCTGTTTGAATACCTTTTGCAGTTTATATACACAGATACTTGTGACTTTTTAACTCATGGCTTCAAACCAAGACTAAATTTAAACAGAAAACCAGAAGGATATCCAGGCACTCCAAACTGTCATTTGAATAAAATGAATTCCCATGAAGATAATCAGAAGTCAGCATTTGAAGCTTACAAAAGTAATCAAGCTCATGCAATTAGTGAAAAGCAGAAGAGTAAATCCAAATCTTCCAAAAAAGTAAAAAGTGTTGGGGAAGATGATCCTGTAAAAATGTTGCAAAATGTCGCAAAGAAATTTGGTTTCAGTAATTTAAGTAGTAGGTATGACTCCTCCTTAGTATCTATTCATGTACCTCATTATGCCTTCCTTTTAGAAATTCTGCTTCTTTTTTTTTTTTTTTTCCCTGCTCAGCTTTGCTTTGCTCCT